>NC_135486.1:910614-1210614 GCF_052094955.1 Ictidomys tridecemlineatus | reverse complement strand
TGTCCGACAAACGCCTGTGGAGTGACAGTTAGGCTAAGCTGCACTGAAAGAGAACCATTAATCTTGGTCTGGTTTAAGTAGAGTATATTAATTTGTGTCATTTTTACTAAGTCGCATGAGAAAGGCCTCTCGCTGCTTTGCATCTGACTGCCTTGGTGGTTGGAGGCCTCCCCACCCCCAGCCTCACAACAGACACCAGGGTGGCAGCGTGGCAGCAGCCAATTCAAATGGCACAGCAGGGGAGCGGGGCTGAGGCTCCTCTCTTGGATTAAGAAAATAAACTCCCAGGGTGTTGGCATAGCAACAGCATTTCAGAGGAACTGCTATATATTCAGTGATTAATAAATTAACATTTTTTACAGTTGTTCCTCCTTTTCTGCCCACCCCCCACCCTCAGGATACCCCTCCCCACACTCACACTTCACCCTCCTGGAGAAGGGGAAGGAAGAAGGCTGGGCGCAGAGATCCTCCGCGGCCTGGAAGGGAGCTCCCGCCCACTGCGTCACGGGGACAGCTCACGGCTTGGCCGCCCACAGCCGCAGCACCCATGGCAGAAGCTCAAGGAGCCCCCCAGGGTGAGCCCCGGGGGCCCTCACCAAGGTCTGGCCCCACAGCTCAGTCTCTCCAAGTCCTGGGGCCCTGCCTGGCAGAGAAGGGCGTCCCTGTAACAGACGCTGACCCCCACAGGCAGCTGGGCCCCCAGTCCGCACCAGACAGGTGCCACAGTGGCACCCCACGGCCTGTGTGGAAAGAAGGAGGAGTGGGTTGTGGGCACGGCCCAGGAGCCCAGGCCGAGTTTCAACAGGAGGCAGAGCTAAGAGCCCCCACGGCCTGTGTGGAAAGAAGGAGGAGTGGGTGTGGGCACGGCCCAGGAGCCCAGGCCGAGTTTCAACAGGAGGCAGAGCTAAGAGCCCCCACGGCCTGTGTGGAAAGAAGGAGGAGTGGGTGTGGGCACGGCCCAGGAGCCCAGGCCGAGTTTCAACAGGAGGCAGAGCTAAGAGCCCCCACGGCCTGTGTGGAAAGAAGGAGGAGTGGGTGTGGGCACGGCCCAGGAGCCCAGGCCGAGTTTCAACAGGAGGCAGAGCTAAGAGCCCCCACGGCCTGTGTGGAAAGAAGGAGGAGTGGGTGTGGGCACGGCCCAGGAGCCCAGGCCGAGTTTCAACAGGAGGCAGAGCTAAGAGCCCCCACGGCCTGTGTGGAAAGAAGGAGGAGTGGGTGTGGGCACGGCCCAGGAGCCCAGGCCGAGTTTCAACAGGAGGCAGAGCGAGAAGCCTTCTTTTCCGGGCCTTCAGGAGACGGAGGTGAGGAGGTTCAGGGAAAGGTAGATCTTGTTTCCACAGCTCTTCTCTGGGCCCATGCTTTGTTACAGCCATCTGCTGGCCCAAGGCCAGCCGTGCCAGGGGCAGAACCAGACAGGGTCCCCAGGAGGCCCCCGGCACTGATCTCCGTCTTGGGTGTCACTGGCCACAGCCACCCTCAAAGAGCTTCTGCCACATCTCCTGAACCCCACGACCACAGGCCCAGGACCCAGGAGGACCACTCTGTGCACAGCAAGAAGGAAGGGTCTCCTCTGCAGGGGGAGGCAGACTGGCTGGAGGACTGGGACAGGCAGTGGGAGTGGGCTCCGGGGAGGAGCTTGCCCTGCAGGCCCACGGGGCTGTCGGCCTCACCAGGCAGCTGCAAGAAGGCTCCTTCTCAGTGGAATGGAGTTGTAACTGCAGGACTGGTAGGAGGCTCTGGGCACTGCCAGAGAATGACGGCAACACCCACACTGAGGCCCCGTGTGCCAGACCCACCCCGACTGTGTCCGTGTGCGCAGGTGGACACCTGAAGTAGACGCATCCTTCCTGTCACACAGACTAGGAAACGGAGGCAAAGAGGCTCAAACAGAAGGCCCAGCCCTGGGGCTGGTGAGCGGGGAGCTGGGATTCCACCTTGGCAGTCTTCCATCAGGGACCGCGGGCCATGGCCTTCTGGTGGCTACCTCTGCAGGGAGGCACCCAAACACCTCAGTCCAAGATGAAGTGCCCACTCGAATTCTCCCAGCACCCAGATGGAGCCAAGAGGAGACCCCAGAGGCAGAGAACAGAGCCGGCCGTGCAGACGCTGGTGCAGAACCCAGTGTGGGCGCGGGCCCGGCTCAAGGAAGAAGGACCATGTTCACCTTCCTTCACGCAGGTGCCTCAAGGGCCTGTCGGGAAACCGGCTGCGGTCCCAGCTCTGCCACCAAGTCACTTCTGACCTCAAGGGAATTCCCACCTGCTCTAACACAAGGCCTCCTCCAGGTCCTGACCCGCTGTCCTCCTGGAATCATCTGTGGATTATAAAAGTCCACACAGTCGTGGTCATGGCGGCTGCTGTCCAACACTGCCACGTCCAGGAGGAGAAAGGCCTGCTGGGCCCCAGGGGGCAGGTGCAGCAGCTCCACTTCCCTGAGCTCGGCCTGGCTTCCTCCCAACCTGCCTCTGAGATCCACATACCTGAGAGTCTGGCTCCCTGGGAACCGGCGGCACAGTGAGGGCAGGGCACTGAAGGGTGCTCCCAGCAACTGCAGCCAGCCCTGTGGGCGGGGTGCTGTGAGGGCCCCTGCCTCTGGCTTCAGGCTGGGGGGTGCGGTCTGCCCCAGGGAAACACAGTGATAATGAAATACTGGCATTTGTCAGAGGGCGTCGCCCTGAACTCAGAGGACTGGGGTACGATGACGCCAAGGGTCAGCTGCATGTAGCAACAGCCTGTGACGTGTGGCCACGCCACCACTCTCTTCAGGACGGTGACGGGAGCGGGTGCCGCCCATCCCGGCCTTCTGATAATGCCTTCACACGGGAAACCGTCTGACGTGGGCCAGTCCTGCTTCTAACCCCTCGTCTGGGCTGTGTTCCTGCGTTGGCCACCACACTGACCTGACTTTCTGCCTTCCATGCACATGGTCTCACTCTTGTTCCAAGTGCCTCTAGATGCAAGTGTCTGACGGAAAACAGGGCGTCCTGCTTGTGCCTTCGCCATTGTGGGCGGTAAACAGTGGAGGCAGGGGCTGGTCTTTTCCTATCACGTGTTAATATGCCCGGAGGCTGGGCAGCCACGGGCTCTCCAACAACTAAGACGAGTAATGGGCTAACAGTGGACTTGCGGCTCTCTGGGTGCCTCGCTTGCGCTTTGTATGGGGGTGCGAGGGTCAGTGGGGAGCGGCAGCTCTGCTCCCCTGCTGCGGCTCTGCGGCTCCCCGCAGGCCCCAGGCTTCATGGTGAGTGAGAGCTGTGCACCTTGCAGCGTTTCAGGGACACCCAGAGACAGTTCAGCGTGTTCAAGACCCACTGTGCGCACTGCGGGGAAACCCCCACCGCATCTATGAAACCATTTATATTGTTTTAATTAGAACTTTCTGCATGGACGGAAGCTGCCCTGGCTTGAGGTTGTTTTCCCAGGGCCAGCGTCATCCAGGTCCTGGGAGGTGCCTCCACACAGAGGGAGGACTGCCCAGGGAGTGGAGAAGGCGTCAATCAAAGCCAGACCCAAGACTGCACGAGGGAGCACCACCAAGGCCCACGGGACTCACAGGGACGGGCAGAGGCCATCAACTCTGCAAGTTCCCCACTCGCTGGTTGGAGGAGACGGGCACCATGTTTAATCTCCAGCGTTTGGTTTCCTGGGCTGTCCACTGGGGACGAGAGCCCCTTCCGGGTCACCCCGTAACCTTCATGCGGTTATTTCACGTCACCTGCTGGCAGGAGCCCAGGGAGCATGGCCTCTTCTCCCTCAGTATTGGGGTAACAGGAGGAGGATGTGGAGGGGACAAGGACGACTGAGGAGCTACGGCTGCTTCTTGGGGAAGGAGCATGACGGCAGAATCCTCCTGAAGAGTTTCTGTTTGAAAGAGGCCACTGACCACAGTAAAGCTGAGCCACTGGGGTCGCCTCGGGGCCTCATTTCCCTCTGAGTCCACGACTGTCCTCTGGAGGAATCCTGCTGGAGGGGAGGGCCTGGGAGATACGCAGGGCACCCGGCAGTCTGTGGGAAGTGCGTCTGTCCCCGAGAGCTGTGGGGTGTGCAGGGGCTGCCCTCGGCCAGCCCCAGGCTCCCTGTCGCCCCCCGCCCCCCGACATGGCCGCAGGTCTAACACCAACTCTTCCTTCTCCTGCTCCTCGTCTTCGATCCTCAGGCCACGGCGGCTTCCCTACACTGTTGGCAGAATAGGTCCACGGGGACACGGGAATGATTAATGCAGGGACAGCGCAGGCACAGCAGTCTAATAAACACAACTTCAGGCATAAAAGAGAAAGAGTGCACAGATGACCAGGGTCAGGGCCACAGCCCCGGCCCCAGCTGAGTGCTGAGGTCAGTCCAAACAAGCATCGACTCGGAGAAGCCTGCGTGAGGATGTCATCGCTCCACCCTCGGCAACGAGGAACGGTCGCCATGGCAACCGAGGTACTTGAGAGGGACATGAGCAAAGGGAGACTTAAAAAGAAAAAGACAATATGTGGCCTAAACAAAAATATGTGACGGTGCAAGGGGTGCTGTAAAGCCTTTATTGCCACTTGTTAAGGAAGACCTGTATAGCTCACTCGTGAGTAATAAGGTGGTCGGCCCAAACTAAGGCACTAAAAATTTTACAGCACCCCACATATCATACGTATCCAGATAGACGGAGGAACAGAGAGATCCATATACAAAGGGTTCCAGACGCCCTCCCAGACAACGCAAGCAAACGTGGCTACTGATCTTGGAAACGCCATCTTCTAATAGAGTCGTTAAATTACCAATGCCCTTAATTTATCGGCTATCAGGTTCCACATCTCATCAATTCTGTTCTTAAAAGGTTCAGAAGGCTCAGCTGCAGTAGAAGGAGCAGCGGAGTCTCCCAGGGAGGCGGAGCAGCCAGGTGCACCAAGCCAGGGCTCCCGGCCCCACGGCGACTCTACGGCTCACTGCTCCCTCACAGCTGCGGCCAGCGCTCCCCGCCGCCCTCGGGGACTGCCCAGGCGATTCCGGAGCCCGCAGCAGGGGACAGGACACGGCCACGCTCCACGCTCCGCGTCCCTCACCTTCCCCCAAAGATATGCTTCTGGGGTATCAGCCAGAAAGGAACCGATGGGCACCCAGAAGACAGCAGGAGTGGACAGCTTAGTGACCCCCAGTCAGCCCAGAGCACACTGCTGCGAGGCAGAACCACGAGGACCTCTGTGAACAGCAGATCATGGCTTCGACAGCTTCCCCTCCAAATTTAGTCTCTGGTCGGTTTTCTCAAGGCGCGGTGCTCGTGAACCAGGGTCTTCACCAGGCCCTGAGCTGAGAGCATGTCCCCAGAGAGCAGTGATGCTCTCCTCCAGGCCTGATCAGAGGCACCGAAAGCTGCCTCCCGGGGCCCAGGCTCCATCGACTGCGATCCCCAGCGTCAAACGGGGCCCGGCAGGGAACTGGCGTGGGTGAGTCTCACCCCTCCAAGTCCTCCAGGTGAGAGAGGAGAGAAAGCGAGATCACGGGTCTGAAAGTGGCTCGCAAGAAAGGTACCAGGGGGTGTGACGGGTGGCACTACCATGTCTCCTGAGGCAGCTCTGAAGCCCACAGGGACCTGCGCCTGGCTGCTGGGGACGGCACCTGCCCTCCAGAAGGTCATGGCCATTTCCCTCCAGAGCTGGGCATGGTCCAGTCTCTCCAGAACACCTCCGTCACCACGCTGGCTCCCTGCCATCTGACTCCCAGTTCATGACGCTGAGGCTCTTCAGCACCGCCGTGCAGACCCGTGGAGGCCACAGGAGCCCGTCTCCTGTCTTCCCACCCAGGCAGGAGGCGACTGCCGCCAGGCTGAGCACCCTGGAGTTGCGGGGGCACCGCCGCGGGCCAGCCTCCCCAGCCTCGCATCGGCATCAGCACTCAGAACCCAGGAGCTCCAGGCTCCACTCTAGTGCCAAGGTGCCTGGCCCGAGGTGACGCTCACCGGGGAACAGGGTCGCAAGCTGCACTTCCTCTAAAGATCAGCCAATGGCTCGTTCCTCCTGAAAGAAAAAAAGCATTTCCCACCCAGTGAGTGGAGGGGCCGCAGGAGTGGGGCTTTGAAACCCTCCCGTCACGGCGCTGGTGGTGCCAGACTTAAGATGCCCAATTAAGTTTCTCCAGCCACCGCCAAAAGTAGATGCAGGAGGAGGTTAAAAGCTAAGTGTTTAATTAATATTAAATTTATAAGATTCTCTATCACTGAAAGCATTGTAAAATTGGAAAAGCAGTTAATTTTATGGTTGCTGTGTATTCCTCTGCTTTGATCTTTGATCTATGATATAAAATCACCAACTGTAAAGATTCCCCAGCCTTATTATACCTGTTTAATGGTGAGGAGGAAGGAGAGGGGGAACCCAGACACGTTGGGGAGTGAGGCCCCAAAGCTGGTCATTAGCCTTGATCAGAACCCTGGACATGGGAGATGCAGGACACTATATCCGCCTGAGGACAGCTGTGCACACAGCCAGCCCTGCCGAATGACAACCACACACAGACAACCACACACAGGGACAGCCACACACACATAGCCACACACATAATTGCTTGCACACACAGCCACACACAGACAGCCACATGCAGACAGCCCTGCATTGGACAGCCAGTCACTGCACACATGGACAGCCACACACACACAGAGTCACACACACAGGCAGCCACACCCATACACACACCCACAGCTAGTTGCACACATGGAAAGCCACACACAGGCACACACACACAGGCACACACACACAGACAGTGGCACACAGACCACTACACACACACAAATGTCTCTACGCGCTGCTTTTCTAGTATCAGGAAACAGCAGCAGGCGGTCTCTGGCTTAAGACAAAACACTGAAGCAGAAGAGATTTAGGGGGGATCATGGAGAGCTTTCTGACTTGAGAGGTGTCAAGGCTTATACTGTTTATTGGAACAAGCCGTAGACAGCAATTTTTAAATCACAAAAGCGTATGTCTGTCTTGAAGACATCGAGGGTTCCAAGCCATGCCCACGTGTAAAACCAGGCCCGGGCAGGGACGCTGGGCCTGGACCACGGGCCCTCACTGGTCATGCATTTCTAAAAGCTGTGGCCGAGCCAGCAGATGGGCAGAAGCCCAAGGACACAGGGAGGAGGCTGCCTGCAGAAGGCCATTGTCCTGAGCGGGTTGGTCCAGTGAGAAGTTCTGCCAGTCGGGACAGAGGAGCCGTCTACACCGCGGGCACACATCAGCGGGCACGTAGCCCACAGTCCCACAGTCAGGAAGAGGAAGGAGGTGAGCGGGCCTCAGAGACACGGAACACCCCACCTGCAGCGTGGCTCGCTCACCTGGCTGCCCACCAGGGCTGGGGTGCTGGGGGCACACCAGAGGCTGGACTGGCCTCCGGAAGTGGAGGGCCGCACTTCCTGCCTAACACAACTTTGTATCCTATTTGACAAAAAGAACAATGGGGGGCATTTCCCAGGCCTGGCCGCCTTAGTTCTCTGAAATCCAGAAACAAAGACCTATTATGCAGAATAGATTTCACAGAAAGGCAGGAGGGTGAGGGAAGGGGTAATTCATGTGAGGTGTTTTTTCTTTTTTTTTCCAAATCCCATCAGGGATCTCATTATAATTTCATTATTAGCAGAAAAACCAAATAAGTGGCAAGAAAAAGAATCTCAACTTAATATTAACACACACACACACACACACACACACACACAAAGATGAAAGATCTGCAGAGCTTCAAAGCGGCTGCTAATTTTCCCAGCTTCAAACGACTCAGTGAGAAAGACATTGATAATGAATGTGCTTTTCCTACTGGTTCTCTCATCAACTTTCCCCCTTTCTGTCTCCCTCCCCAAAATTAGTTCTCATTTTTAATTTGAAACAAATATCAGACATAATTAACAGAGTCCCGAGTTCAGACACCATCTCCCTTCCCTACTTTGTCGTAAATATACAGAGGACAGAGAAGGGAAGAAGTGAAGTCCAGGGCTCGGCTTCAATGAGGGTCCAGGCAGGGGCCGCAGAGGACTGCTCCGTGGGGTCTCCCACAGGCCCAGGTCCACCAGCAGCTTCCTGACCCAGCTCACCTCGGCTCCCCAAATGCCCTGGGGGCCAAGAGGGTGTCCTTTACCGAAGGCCCCAGAGCCCCCGGCCAGGGCCAGCAGGAGGTCACCTTATGAGAGGTGAGCCCGACAGCCCTGAGGGACACTGGGCAGGGTGCCGACGCAGGCCTGGAGCTCACAAGGAGAGACACTTGATGGTGGGCACACCGCCTTGCGACGGGCAGTGGGCGCAGACAGCAAGCACGCCTCCTGGCTGAGAGTCCTGTCGCTGGGCCTGCCTTCCCCACCGAGAGGCTGCGAACCTGGGCGCGGGCACCGAGGACGTGCTCTGAAGGCTTCTCTGGCTGGGGAAGCGTGATGCACCAGCCCAGCTCTCTCAGCAGCTCCTGCACAAACAGTGAGAGAGAGGTCTCCGGAACAGCCCCCGCCGGCGGCTGCAGACTCCACGTGCAGGCTGGTGTGCCAGCTCACGAGGACTGTGGACCAGGGCTCCGCTTTCCTGTGGCACCTTCCCAGGCCACGACCGCAGAGGGCACGCCAGCACTCGGAGGGAGCCTCCACGCCCTCCGTGCTCCATCCTCACAGGCAGCTTGGCGGCCCCAGGAGGGCAGGGGTCCCAGCCCTGGGCCTGCGCAGCCTCCCCTGACATCGGACTCCCAGGCACCTGCACGGAGTCACTGGGTGGAGGAAGGACACGTGGGCCGAGGCCTGAAAACTCGCTTCCTCAAGTGGACCTTGTTTCATGAACTAACCGCATCTCATGCACTCCAGGAATTTGGGCACGTATACATGGGCGTGTGGGCGTGAGTGTGCACGTGTGCACCGGCACTGCTCTGTGTGTGCTGATTTACCAAACCTTCCTTCCACCAGCTTCACGGTCCCCAGGGTCCAGCCCTCAAACTCAGAGTCCCTGTGTGGGGGGACATTGGACTCTAATCAGCTCCTGCCCAGAGGAAGGGACACTTGTGGCTGGACCTTGCATTCAAACACTCCTCGAGTCACTCTCGCCCACACTGTGGAGACGCGGCACACACGACACACACGATGTCCAGTTTACGTGGTCCTGATGTTGGTTGGTAACAATAAAACCTCTCTGTGGCACAGGACCCTGCTCCCGACTGCACACCTCCTGTCGAATCGCAGGTGAGGACATTGCGGAGAGTCATAACACAGACGCGGGACTGTGATCGACCGCGACGGTGGCGACGGCTTGAGAAACATGAGCAAACACTCCTGCGGCCTGCCTGGTGGGGGAGCACAGTGGACAGTGGACGCTGCCCAGGATGAAGACTGACCCCATGTGGATGCCCCCCGCCCGCCCTGGCATCCCACTCCTCCCTTCTCAGCTCCTGCTTGTCGGAGGCCACAGGCAACTGGATTTGTCAAGCCCCTTTTAACAACTTGTTGTCACAGTCCATTACCAAATTGCATATAGTTATATATTCCACTAATTAGGCTTCTAAAATATCATTAACATGTCTCTTGATCATTAGCATAACGTATGAGGCGTCCTCGTTAGGCAGGACTCGAGTTTGTTAGCGTGGTAATGAGAGGCACGAGGCACACTCTCAGCAACCAAGCAGCACAGAGAGGTGGGAGACCCGGGCATGGGCACCAGGCACCGGCATGCCTGCCCAGCAGGCAGAAATGGCAGACACGGCAACCACGGGGGAAACAGGGCGCGAGCAGCAGGCAGAGAGGCACCAGAAACCCGGGCGGCACTTGGAGGGCAGTGTTGGCATGAGGTGAGACCTGCACACCACCTGGCTGCCAGACAGGAACTGCCAGGGCTCAGCTTCCTGCACAGGACGATGGCAAGACGCCGAAGTCTGTCCTCCGACCTAACACGAACGCACCTGGGTGTGGCCCTTTTCTCCACTCCATCCTCCTCTCTCCTGGTTCGGGCACAGGAGACGGTGAGCAGTCACCACCGCATGCTACAGGGTCACCTGGAACGGCGCCTTCTTTTCCCTGCCAGGCCCCCCCATCAGCCTGCTGCTGGCTGTCAGGTGTGTGCACTGTGCTGCTGATGACCATCTGTGTGCAGTGGGCAGCTCACCTCGGGAGGTGCCGGGACGCGTGTGCAGAGGCGGAAGCGGGTGTGAAAGAGAGGAAGAAGAGAGGGCACTATCTGTCCACAGGTGTCAGCAAGACGATGCTCCAGCAGGGAGGTATGTGGCTGATTCCAAACGGCTGTTAGGCCTGGGCTGTGTCTGTCACTGAACTGTTCCTAACTGGCTGTCAGGATGCAGGGGATAAGAAGAGAACGCGGGTTTGGTTTGGGAAGGTGGGAAGCATGGGTGTGGTGGGAGGAGAACAGGGGGAGGGAGTGGGGGGCAGCTCTGTGACACCCTCAGTGCTCCTGAAGTCACAGCTGCACAGGAAGGTCACAAACAGGAGTCCAAGAGTGCCGCCGGCGTCCCCATGCAAGAGTCCAGGCTCACCTCTGCGGCTTGCGACTCCACAGACACGCGGATGGCCCAGCTGGCGCAGGCTCCACGGGAACGGCCGGCGCCAAGGCACCTGGGCAGCAGGGCTCGGCACCAGGCTGGGAATCGGGTCCTCCTACCTGGCCATGTTACCAGCCCAGCCTCGCCTCCCAGACCCACAGGTGAAGAACCCGCTCCGAACGTGCAAGTGTTCAGGCAGCACCTGTGCAGAGGGCCTGGGTGGGCCTCCCGGTGCCCGAACAGAAGAGCTCCTGCAGGGCACCCACAGGACGTCTGGACAGTGGCTGACAGTGACCCCAGCCATCAATGAGACCTGTCCCAGACTCGAGGTCAGGGCTCCTCGACAGGCTGCGGGTCCTGCAGACCAGAGCACAGTCACTGCACAGTGTCTCCACCGCACGCCTGTCCATGGGCAGGAGCAGGGGCAGCCTGTGAGTCCGGAAGTGACTCTGCACCAAGGCCCACAGCTTTCTGACCAGATGTGTTCCCCTGTGCTTCCCTTGGAGAGTTGTTATGAAGCCCACTGGCGAATGCACACCACAATTCTTAATTATGACCAGAAAGAACAGGCAGCAAGAGAGATGGCCACGTCTCATAACCATTTCAGCCCAGAAGTCACCAGCCCACACTGGCCCCCAGCGAGGCCTGCAGGAGGGCAGCCTGTCCCGGGGCCGGGTCCCAGGGCTCCCCAGGCAGCTCCTGCAAGGCCCTCACGCCCCTTCCAGCCAGGCAAATGCTCAGAACAGGTGCTAGGAACCCGATTCTCTCCCTCATGGGGAATAAATAAAAAGAGAATTAAAACAGAAAGAGAGAAGGCAGTTACAAAAATGGAAAAGAAAAAATGCTCTGACTTAATCTCTGAACCTGAGTCAATAATCGCAAAGCTATAGGGCTGGGGATGTGGCTCAAGCGGTAGCACGCTCGCCTGGCATGCGTGCAGCCCAGGGTTCGATCCTCAGCACCACATACAGACAAAGATGTTGTGTCCGTCAAATACTAAAAAATAATAAATATTAAAAAAATTCTCTCTCTCTCCCTCTCTCTCCCTCTCTCTCACTCTTTCTTTTAAAAAAAAATCATAATAATAATAATCGCAAAGCTAACCGCACAGTGGGCCATCTCTGCACCAGACTGCCTTTTCGGCCGCAGGGATAGGGCGCAGACAAGCCCTGTCTCACGTCCGTGGAAAGGGAGGTGCAACAGGAAGAACAACACCTGGCCACAGACAGATAACACGTACGTGCACACCCACAGCCACACACACGTGCACACCCACAGCCTCACACACGTGCAAGCACGTGAACTGGTTAGAAGAAAGCAGAGCGGCTGAAGGGCTAGTTCCCAAGATGCACAGGAAACATAAGCAGGTCCGGAGCAGGAGGGGCAGACGGGAAGGCACACCCCAGAACGCTTCAGCTCACCACGGCTCGCACAGAGGGGCCCCCCACCCGGCAAAGTGGCTGCTCTGGTCAGGAAGCCTCCGGGCTGCACCTCTGCGTCTAACCACACAAGACGGGAAGGTCCCTGGGTGGCTTCTCAGGGGTCCCTTGGCTTTCTTAAATCACATGGGAAAAATGTGCCCAGCGGAGCTCTAAGGAGAAGGCCACATTTTTTGTCAGAATACAAAGGGACAGATGATGTAGAGGAGGTGAACTGGTCCTGCACCAAATGGCAGGCTCAGTGACCAGGGTGAAGACAGTGCCCGAGTTGGTTCTGGAGTTTAAGGAAGACCCCACCCGCTGGTGCAAAGCTGGTCCCCCGTCCCCAGGCACAGCCCCTGAGCTGAACAGCCCAGTAAGTCGCTGCTTGAAAGGTACTGTGTGTTAGCAGCCCAACGGGAGTGTGGTTTGGGGAAGCTTCAAATTAGCTTTCACTTAGCGGTCTTTCTCCCTGCCAAGCCTGGGCAAGGAGTGTCCAATCCCTGCCCACTGCTTGGCTGAGTGGAGGGTGGGGGGGTCGGGCTGGCCATCAAGCTGGTGGATGTCAGCAACAGCGCGTACATGTGTCCCACTCAGAGTCCAGGGGACCAGGAGGACTTTCCAAAGGGGCGGGGCTGGCAGTCAGAGAAGGAGCCGGTTCCCCAGGAACCTATTCTGTGTCTCTCTGACCTCCCTGCTGCCTAGCACTACCTGGGGTCAGCTCAGGCCTCCTCTGCTTCTGGCCAACTCTCTCCCCATTCCACTGGATCTTGGTGGAGATGGTGAGCCCTAAAAACAGAGCTGGTGGCCAGCGGCAAGCAAGTGCTTCATGTAGAAGCCAGAACCCTCCATCTGGGTCCTCAGGTCGCTCAGCCACTGAGCCTCACCCCAGACCTGTGTTCTTGATTTTTTTGGTGGTGCTGGGGATTGAACCAGGGTCTGAGGCATGCAGGGCCAGCTCTCTGCCAACTGAGTTATACCCCCAGCCCGCTCTGTCCTTTTTATTTTGAGACAGGGCTTCACTAAGTTGCTGAGTTTGGCTTTGAACTTACAATCCTCCTGCCTCAGCCTCCCAAGCCACCGGGAGGACAGGTGTGCGCCACCGCGCCCGGCCTCAGGTGGCTTTCTGAAGGCTGGAGAACAATCCTGTCTGCACACGGGCAGGTCAGAGCACTGAGTTCTGTGACCCAAGTCAACCACACCTATCCAACTGTCTGCTGAAGCTATGGGGGGGGGCGGCTGGGAGCCCCACTCGCTCAGGCGTTGGCGTTTGGAGAGCGTGACCCCAGGAGCTCCTGAGGCCTCCATTCCAGTCTCATGGTTTTCAGGATAAGCAGAGTGCGGCCCTACTGTCCTCCAGGGACAGCCCCTAAACACTAGAGCCTCAGATAGGGCCTCAGACCTTCAGGTGATGTGAACTGTTTAAGAAAATCTTCTTCTCTTCTTTCACTCTCTCATTTATGTTCCGAATCATAAGATCACAACATTGCCCTGCAGCTGCACACAGAGAAACGAAGGGGAAGTGAGCTCTGCAGCCAGACAGACACCCAGGAGCCCCAGGCACACCCACCCTGGCTAGCCCTCCCAGCCTGGGGGAAGGCTCAAGGTGTCTGTCACCCTGAGCCCCGCCTGGGTATGAAGTCCATTGAGATCTGCTCTTGGAAGCTGGAGTGGTGCTGCCTGTTAGTCATCTGGGGTGGGGCTGTGCACTCTGGCTGGAGAGTTCAGACAATGTCACTCCTCACCATGAAGACCAACCAAGAGCCAAGGAAAGGCTCAGGCCCCTAGCAAACCCGTCCCAGAAGTCAGCACCAGGAGGCCTGCGCCAGGTGAGCTGCATCCACTGGGAGGCAGCACAGGCTGAGGAGGGGACGGGCCAGCACCCAGGACCTGGGCTCCAGTCCCTGCAGGGCTGCTGAGCAGTGCCACCCCCAGCAGCAGAATCCTGGCCCAAGAGAAAAGGAGGCGAGAGATGGTGAAGCACTTGGGGGTGAAGGCAGAGCCTGCAGAAAGGACACACAGGCATCAGTTTGGGGACCGTGTAAACTCATGCTTCGCTGTCCCCTGGTGGGAAGGGACCACAGTGCTATGGAGATTTCAAACAGCCTGAACAACGGGGCAGACACAGTCAACGGTCCGTATCTGCAGATTCTGCGTCTGCAGATTCAACCAACCACAGACTAAAAAATAGTATAAAGAAATCTACATAAATCTGTGCCCCTCGTGTCACTCCATAAAGAAGCAGCATGGCCGTTTCCCGGCATCTGCATTGCATTTGGGATTGAAAGTCCTCACAGCAATTGAAGGCGTAAGGGAGGCAGGCGCAGGTGACAGGCACACACCTGGCCGTGCCATTACACAGGGACGTGGACCTCCTGGGATTGTGGTGTCCTGGAAAAGGCAGGGGGAGTGGTTCTGGAACTACTCCCAAGGAACTGCGGGAAGGAGGCCTGTGCACTTGAAGACTTGTCTTCCTCAAATCCTGGTCCAGGAAGGAGGGCCCCGGGCCAAACAAATCCTTCCCCCGCCCACCCTCCAGGAGGCCACAGCAGAGGACTTGTCAAGCTCGGAGGCGCCCTGCCGTGGAGGAAGCTCTGGAACTTCCGTGACAATGCCTCTTCCCTCCCAAACACGGGCACACGGAGAAATGGCACAGGGTCATTAAAAACGGCAATGACGTCTAGTTCCAAACCGGAGAGACAGCTTTGGCAAACCCCCAGCCACCGCCTCGGGGCTGGCCAGGAGGCCACCTGTGCTGTCCACGGGACCCCACCCCATCTGATGGACAACACGCAGTTGAAGGCAGCGGCTGAGGTGAAAGGTCCACTCCGGGCAGCCAGCGAGCAGGCTCACGGGGCCGGACCTTGCCACCTTGCTCCCCAGGCCTACCCACCACACAGCCCAGCTGCAGGCAGAGTCTGGGCCACCGTCTCCCAGGGAGTCGAGACAGGACAGCCTGAGCACGTGGCCCGAGCACGAGTGTGACTTCAAGCAGGGTCAGGGCCGCAGCTCAGGTGGAGGCTGTGTGTCCACTGGGAGAGGGAAAGGGCATGGGGGGCCCCAGGAGGCTCCATCGTTAGCCCTCGGACTGCACAGATTACTTACTTCATTTGAACCTCAGTCTCCAGGTCTGCAAATCGGGATAAAGGTATTCCATTTCTCAAAGAGTCACAATGAGGGTCATGTGAGGGGTCTGTGGAGGGACTCAGCCCTGGGCCTTGGCACCTGAGTCTCAGTAAACTTCAGCAGCTCTCCCTTTACTTAAAAGGACCTGATCGCCTGATCGCAGTTGTCTCGGGGCAGCATCGGAGTGCCGTTTTGCCTTTGTGTTTTCCTGTCACGTGAAATGTTTTTGCCTTGTAAATTGTCAGAAGATATGGTTCCTGACCTTCCCTGGGAATCTCAGTAAGGTGGAGGTGGCCTTGGTCAGCCTCTGTCCCTGAGAGCAGACTTCTGAGTTAATAACTCCAGAGCTCTAAATCACGGTTCGGCTGGGGAAGCCCACTCTTGATGCTCACTGTACTCCTGGGAAGAGGCTGTGTGGGAGGCTGTGCCTGCAGGGTGTTCCCGCCTGGCCTGGCCCCTGTGCTCTGCCAGCACTAAAATGCAGATCAGAACCTGGGTCTCGCACCACATCAGAGGAATGGGAATAAGGGGGGCGGAGGAGCTGGGAGGGAGCAGCAGGAGTCGCAGGGTGGACAGAGGGCAGGAACAGGGCCCCCTGGCCTAGGCACCGATGTCTGCATCTGAAGCTGTTCCCGCAGCCCCAGCTGTGGACACCCGTCACTCTGAAGGCCACTGGGGTGGCACAGCAGCTCCAGGGCCCATGTGGAGAGACAAGCCTTCTGCCCCGTACCCAGGGCACACAAGGCCATTCCCAGCCCAGGGGACACAGCCTGGGTCTTCACCTCTGGAGACCCATCGTGACCCCCTGGTGGCCACCATAAGCAAATTGCCATGACCCCGGGCAGCCCTGACTCCTGGCTCAACCTGCAAGCCCCTGCCAGGTACATGCCACACAGGGAAGCCGGCCCCGAAGTCAACAGTGCTGGGTCGTCCCCTCTGGAACGGGTCATTGCTGACCTCTAGGGGTTTTATCTAGTTGGTGGGCATAAGTAAATGCCATCCCAAGTAACAGAGAGTCCTCGTCCAGAAGACAAAAACCAGCCCAGCGATGGCCTGCCACCTGGCCACGTTCAGCGCACCTCACATCCCAGCCACGGCCGTCCACTCAGGGTGCCAGCTGGTGGCAAAGGCCAGTGGGGCCCCAACATGGACAAGGGCAGAGAGGAGCCCTCCAGACTGCGCAGGTCCAGCCCGAGCGGAGACACTGATCTAGAAACATAAAGGGCGCGTTTCTAATTCTACATCCGTTGGGATGAAGACCACTGAGCCTGGAGAGGCAGGCAGGGCTTGGTTTCCTAAAACTCCATGCAGTTATTGGAAAGGTCACTTCAGCCACAAGTAGAAATGGAAACGCAGTGTCCAACAAGGGCGGGCAGAGCTTCAGGGGCCAGCCCAGCCCTGTCCCATGGGCAGCTCCGTGTGGAAGTGGGGTCCATAAACTCCCTTCTCCCTGGGGAGTAAGCAGTGTTGAGTCTCCGCTCCCCAGGGACATGGGCCAGAGCCTCCACCACTGGCCGTGCCCTGAAGACCTGTGCGCGTGGCCCCAGGCCCAGTGCGCCGAGGCGGGCCTGAGCTAGCCCTGGCTCAGGGCGGCTTCCACACTCAGGGTGCAGACAGGCACCATGGAGGGCGGGAGGCAGCAGAACCACCGCCAGCCGGTGGCCCACGCCAGGCGCCAGGAGGGAAGGCGGCCAGTGCCACAAGCCAGGTGTCAGTCCTCGGATGTGACGCAGGAGAGGGCTGTGCCCGTGGCCAGGCCTGCAGCCTCCTGCTCACTCTCACCACTGGTGTCTTGGGTGGGTTTGACCTCAGAGCACAGCACCCGCATCGCCCTGGGCCACGGCCACGAGTGTCCCACCCACAGAAGGACAACGGAATCGCACCGCGTCCCGCGCGTCTCCAGGCCAGGAGCCGCGCTGTGCCTGGCTCTTCAGCGCCCAGCTCCTCGACCCCAACAGGCCATCCCACAGAAGGCCCCTGGAAGTCCACCCCTGGGGCAGCGGGGCCCCCTGATGAAGTCCTTCAGAGACCTGCCCCGAGGCCTTGTGTGGTTCTGCCAGCCAAGGGCAACCCACCTTAGTCAGAGCCAAGTCCTGGTCAGCTCACGGTCGGTCAGCGCCTGAGGAGCCCATTCCCTGTTTCTCCCAGGGCGACCTCTCAGAGAGGGAGGCCAGCCGAGGGAATTTTCACTGTGGTCACCAAGAAGTCCTTGCTCGCTGATCAGCTAGGACCACGGAGCACGGACTGTGTGAGAGGCACTGTGCCAACCGCTGGTGCTCACCCAGGCTGGGGCTCCCGCAGACACACGCAGACGCCACAGCGCAGGCCAGCGCAGACGGACACACCCGGGGGAGTGTGGGACGGCAGCACGGAGCTTGGCCTCTGAGCTGGGCGGGAGGGCGGGCAGTCTGCCAGGGGCAAAGGGAACACACTTGGAGGCAGGGGACACCTGCGGAGGCTCAGCGTCAGCAGAGGACACAGCCTGCTCTGAGAGGGGTGGGGGGCAAGGGCTAGAAGCCCCTCCCTGCACCCATGGCTGGCGCATCCAGGAGCTGGCCTCGAGGACTGGCCCACAGGAAGCGTGACAGAACAGGACATCGGGAACCAGAACACAGACCTGGGCCACCTAAATCTGAGACACACACTGCTAAGAAACAAGCAGGTAGGACTATTCTCTAAAAAAGACAAAGTCTAGGACAACACGCACGTCTTCTACCTGTAGGTGATCCCAGTGGCTCAGGAGGCCAAAGCAGGAGGATCACAGTTCAAAGCCAGCCTCGGCCACTGAGCAAGGCCCTAAGTAACCTAGTGAGACCCTGTCTCTAAGTAAGAGATTAAAAAGGGCGGGGATGTGGCTCAGTCGTAAAGTGCCCCGTTCAACCTCTGGCACACACTCACACACAAACCCACAGCATATACATGTATGTGTAAAGAGAGAGAGAGACGTATACATTTGTGTGTGTGTGTGTGTGTGTGTGTGCGTGTGCGTGTGTGTGTGTTGTATACACACACACAGTAGGAAAAATATTTTGTGAAAACTTCCTGGAAGGGGTCCTTTAAGAAAAGCCTCCTGTGGTGCTCCAGGGGCCTTGCTGTTGTAAACTCTGCACATTAACTCATTCAACCTGCCCAGCAACTCTGGAAGGGAGACTGCTCCTCAGACTTGGCAGAGAGCTCCGGAGCTTGCTTGTCACCCTGCAGTCAGTCACAGCAGGGCGGGGACTGGGAAGCCAGGCTGGGCCCCTCTCCAGGGCTCTTAGCCACCAGCTTGAGGGCCGCCGAGGAGCCCACGGGAACACAGGGCCTTGGGGACAGGTCATTCTCTGCCTAGGACTGTGCTGCTGCTCATGGGCAGAGGGGACCTGGGACAGAGGTGGAAGCCCTGCCCATTCCTGACGAGTGCCAGGCAATTCTCACTGTAGCATCTCTTGTACCTTTTGATTCACAATGAGCCAGTGTATGACTCAGAACTGGGCTGTTCAAAGACTTTCAGGATAACCTGGGCTGCCCACAGAAAGGCCCAGGGCAGCTGCTGAGGGAGGCAGTGGGAAGAGCCCCTGCTGCAGCCAGGCTCGCCCCCAGCACCCCAGGAGGCCAGGCTCGCCCCCAGCACCCCAGGAGGCCAGGCTCACCCCCAGCACCCCGGGAGGCCAGGCTCACCCCCAGCACCCCGGGAGGCCAGGCTCGCAGCACCCCAGCACCCCGGAAGGCCAGGCTCGCAGCACCCCAGCACCCCGGGAGGCCAGGCTCCCAGCACCCCAGCACCCCGGGAGGCCAGGCTCGCAGCACCCCAGCACCCCGGGAGGCCAGGCTCCCAGCACCCCAGCACCCCGGGAGGCCAGGCTCGCAGCACCCCAGCACCCCGGGAGGCCAGGCCCTGTTCTCACGGTTGCCACTCTCAGCCACACAATGGCTTGGAGCCACACACTGAAAGGGCGACGCGGTGAGCCTGCTCCAAAGGGCACTTCCCAACTGCACCCAGAGGTGGGGACCCGCTGCCAGCTCCAGCCTGAGCGCCACCCGGGCCGCTCCTTCTGAACTGGGAGCCATGTATTAGACCATGCTGGGGTTCATTCCAGCAAAAATCAACTAGCATTCCTCTGACCTGGGGCAGAGAATTCCCTCATTGAGGTCCTGAGAAATAACATTACATCATGTTGCCTGGTCAGGTCATGAATGGGGGGGCTGGGGGTAACCCGACGCTATCAAAACACGGGCCCTGCAGAAGAAAGGGGCCTTTGTTCTGCACTGTCAGCTCCATCCTGCCTGAGTCGGAGGCCAGCGCGGGGCAGGCCTGACGCCCACCCCCTCAGGACCGGGCGCCTCCACTTGCCCCTTCCTGGGAGGTGCGCCACCCTGGCTCCCATCCTCCCGCAGAGGGGACGGGCGAGTCCTTCTGATCTCCAGGCCCCAAAGCACAGAAGGAGTGGGTCCAGGACGGCGAAGTTCAGGGGACACTTTTGTCTTCCCTGAGCAACACTCACTTTTCTAAACAGACAACCAAAGAGAGAACAGAGCCCCGCTGGCCCCCGATGGCCCCTGGTGGCCACAGCATGTTTGAAAGACACTGTGAATGTGGCCTAGCGCTGGGGGAGGAACCTGCAGTAAGAAGGGCCAAGTGCACCTCCAGCCGGGCAGCCCAAAGGCTGTGAGCTGCAAGAGACAAAGGGCGTCCGTGGAGGGCGGGTGGGACAGGGCAGCGGAGTGGCACAGAGGAGGCGGAGGGCAAGGAGTGGACGGACAGACCAGCCACGGCGGAGTGCCTGCAGGGAGGAGGATGAAAGACGGCCCATGGATAAAAAGGCCAGAGAAAGAATGATGGCGAGAGAAGGTTCAGAAAATCAAGACGAGACAGACGCAAGCCGCCTGGCCAGGGACGGAGCCCACTCTGCAGCCGTACATGGAGTTGGTTTTGTCTTCTTTCTTCCCCGTCTCCCAGCTCAGCCGAGGAGCGAGGCGTGGGCACATGGGCCACCCATGGCCCAACTGCGCACTTTTGACAGAAGGGCCAAGCACGGTGGCTGCCACCCTGTCCTCAGCAAGGGGAGCCAGTCCTGTGCCGCTCAGGATGACAGGCCTCAGGCCCCGCAGCCAGGGAGCACGGGCACAGCAGACGGGGTCAGGGTGGCCCTCCTGGGTCCCACCCAGGGCTGCGAATCCCGTGCTGCTCACAGAGGCCGCCGGCCACCCTGGTGTGTCCTCTGGGATTCACAGCAGTCAGGAAAGCAGCCACACAGACCTCTGGTTCGGGTTGCTCCACTCTGCTTTCATGTCAACCTCACCAGATGTTCTTTGGGACACAACAGAAACCCCCTCAGCTGAAATGGATGGATGCCCTGTGGCCCAAGTGCTGTCCCCCAGAGGCCTGGACGCGCCCTCCCCGTTCACAGAGAGAGGCGGGCCTGGACCACCCGGAAAGCTCATGCTGACTCCTCCAGGGTCCGGCCCCAAGTCTGCCTTTCGGTGCCCAGGAGCGTTCCTGGCCCCCAAGTGTGCCGTGCTGGGGCTGAGGACAAGCAGGGACACGGGCAGAATGCAGGAAGGATGGACTGCTCCGAGCCCGCAGGGACACAGTGCCAGTCCTGGAGCCTGGTGGCTTCTCCACCAGCAGCGAGGGCTCTGCGTGGACTCCTCAGCTCACACCACCCTGCTCGGTTGGCGATGCCCAAGAGTTGCCCCATCTCTTCTCTCCCAGACCCCCCAGTGCCGGCCGCGTCCGTGGAGCAGAGACTGAGAGCCCGGGACCCTGGATCACACGCCTGCGCCCAGCCGTGCCGGGGACGGCGGCCTTCCTCTTCCCACCCGACCCCCAAGGCTTGTGCCACACTCAGCAGAAAGGCCATGGGTGGTCTCGTGATACCCAGGGGGGCACACTGGTGGGACACGGGAGAGGCTGAGAACCTGGGACCATGTGGGGGGGAGCACGGGGCCTGAGAGAGGCTGGGAAAGGGTCGGGAACCGGGTGCTGCGGGATCTGCCTGCACAATGGCAGACGCCCGAGTCGCAGGCCCTGTTGTCTGGCCCTCGGCGCTCAGTCCATGACCACCAGGACAAAGGCGCTGGTCATAAATGGGGTGGCCATGAGGAGCCGCCCGCGCGCCCACCCTGACCTCAACTGTCTTCTGGTGACTTGGTCTCCCGTCCTGAACTTTCGGCTCTGGGGAAGGGAAAAAATGCAGTGCCGAGAGGGGCCTCCTGAGAAGTCCAACACCTCTGGCCCTCAATTTATTTTCTCATTAATCAGTAAAGGGGGATTTATTGTTTGAAGCCATGTCTGTTTTATATCAACGCTTTTTCCCTGTTTTTCCCCAGACAGTGGAGCTGCGAGGAGACCAAGAGCAGATGTTTTATATTTTAGGAGAGAGCAGTCTCCCCCAGTTCCTAAAAGATTCCTGGAATTCTTATACTTAGCAAAAATTAGCTACAGAGAAAAATCATGAATCATGAATCGGGAGCCACAAAGCCTCGGCAGCAGGTCATTCTTTCCTTCCTCCTACCAACCGTCCCCCAGCCCAGGCCCCGCCTGTCCCCCTCTGGATGCTGTGGACACTTCTGCTGAATCCCAGGGTGTCAGGGTCTCCTGGGCACCCAAGAGCCCAGCCATACTTCTTCCTGGTCCTGGGTCGTGACCTCAAGAGCTGGAGTGGAGTCAGGCCTGGGTTCTGTTCCTGTCTGGACGTCTGCTCTGCTCACTGTTTAAGTAGTGAGCCTCGCTATTACCGCCCTACCAGGGGGTGAGAACACAGCCTCTCTCCCAGCTGGTCGCAGAGATGTGACAAGGGCCCATGTGTACGACTCACTTAAAAGAGAATACAGTTTTCTTTAAATCAGGAACACGGGCCTTCTGTTGGTGGGGCTGGGTGTGAACCTGCACGCCTCTGCAGGGGTGCAGGGACGGAGGCCAGCCTCTACAGGGGTGCAGGGACAGAGGCCAGCCTCTGCAGGGGTGCAGGGACGGAGGCCAGGCTCTGCAGGTGCAGGGATGGAGGCCAGCCTCTGCAGGGGTGCAGGGACCCAGGCCAGTCTCTGCAGGGCTCTCCCCACTGAAGCTGCGGAGCTCTTAACCATTCAGCATTTATCCACCAAGAGTTACCGGGCACCTGGCACAGTACCTGGCGCGTGCTGGAGCTCTGTAAATATCTGCTGAATAATGAATGAACCAGTTCCTAACAGACACGGAAGGCCGCAAGCTCCGTCCTGAGCGAGCACCAGCATCACTAACTCAAGGACTGGCACGCCACTCTTGGATGGTGGCTCAGCTCAGGGCACTCTGCACACGAGTGAATACATCTGCCACTGCTGACCTGGGCACAGGGGGCACACGCATCTGCCACTCCTGACCTGGGCACGGGGGGCACACGCGTCTGCCACTCCTGACCTGGGCACGGGGGGGGCACACGTGTCTGCCACTCCTGACCTGGGCACAGGGGGCACACAGGCTGCACCTGCTTTCATGGAGCACAGGGCCACGAGAAAAACGTGACCTGAGTCTGAAGAGAGCCCAGAGGAAGGCGGCAGTGGGCATGACTCCTGAGCCCACGGCCATCCACCCGCACTCCAAGGAGGCCTCGCCTGCAGTTTTCCTCCCACTGCTCCCTCCTCTCCTCCCTCCTCCCCGCTGCTCCTCCTCACTCTGCTCCCTCCTCCCCGCTGCTCCTCCTCACTCTGCTCCCTCCTCCCCGCTGCTCCTCCTCACTCTGCTCCCTCCTCCCCGCTGCTCCTCCTCACTCTGCTCCCTCCTCCCCGCTGCTCCTCCTCACTCTGCTCCCTCCTCCCCGCTGCTCCTCCTCACTCTGCTCCCTCCTCCCCGCTGCTCCTCCTCACTCTGCTCCCTCCTCCCCGCTGCTCCTCCTCACTCTGCTCCCTCCTCCCCGCTGCTCCTCCTCACTCTGCTCCCTTCTCCAGCCTCCTCCTCAGTGCTCCTCCTCACTCTGCTCCCTCCTCTCCTCCCACCTCCTGACTGCTCCTCCTCCCTCTCCTTCCTCCTCCCCACCGCTCCTCCTCATTCTGCTCCCTCCTCCCCACTGCTCCCTCCCTCTCCTCCCTCCTCCCCACTGTTCCCTCCCTCTCTTCCCTCCTCCCCGCTGCTCCCTCCTCTCCTCCCACCTCCTGACTGCTCCTCCTCCCTCTCCTTCCTCCTCCCCACTGCTCCTCTTCACTCTGCTCCCTCCTCCCCACTGCTCCCTCCCTCTCCTCCCTCCTCCCCGTTGCTCCCCCTCCCTCTCCCCCTCCTCCCAACTGCTCCCTCTCCCTCTCCCCCCTCCTCCCAACTGCTCCCCCTCCCTCTCCTCCTTCCTCCCTGCTCCCCCCTCCTCCTTCCTCCCTGCTGCTCCTACTCACTCTCCTCCCTCCTCCCCATTGCTCCCCCTCCCTCTCCTCCCTCCTCCCTGCTCCTACTCACTCTCCTCCCACCTCCCGATTGCTCCTCCTCCCTCTCCTTCCTCCTCCCCGCTGCTCCTCCTCCCTCTCCTCCTCCTCCCCGCTGCTCCTCCTCCCTCTCTCCACTCCTGCCTTGTGGTTTTGCACTGTCAGGGTTGGGTTCTGCCCTGGTTCCTTCCTGCCTAGACTCTCTTGGATCGTCAAATTCCCTCTAAGACATCAATTGTCATATATAAGCCGATTGCACCCAAATTGATGTCTGTAGCCCTGATTTCTCTCTGAAGCACAGACACACATCCAGCTGCCTTCCAGACAGTTGTACTTCAGTATCCAGCAGGCCACTCGGCACCAAGCTCACTGACTCCCTCTCCCACACTCCTGGGCAGCTCTCTGCAGCCCTGTCATCCTGACCTCCACTAAGACACACACACTCGACTTCCAGGAGAGAAGTCATGCTGTTTAGATCAACTCTTCCTTCTCCCTCTACTTCTTTCCCCAGTAGCAAACCTTTTAAATTTGTGAGCATGGTGGTGCACACCTGCAATCCCAGGAACTCGGGCGGGCTGAGGCAGGAGGGTTGCAAGTTCAAGGCCAGCCTCAGCAAATGAGTGAGGTCCTAAGCAACTTAGCAAGACTCTGCCTCAAAGTAAAATATGTAAAATAATAAAAAGGCCTGAAGGCCTGGGAGCAGCTCCGTAGTAAAGTGCTCTCAGGATCAATCCCCAATACCAAAACCAAAACAAAAGCTTTCAAACTCCTTCACTCCACTCCACCGCTCTCTCTCCCCCTAGCTGGGCTCCTCTCCCTCTCTCCCCATCACCCTCTGAACAGCCACCAAACCGCCCCAAGCTCCCTCCCTCTGTCCTCGATGCCTGACAACATTGCCCACGTGGCCTTCAAGGTCAGGTCTTGAGCTTGGCATGAGCTGACCGCAGGCTGCTCAGCCAGTCATGGCCCTGAAGAGTCCACGGACCCTGCCTTTGCCGCCCAGGATGGCGCCACGGTCTGGCCTGGCCTCCGCTCCACCCTGACACCAGACACCTGATGCCAGCGTCACCTTATCCACCTCCCAACTCTTCAGGGCAGAGTCAGTCACCCCGTTACTCAGTAAATAAATGACCACAGGATTCTGAAATTCCTCTTTAATAAAAAGTAAGCCAGCACGAGGCAGTGTTGATGTGGATGTGATCCATTTTATCATAGTTGCAAGTATCATAAGTTTCCCCGCAAAAAAAAGGGAATGGACATTTTGTTCATTCATTAAATAAGTACACCCCTCACCACGTGGCAGGGACGTGGCTGCTAAGGACACGGCACCAGCCAAAGCCCCTGCCATCGGGGCAGGCGTGAGCCAGTGGGAGGAAAGTCCACAAGCCAGCAGAACACGAAGTCCTCGGCGTCCCAGAGCCGGCCGGGTTCACTTGGTAACTGGAAGAGTTGTTTTGAGTACACACAGAAAGCTATGACTCTTGGATGATAGTGATTTCTAAAGACCCCTTAAAGCTGAAAGGAATCATTTTACCCTGCTCACACCTTTTTCATATTCACCATCAATCTGCTTATTGTTATAGAAAAAAGTGCAACTACAGAGAGACCCTCCCGACCCAGGGAAACTGGAACGCAGGTATGAACGAATGACAAGCGGGTCTGAATGTAAAGAATGTAGTGAAAAACAAAACTGAAGCTTCATGACAAATGAATGCTAATTGCTGATAAATTGCTTCCACCAAGAGGCACCACCAAGACCTGCTTCTGAGAACACAGTAGAAGAGGGACTTGGTGTGCAGATAAATGCTCTTCACTTTGTAAAGCCTTTTAAAAGTTGGTTTCTTTAAACAGGCTATCCACCCCCCAGAGCCATCTGGAGTATATAAACCCGGGACCCTACACATTCAAATGCTCATACATAGTTATTAATTTAATAGTCTTATCATTCACGTGCCTGGTTGGCCGCCTTTCATGGGAGGCTTTGTAAATCTCCTAACATCTTAACCGGGGCGTCTGGATCTGGGGATGGCACTGTACCTACTCCATGAAGAGCAGAGGCCAGCAGTCTTGCCATTCAGTGCAGGAGAGTCTGCTCTGGCCTCGGGGAACCCTGTGCCTCAGGAGTCCTGTGGAGGCCCAACCCACCAGGCTGGCCAAGATGTGCCCATCGGCTCCGGGACCCTCAACCCATCCTGGAGTCCTGGGGGCTCAGCTGTGGCCTGCTAGAGGAGAACAGCTATCCCCCTTCAGAGAGCAGAAATATCCTAACAAAAGTGTCCTGCTCCTCTGTTTGCAGCCCTCCCCTGGACGGCTCCCACCTAGACCGAGATGCCTGCTGTGTGTCCCGTCTTTAGAAGAGACTTCTCTAACATCTCACCATTGCCAGGCTGGACCCCACAGGCCCTGCATGTTCCCATAACCGTCCAAATCCTGGGACTACTTCCTGTCTGCCTGCCAAGTTCCTTGGGACCAGCCTGACCCTGGGACCACCAGTGTCCTGCATGGGGCACACTGCCCAGCACAGAGAAGGCGCTCTACCATGCAAAAAGGAGGGTGCTGGCCTCACCTTTTCTTATTCTTTCTGATTTGAAAACTGAGAAATCTCAACAATTTACCTAAAAGTGCAGTATTTTATAAATGAGAAAAAAAAAATCAGTCTTTGATGTGTGGAGGTGGGAGGCAGAGCCTGGGAAGCAGGACGGAGCTGCAGGCCGGGACGCGTCCACTCCCTGCTAGACTCCTTCCTATTAAAACTTAATGCAGTCTCCCAGCAGTTCATTTCGTCTGCCAAGTCCTTTATGACTATTTTGATAAGTTATTTATGCCACGGTAATAAGTGGCCTGCATAAGCAATACCTCACAGGACAGAGTGAGAGGCCATGTCCTCTCCTGATTCGTTAAGGCTAAATCATGAGCTCCGGTGACAAGCAGCTGCCACCAAGTACTGCCCTGAGTGGCAGGGCGGGCATTCCTGGTACCCAGCAGGTGCTCAAAACATGTGACTACTAAGTGGTGAATGAATTGCTATCAGAGCAGAAGGGACCTCGGAAGCCACACAGCAAGCTTTACAGGGAGGGGCCTCTGTGTGGTTAGGGTGGTGCACGGTGGGTGCAGAGGCAAGGAGTGCATAGGAGCTGTCCCTGCAATTGCTGGGAAGTTCTCGGAGAGAAGAGGGTTTTGATAAACCAGCTCAGACGTCCCTGTCTAGGAAGAACCCGTCCTGCGTGGCTTCGCACAGCTGAGAAACAGGCCTCGCTGAATCGCATGCAGACTTTTGGAAACACGGGAATCTTTTCAGTGTGCATGGCCTGGGCTCTATCGGCTGGCTCACAGAACAGAGTTGCTTAGAGCGAAGACTCCCCTTCAGCAAGATATCAATAAGATCTACCAGGCCTGGGATGGGCCCAGGGTACCTCTGGTGAGTCCTGCAGGACCCATTGCATTGTACTTCTCCAACATTAATTCCTAATACGTGAGACAGAGCTGAAGTTTTCTGTATTCTTTTCCACTCAAGCAGTTACTCAAAATTCCTTTTACAGGCATCAATTCCAGCTTTGGCTTAAAGAGAAAGAAATGAGGTAAACACGTCCCCTCCCCCCCAAAATGGCCCGAGCAAGAGACGCCGCTTCCCTGTGTGTACTCCCACTCTGCTCCTCACGATGGCTTTTAGGAAAATGGAAAGGGTGGGGAGTGGGTTGGAGGAAGGACGGACAGAGGCGGGCAGTAAGAAGGGATGGAAAAACAGCTGCGGGGGAAGGCCGGATGGAAAGAGGAGAAGAAAGCCAAGCTGAAACCCGACACTCAGGAACGGGGCCTCAGCGGGGACGCCTGGACCGAGCCCAGCCGCCGGAGGGAATGGTTCCAATCAGGCCTTCATTAACGCTGCACACACTCAGCCCCTAATTTACAACCGTTTAACGGCAAACATTCTACAAGTGCCTTTGGGGACCTCGGAGGACAGAAAGAAGTCTGAGAGAAATGAGGTGCCGAGAGAGCTCCCCTCAAAGGCCAGAGCCCCTTGCGCAGGCAGGCGGTTTGGCGCACTGCTGAGCGGTATGCCTGAGGCTTTGCAGTGGGGTGGGAGAGGCAGGGCCCAGAGGCAGCAAGTCAGGGGCTGGGGCGGCTGACCAGGCCAGGGCCGGGTACCTGCAGCCCTGTGTGCGAAGGGCACACGCGTGAGTGGGTGGGTGTGTTTGCAGCTACAGTCAGGGCCTCTGCCGGCACAGCCGAACCCTGTTCAAGCAATTTAAATAAACAAGAACATTTAAAAATGGAAACCCCACTCTCACAGCCCTGGTGGAGCGTGTTCCTGGAGTGCTGGAGTAGAGGCGGAATTCAAACAGGATTAGGAGAAGGACACAAAGCCAGGCAGGGCCCGGTGGTGGGTGTGGCCTGATCTCAGCCAGCTTTCCCCATCCTGAGAAGCTGTTCCCTTCAGCACACACCTGTGCCCTGTGAACAGGGGACAGAACTGGTCAGGCAGCTCCTCTCCCAAGGCCACAGCGAGGAATCCACCCAGCCAGGAGGGGAGCCTCGGACAGAAGACTCTTTCTCTTCCAGCAGGAGAAGGGAGGCTAAACAGATTATTTTTTAACTAACAGCTTTACCTAAACGGATTACCACTGAGGATCAGCTTTCCCCAGCACCAGGATGGGTCACCACTGGGTCCTGATGGCTGAGCAGAAGATGGTGGGCTCATCGCCAGGACCTGCAAGGCGCTGGTTCTGCCCTGGGTGTGCAGGAGGGCAGTGTGCTAGCTCACTCCCCTTTAAAGGTGCTCAAGACCCTCCAGAAGGGACTTAGGGGAGATGCACCCCAGAGGCAAGGGCACACCAACTTCAGGGCATCCACACGACATCTAAAGCCAGTTCGCCCTCGTGAACTAGGGAAGCCCCCGGGCTGCTCACAGGGAGGCAGGGGAGGCTGCGGGGCCTGAGCCCTGGTGCCAGGTGAGACAGCAGGCCCAGCTCCAACGGCTGGACCCTCCTCCTTCCGTCCACCTCTCCTAGAAAGAGCCAGTGGCGGGCTTCTCTGCTGAAGTGAGAAGCAAGCCCACCATCACTTAAGGGCCTCCCTGCTCCGCCTTCCAGGGCTCGTCGGCCAGCGAACGAGGCCCCCCGGGAAACCACAGCAGCTCCCCTGAGGCTGGGAAGAGCCATGGGCTCTGTCCTCTGTCCTCCCTGTGAGGGTAGCCAGGGCTGTCAGGGCTGCCACTGAACTGTGAACCTGGGTGATTCCACGAGAGCCCTACAGCAGTTCACCAATATGCCTGCCAAAGCTTCGGCGTGGTGTGGACGTGAGGTCTCAGGGAGGCAGGAAAGGGGCAGAATCCGCACCAGTGAGCTGCGGGCAGAAACACACTTCTGTAATGAAATGCATGTCCAGGGCCCCTCTGTGGGATACCTGGACATCCTGCAGGTACCAAGGTGTGTTTGGGTTGCTCGTCCTGCACTGGCCTGGATTGGCTGTCCAAAGGCCACCACGTGTGAGACTGCCGGGCCCCTCGAGGGATGGTGTCGTGGCCAAGGCATGCAGTACACGTGGCCTGGAGGGAGTGGACCCAATCTTATGTCCAGCCTGGGCCTGGACACTGTGGCCATCTGAGCCCCGGAGCCTCCGAGAGCAAGTATGCCCAGGCCACGTCTGCACTCCACGGCAGCCGGGTGCCAGGCAGAGGTGCCACGAGCGTGGCCTAGCCTCGCGGCAGTGACACGTCCTGACTCGGTAGCCTACTCAAGTACCCAAGTTCTCCTCGGTTCTACCTGTGGTGTTTGAGATTCAGGGCACAGGAGCATCATGTGCCGGGCAGTGGAGAGATGGCTCTGGTGGCCTGGGGTCTAGGGCACGGCCCTGCCTCTGAACCAGCATCACTGAGCTAAAATTTGCTTTGGAAAAGAGTTGTCCTGAGGTCTGAGCTGTGCGCTCACTGGCTTCGTTTGTTGGCTTGTTTCAAGGAGCACTGAAGCTTTTTAAGAAAAGAAATGGGGGAGGAGATTATATAAAGCCTGCTCTTTGCTTAGCAAACCAATGGGAAACAAGACAGAGAAGGCCTGGGGCGCGTTCCAACCCGGACTCCGCTTTCGGGAGGTCTGGCCCTCCGGCCTCGGCTTCCCCGAGCCCCGCCATGGTGAACAGCGCCAGCAGCAGGTCGCCAGGCATCCTGCGCCACGTTGGCCCCGTTACCTCCCCCCACTCAAAGCAGGCCCCTCCAGGCAGCTTTTGTAAGTCTCAACTCCTGAAAGAAAAAGGATGGGTTTGAACTATTCACCCTTCCCCAGAAAGGACCGAAATTAAGAGGAGGCCACTGACAAAATATTCACATGGGAATCCTGTAAAATAACAAGCTAAACATGTGCCCAGCCGCCGCGCACTCGCCTGAAGAAAGACAGGAAGCAAAAATGGAGGGCAGGCTGCAGCCAGCAGGAGGAGGAGACCGTGGGCCAAGCTGAGATCTGCAAGAAAGACCCACAAGAACTGGGGTTCACGCTGGATCAGGGGAGCAAAGCGACGGCGTGGTGTGGACGTGAGGTCTCAGGGAGGGAGGGAAGGGGAAGAACCCGCACCAGCGAGCTGCGGGCAGAAACACACTTCTGTAATGAAATCCCAGAGGAAGAGGAGACAGACCCGGGACACGGCCCACGGTGCTGTCTAGAAGCAGGGGACAGCAGCAGACCCTGCAGTGGCCAAACCAGGCCTCAGACTGGGCCACGCCCCCGCTGGACCGCCTGGGGCGACGGCACCTCCTTTCTTTCGTGGAGGGGGGTGAGGGTACCTCTGCCTCCTTCCTCCAGTGGCTTTAAAGGTCAGATCCAATCCTATAAATGAAATGCGCCGTTCAGTTCAGGGGACTCCACAAATGTCAAGCTGTTTCAGGTGCGGGAGGCTCTGTGTGAAAAATGTGGCTGCCCAGGTGGCCCTTCAAAAGTCACAGGGAAAGGAGACAGTGCTGTTGTGGAGGGCGGCTGGTTGCCAGGAGGATATGACGGGGACAAACTCCATGTGACCGGGTTTGTCAAGGACTTTGCCACACACCGAGGGCTCTCATCCCCCCACCAAAGACCAGTGGACACACATTTCATCAGAACACTCTGAGAAGTGACCAGGTTGGCCTCTGACAGGTCTCCCCTGGGCTCCAAGAGTGCCTGGTCTCTGGGCTGGCACGGAGGACAGAGGTCACAGGGCCTGGGTCTGCACCTGACCCCTGTCGAAGGCCATCCAGCTCAACACCCCCTAGAAAGGAGGGAAAGAAAGAAAGTGGGGAGGGAGAAGAGAAAAAAGAAGAACTCTTCATCTAGGGATCAGGTAAAAGGATCATAAAACCCCAATCCCAAGCACTGGGAACCCTACAGAGATGGATGGCAATCACTGGTCAGTTTCTCCAAAGGCCAAGGACTCTCGAGGGCCCTGAATCATAGCCACACCCCGCCCTGAGGCAACAAGCCTGCAGGACGCAAACCAAGGCCAGGAGAAGCCCATTCTTGGGGGTAAAGACCTGAAACACAGAAGAAACCTATTCAGGGAGGAAAAGGACCCCCCAGGGCCTGGCTTCAGGACAGCTATGGCCTAGTGTGGACGAGCACAGGGTCCTCCGAGGGCCACAGGGGGATCTGGGAAGTCCCTGCTCTTTGGCCAAGAGATCTAGAAGTGTGGTGGGACTGTCTCTGCATCCCCAGAGGTCCTCAGGTGCCACCCTTCAGACAAGGCTGGGGGTTCTCTCTCTGCTAAGACTTGTGTTGCACTTTCCAGCTAGGGGGTCTTGAGGTCACCCTCTCTCTTATGCAGAGTGAGCCACCAACTCCACTGCTCCAAGGAGACGGGAGAGGAGTGTCTTCCTGGACAGTCTCAGGAGCCAACCCATCCTGGCTGAAGGGCTGTTGGTATCCTAGGAATGGCAGGTGGAACGTGACGCAGTTTTCCAGACTCTCTGAGGGACCAGGCTTCCTGAAAGATCCATTTCGCCATTGGGCAATTTACTGACCCAAAACTAACACAAGAAAACCAGCAGTAACTGCTTTCTGGCGGCGAGACCCCAGCTGATACCTTCACGGTTGCCCTGGACTTCAAGGGCCACCAAAGTCCGCCTGCTCGCGGCACCAGGGACCTGGTCCTGAGATTCAGTCTCACACCTGGCTGTGCCTGGTCTCTGCTCTTGGGCAAGACACTAAACTTCTCTGAGCCATGAGTTTGTCCTGGGGGATATTTTTTCCTGTTAATTTCAGAAAAGTTGAACATCATAGTAAGTAAAAAGGCTCAAAGACCAACTGGAAACAAAGGGAGAGTGGAGTCGCCGGGTGAGACCGGTGCTGTCCTTTCTCCTGTGTTTGCACAGGAGAACCACAGCTGCGGCTACAACAGGACATATGGGGCAGAAGCCCTGCCCCCCAGGCACTCCCCCTCAGGACCCGTGACCTAAAGGCAGGGCTCTGGTGGTGACTGGTAAAGGTCGATGCCCTGGAAACAAACCCGCGTGGGCACATGTGTCTGCAGGCCCTGCCGGCGGGCCCCTGGGGCAGAAATGGCCCCTGGCTGCAGCAGCTGCTCTAGGTGCACAGGCTGCCATTGCCGATGCCTCGGCAGGGACCAGGCTTGTGGAGGTGAGGGCCAGGGGTGTGCCCAGGGCGGCCATGGTAACCTGGAAGCCCACACAGCACTGGGGAGGGGCATGTCATCATGCAGGACCGTGGCCCCACTGCACCAAGCCGACTTGCCAGTTCTGAGCCTGGATTTCTATGTCACCCTGAGACCCAAATGCTCTTGACCTTTCTGCAGAGCAAATATTTCAGGGGCTACTTGAGCTGTTGAAGAGATTTGATTTATTAATGCATTAACATTCAAAGTTGTCTGTGTGCCAATAAAGAAAACAAGCCATACCCAGCCTCTCTCTCCCCTGTGCTGGCTCTTTATGACTTACTCGAAAAGTGAAGCCAGACCTAAGCAGCCGGCTTCCTCACTGGGAAGTTCTGCTTCCATCTTTCTCCTGTGTTCAAGGCGCCAGGTTGGCCTCCACCAAACTCCCCACCACTGGAGCTAGGTGTGGTGGCTCCCAGCCAGGTGTCCCTCTGTCACTGGTTACTTATGAGTCCATTTGCAAGGATAGGTCTGGTTCTGTGCTCTTTGGAACCTTTCATACAGTGGGGGATGGTGTTGTGACAGTGGCTGCCAATAAGCACACCTGTAACTTTCATCTCCATAAATAAGGCGTCCTGCTGGGGCTCTCCCTGCTGGGGGAAGCAGGGCCAACCTGTGGTGTAGCCGTCCCCTGCCACAGGTGAAGCCAGGCTGGGTGTGATGAGGAGCAAGTGACCCTCAGGGAGCAGCCATCGTGGGGATTAGAAAAGGAGGCTCCACTCAGGACGCAGCAGGCAACTGTCCCTGTCCTCTCTCAGCCCAGGCGCAGGCTCACGCCATCCTCTGCTGCTGTTCTGACAGCCCACCACCTGGGCCAGTCGCTGCCCACCAGGCACAGCAGTGCGCTTTGCCACGGGCTGTGGTCACGGCTCCAGGGACTCTGCGCCATCACACACATGCACAGGACTGTGACAGGAAGTTCTGAGCAGCAAAGACCATCCCACCAAAGGCCATGTGCACGGGCTCCCGCCCCTGGAGCAGGGAGGCTCTGGGAGGGAAGGCGGCCCCTGAGGAGCACAACGGGGCTCTGGGCACAGAGCAGCTCCCTCTTAAAGCCCCTAACTGTGCAGCTTCCCCAAGCCTGAGCCGCAGGGGTCATCGGAGAGGGTGGAGCAGAGCCCTGGTGAGTTTGTGTTCACACAGAAGCTGAGTGGAGACAGCTCACAAGGGCTCTAGACGCCTCCCTAGTTCTGGGCCTCGGTGGCTGATCCACAGAACCAAAGGCTCAGGCCAGATCTCACTGTCCAACAAGACCGCTGGTGGCCCCAGGTGGCTGCTGAGCACTTCAAATGTGGCTGGTCTGCAATCAAAAGGTGGGTGAGATTTTTCAATTAAAAGGAACTGAAGTTTTTAAATTTCTGTTTGAAATCTCTCTTCTCTGCAGCACCACCCCTCGTCTCTGGGCGACTCCAACAGGGTTTCATTGGGTACTTGTGAGGGATCTTCCCACAGCACGTCAGGAGCGGGCTGAAGCCCTCACTTCCCAGAGGCAACCTCCTTATCTCTAAAATGGGGACGATGCCGCCTTTGATGTGAGACGACTTAGGAAAGTGATCCAGAATTAATCAAGTGCTGCACAAATTAAGTTATTATAACAATCCCACTCTGCGGCGGATTCCCAGGAGGCCCCACACTCAGCAGCAACCTGGAATCACGGGAAAGGAGGGAGGAAGTGGGGAGAATGGAGCTTCCCCAGCAGAGAGGACCTCCCCGCACAGGCCAAGCCGCCAGGACCAGGTGCGGCAGGGTGTGTGAATGGCTCCTTGTGCCCAGGGCTCCCGACATGGGGTGCCTGCTTGCAGCCTCAGAGGAGCTGGAAAGGGAAGAAGACACGGGCGGTATTTTCATGACGTTTTGGCCATGGTTATTTTTTAGCACTCCCAGCAAATGGCCCCATTTTTAAGATGAACCCAAAACAAGATGAAACAGAGCTACAGAAGTTAGGTGCCCTCCAGGCCTGTGACCACCAAGACCACAAATGATGTGGCACCTCCAGAGCCGGGCAACCCTTCCCAGCAGGAGAGAGAGGGAGTAGGGGCACACTCCTGACCGCTGCGGAGGCACGTCTCTCTTCTGGAGTGCTCTTGGCATCCGGGGTCCCCTCGCATGTGGAAGACAGAAGTGCCACCCCAGCGACTCAGTCAAAATACGAGAATGTAATTGTGTTTGGAGCTGAGCAGGTAGGTAGGTAGCTTTGAAAAGAAGACCAGGGCCTTGTGCTGCACCACTCCACGGGCAGACGCAAGCGCACCCTCAGAACACAGGGCCACGTCGCCTGGGCAAGGCAACAGGGGCCGCTGGGGCACTGCGGGAAGCAGCCGAGCGCCCACTCAGGTGCCGGGCGGGAAGCAGGGAGATCCCCTAGGCACAGAAGTCAAGGCCCAGGAGCAGGAGGCCCCAGCACCTGCTGGCCACCCCAACTCCTGCACAGCCCCTAACTCATGGGCAAGTCCACTGCCTTTCATCTCCCTCAGTGTCCTGAACCAGGGAGACCCTGTCCCAAGGCCCCCACGACCAGCTCAACACCCTCAGAGGCTGCACACCTCAGAACCAGGAGGATCGATGACCGCTTGGCCACCTCACCTCCTCCCTCTGCAGGCCAGCCAGCCTGGCAGACGCTGAGCAATAATAAGTGGCCGGCCGGGGAGGGCCACACTGGACAGTGGGCAAGGAGGCAACAGGGACCCTAAGGGGCTGTCTTGGGAATTCGTGACAGTCAGCTGGAGCGGTTGGCAGGGCAGCTCGCCCATTTCATGGTTTCTAGTCCCTTTCCCAGGCCACACCAGGGCAAATGCCCCTTCCAGACCCTCGCCCAAGCCAAGGTCCTGCCTGCAACTCCCTGGCCCTCAGAATCACACTTAGCACATAACTTGGTTTGAACAAAGGCCCCTCCTCTCCTCCCTGCAGCTGCCCAGCCCCCACCCCCTCGTCAGCCTTTCCCCCTAACCACATTAACTACTCAGAAGCACAGTCACTCCACTCTAGACTTACTCAGGAATCACATTCTTAGAATAACTCATCAATTATACCTGTCAACTTGCCAAAAGTGCCACAGGGAGGTGGAAAGTCTAGACTGCATCTAACTGCAGCAGCACAGCACCCCTCTTCTCCAAGGGCCCCAACTCTGCAGATTGCTTTCAGAAGCTCACAAGAAGCAAGGACTCAAGGGAACACAGGCCTAGAGCGGGAGTGTGGGCACACCCCACGAACTGAGTAGCAGGCCCCAGGGGGGCACAGGTCAACCTCTCTACCCACAGGACCGGAAGACCGGCACCAGCTGCCACAGGGGTGGGTGAGGAAACTCGGAAGTGTCAGTGGATCATTTAAATATGCACACACACTCACCGTCAGTACTGCCAAGAAAGCAGTACCATGACAGACATACTTTTTAATTAATTGGCAAGGATCATTAGTAATTAAAACATTTATTGTATGCAAATGTTGCGGCTCCCTCGGATAAGTTTACTCTCTTAAGCAGGATAAACACTCACAGGAACACCGCTTACGCAGAGAACTTTGTTCACGTGTGAAGCGGTACATTTTCCTTCAATTTAGCCTGAAATGATTCAAAATCCAAATTATCCAGGGTTATAATCAATAAAGTTTTCCCCTTGATTTCAAACATTTTTGTGAGCAGAACTAATTTACAAAGATATGTCATTTCCATGAGAACACATGTCACTGTTGACTCAGCTGACCTTAAGCAGGTCACTAACCCCCCATACCTCGGGGTGGCCCACCATGGGGGCCGGTGGCTTGGATGGGCCCACACGAGGGGCTCTACCCATCGCGGCCCATGCGGCCTCAGTACACCTTTACAAGGGTCACTGTGCCACAGACTTCTTTTTAAATACACTAAAAGTTCCCAACATCCTTGCAAAGAGCACACTTTGTTCCTTATTTGGTTTAGTTTATTTTAAAATTCCCTAGTCAGAGGGAGAGACAGAATTCAAGGGTCCTGACACCTTGGACCCATTTCCTGTTTGCCGGTGACCCAGCCTGAGTCCCCAAGCCACTTCACGGGGAGGGCTTTGGGTCACAAACTCCCCCGTGACGTTGGCTGTCCGGGAGGAGAGGGGCGAGCCCTGATCCTGAGGAGCCCTGATCCTGAGGCGCAGTGGAGGCTCACCAGATGCACTCTCTGTCCCCATGCAGCCTCCTCCTCACCACACCAGACCTCTGCTCAATCCAGAGGGGCCGGGCTGGGCCGCCGAGGCAGAGTGGGAGCCAGCAGTCCAAGTCAGCGGGTCGGGGCCCAGAGCGGCAGCTGTTCACTCAGCGCCGCGAGGAGGCTGCCCCACACGGCAGGGTCCCACTTTGGCCTCTGCCCCCAGGCAGAGCTGTGCCCTGCCTCCTCAGCCCGCAGGTGACACTGCACACCACAGAGGGACCCTGGGGTCCCAGGAAGGGAGCTCCGGTCAGGCTGGAAGTGCAGCTCCCCTCAGGGGCCTCCTCCAAGACCCTGGGGCAGCCACCTCCCTCGTCCCTGGAGATTCTGTCGGAGGGAATCAGAAGGGTATCTGTGGGTGGTGACAGGTGGGCAATGTCACCTTCACTAAGGCCGGCAGGACCCAGGACAGACAAACCAGCACTAGCACCAGTGTTCTCCTGGGCAGCAGTGAACCATCAGCCTTCTGGAGAGCCATGGGCTCTTCCCGGGCACCAGGGCATCCTTTACCAGGCAGAAGCGACTTGCTCTGCAGTCCTCGGGTGTCCTGGAAGGACAGTTCATCTCCCGAAGGTGACCTGAAGCTCCAGAGACGTCACCTTCTGCAGGAGGACCCAAGGCGGCATGCCTTCAGCGCCTAGACCACAACAGTCTCTTCCCTCCCCTCCCAGGCCTCTCCCCCCTGACCATCCCCTACTCCCAGCTCAAACGGAAACCAGATGAAACCATCTGCAGACAAGTTGGGAAGTTCAGTGTGCTCCCCGGGAAACTTACAGAAACCCTTCCAGGGCCAAGCCCCCTCCCCTCCTATCCTCCCCTCCTCCCCTCCTCCCCTCCCCTCCTCCCCTCCCCTCCTCCCCTCCTCCCCTCCTCCCCTCCTCCCCTCCCCTCCTCCCCTCCCCTCCTCCCCTCCTCCCCTCTCCCCTCCTCCCCCCCTCCCCTCCCCCCCTCCCCTCCTCCCCTCCCCCCTCTCCCCTCCTCCCCTCCCTCCCCTCCCTCCCCTCCTAGGGTGGTTCAAGGCCCAGCTAGTTAATGGGAACTTCTCTCCCCTCCCCGCCCTCCCCCACTGCCCCTTGGCGGCTGGGTCCGCATTTGATTCCTGTCTGTCACTGAGTGATGAGGACAAAGGGTGAGGAGTCAGGAAAAGGTCTGCGCCACTTTGTTCAGAGTCTGGATTCGAACTTTGGATGAACCCTTCACAGGGAGGGGGCTGGGGGAGGAGAGGAGAGGCCAGCAGGAGAAACCCGCCACTCTGGCGGCTCCAGCCTCCAAAGAGATCCTCCTTGGACAACAGAAAGGAAAGGGGCTGGAGGTAGAAACAGCCTCCCGGGGCCCTTAGGAAAAGGAAAGGGGTCTGAGGTGGGGGTACGGGGCTGAGCCCAGGGAAACAGAAGGCCAGCAGTACTCCCTGCAAGCCGCGATCCAGGCCGCGCTGTTCTGCTTCTCCCCTCTCCAGCCTGTCTGTCTCCGTCTGTCTGTCTCTCTCCCCACCACCTCTTATTTATTTCTAAAGCAAAGGAATTCCTAATAAAGCTAAAGTGGGCTGGTAGAGAGCTCTGGGAAAGAAAAGAATGAGGGGTTAGAAGAGAAGGGTCAAACAGTTTTCTGAAAGTCCAGGATCATGTGTGTGTGTGTGTGTGTGTGTGTGTGTGTGTGTGTGTAAAATGATAGTGCACTTTACCACACGCTTCAAAGCCAACAATGCTCAGTGCGGGGTGTGCAGGGGGTGTGCGTGTGATGTGCCAGTGGGCAGCATCTCCTGTGTGGCCCTTGCCTAGAACCCTAATCCAAAGCTTTTAGAAAGCACCATCCATCGACACGCTGAGACCCCTGCAGAGGCCGGTCCTCCTGTGTGCTCACAGACCCCAGCCAGGCCTCCTTCGCCCCCCACTTACTGGTGATCCTTCCATCGCACTGCCTCTCACTGGCCGGCCAGCCTTCCATTCTGTGAACCGCTGACCACATCTGGACTGAGGATTTCTGGCTCCCAGTGGTAGGCATGATGGCTTCATTCAGTCACTTTGTGTCTGCATGCAAGAATGCCCTTTTGGGCTGCCCTCTGTCCTTTGGTCTTTGCCTCAGACTCGATATTTCAATTCTAAAAACATCAGGTGCCTGTCCCAGCAGGGAAGAGAGGGGACCAGTATCCCTGAAATCCGGGGCTCTTCCCCGTGCTCCTGCATAGGAAGTGGGCTCAGGGGACTGGGTGGAGGGAAGTGGGGCTGTGCTGGAGACATCTGGCACCTGCTGCTCTACTTGCCCGGGATGGTGGGGTGTGTGCTTGGCCCCTGGGGCAGTATGTGCCCAGGGCTACTGCAGACGAGAGCTCTGTGGCTCAGCTTCCTCCTAGTGAAAAGCTATGTGAAGAAGAGAGGTTGGAGCTGGGATTTGGAAGCAAACCTATGTGTTTAAAGCCTCTCATTCTGCATCCTCTGACTAGAGAACAACTCAACACTTTGAACGTGTGTGCACGATGTCTCTGCTCTAAGAAATCCAACACACAAAGATCAACAGCTAACAACAGAAAACGCAGATAAAATGCTGGGCGAGGAAGGACTCGCAATTCCAAAAGGGCTCTCCGCCCCACAAAAGGAGTGTTAGGAGCCACCAGTAGGAGCCCAGGAGCACCAACCTCCCAGCCCCTGCATGTAAAGGTGAGCCCAGCCTCCCGTGTCAGGGTCTCCAGGCCACTATCTCCCGACACCCTTCCCTGAAGCTTAGGCGCCCACTCACACCAAGCCCCCATGCTCGAGGAACAAAAGCGAAGGCAGTACAGCACCTTACCTGAGGACACACAGCAGTGGCCGCCCACAGCCCCGGGGGGGGGGGGGAGCAGGGGATGGGAAACAGGGACACTCGGGGGCACGCACCAGCACAGGCTGCAGTCCTGCACCCCAAGCACGCGTACTCCGATCTCCTCAGGTACCCCATCACCCTCTCCATTCACCACTCAGCCCTGTGAAACTGGGCAGGGAGCTGACATTCAAGTTTCCATCTCTGTCCGAAGTCCTGGTGGACTTTGGCTGCTGCTCCCTGTGGATGGTAGTCTCTGTTTCCAAGCTCCCTCTGTGGATAATGGTCTTGTCATCTGCTCACTCTCAATCACACCTCCCTGCAAGTCTTGTGGGATCTCTTGCTCCCTACTCACTGCATGCCCCACTGATTGTGTGTTCAACACGATTTCTAAATCCATGCCATGTTCTAAATCAGCCCTCCACGTGCCTGCCAATCTGTGGCTTCTTGCTCTTGCTTTGGTTTTATAAGCAGCTGTGACAGCACAGTGCAGGAAGGAAATCTTGGAGTGGCATAGAGCTTCACAGTCTACCAGCAAGGCTCACACACTCTGCAGATCCATAATACCCCTGGAGAAATAGTACAGTCAGCACCACTGGACATGAGAGGTGCTGTCCTGAGCCAACACCCTGGCCACTGCTCAGCTCCAAGATAGACCTGTGTCATCATGGTGCTCCAAGAGGGCTTGGATGCTTCCATTCTGCCTTGGAGATGAATAGGGGACATGTGCATTAATTGAGCACCATCATGAGCCAAGCTCTGTGTTCAATGCTTGCTTTTGCAGCAGGGAAATGTCAACACTCCCCTCGAGCAGCCTCCTTGAGGACATCAAGGAAACACCTATGTGTGAGCTCTACAGACAGCACCTGTCTATTCTTTTCACTCTGACTTCCCTGAACACATCAGATGAATAACTCCACCAATATAAGCCCCTAAAAACAAGAGGTCATATGCTTAGAGGTGGCTGTTGGGTACATTTTCCTATTTGGTCTGACATCCAGATTTGCCAGCAGGACTATAAGAGTCATCATCTATATTTATGGTTCTTTCAAATGTACTAAAAAATGCTCTGAATTCCAAGGCTGCGAGTAGAGCGCGTCTTTCCCATGCACCTCCGAGTTGGGCTGGCAGCCTCCCAGGTTGCCTCTCTCTCTCTTCCTTAGTACCCCTGGAAAAAGCCATTTGTTGGACATGTGAATAAATGAATGAATACCTATAAGCAGTACTTATTTAAGGGATGTTTTAACAAAGTGGTGAAATTATATATTGCAACATATGTTGCTTCATAAGGGGGAGTGGGAAGAAAAAAGTCTACAAACCAAACAATCAAAAGTTTCCCAGGTAGATATACATTGTTACAAAGACTTCTCTGGCTAGATATGTGGCTAGGTATATATGGCTGCAAAAGCTTCCCAGCTAGGTATAGTATACACTGCTATAAAAGCTTCCTAGCTAGATATACATTGTTACAAAGGCTCCTCAAGCTAAATCCAGGGCTAGATATGCCAGCTACCAGGAGGCCCAGCTCCGTGTAAAAGCCCTGGGCATGCAGAGGAGCCCAGAGGAGGAATGTGAAAGGGGCCCAGGAAAGGAGTCACTTCTAGTGGCCTCCAAACCCAGCCAGAGGAACCCATCAAGACATGTGGGCCCCCTGCCTGACCGCCTTCCTCAGGCCTGTGCTGCGATCCCTTCCCTTGGACCGTCCCCAGGAGAAAGCTGAACAGCAAAGCCACTAAGGCCAGCGGAGCTACCTAGCACTCCCTGCTTCGAGGTACCAGACGGTGCTGCGACTGGGCAAGGGCTCCCAGGGAGTGACCCTGAGGGCCACAGCCAAGTGTGAGAGATCACAGACTCCAGCCAGAAATTGCCACTGGATGGCGGGGTGACACCCTTCCTTCTCCTCCCCAGGGGCTCAGGGGAGGGGCAGCCTCTGCTAGAGCCACTGGACAGTGCGCCCTGGAAGCTCTACCCACTCAGCCTCCTGAGAAGCCAGTACCCCGAGTCCCCACTGGGAGCCTCTGGCCGCGTGTGGAGTGGTGCTGGTGGTACTGGAAGGGAGAGTCCTTTCTGACATTTCAGTGGACCTGGCGTGAGGACCACAGCCTAGACTCAGCGTAATCAGACAGAAAGCTATTTTAGTTCCTGGAAGAGGGAGACCCCAAAGGCCTCCCAGCAGAGGAAGCAGGACCATCTGTGGTGGGATCAAGGAAGGTGCTGCCAGAGAGGCAGCTGCACCTCCCACCTCCACTGTCCCTGGAGGCCTGTAATCTCTGTCCCCTCTCCATACCCCGCCCCGCCTCCTCCAGCCTCTACTGTCTCCTCTCAGAAGCCCCCTCACCCTGCCTCATCCTGGATCACAATGCAGGACACAGAGGAGCCAGTCAAGAGCTGCACAGCTGGTTGATCCCAACCAGAGGCCCTCTCTCTGAGCCTGCATCAGGAGCGGCCCAAGAGACCGAGAGGTGTCTCCATCCTTCCTCCTCACTTGGACACACCGCCCAAGAACACAGGCATAACCCACAAGCTGGCATCCCTGAAACAGGGAGCACTAACTTTGGAAATTATTTCTTAACATGCTCGTAAGTAAGCCCAAGGAGATAAAGGTAATTTTCGTACCTGCACATGGCGGCCACCAGGAGCTACGTGTCTGAAAAGCACCACATGGGTTCTGAAGGGTCAGGAGCTCACCACCTCCAGGCAGGCTCCTAGTGCCGAGGAGGCTGGGCCCACCTTGCAGGGTGCTCACTGTGGGTGAGGCACTCTGCTACCTGAGGTCACCTCCCAGGACCCATCAGAGCACCCTGAAGCCCCATCCTTCTCCCCCAAAGGTGAGCAATGGAAGGACAGGTGCTCCCTGCCTTTGGTCACTATCTACACTGACTGAAATGAGGGAGTGAAGGGAAGACAGAGGGAAAGGGAAAACTGTAAGCCAGCTCACTGCAGGGACGGAGCCGGGCAAGGTCACGCAAGTCCCGGGGACTGCCCCTTGGGTCTGGGGATAAGGTTTCCCTGTAGCTCAGCTCCAGGATCGCAGTGGTGCCCACAACCCTGGCTACCTGACAGAAACCACAGCCTCTCCCAGCCCAGGCTGCCAGGCCAGGTCTGGACTTGGGGACTAGAGAAGGGAGGGTCAATCAGCTCCTAAGACAGAGGGTATGGAAGGACGGCGAGTCCACAGGACCAGGGCTGTCTCCACCCTCAGGGCTGCCCTGCCCTCCTGGCTGAAGGTGCTGCCGTAGATAGCTTTTCACCACTGTGATGAAGGCACCCCACCGGAAAACTGTGGAGAAGGAAAGTTTATGAGGGGCCTCAGTTTCAGAGGTCTCAATCCAGACGGTAGACTCCATTCCTTGGGCTCGAGGTGAATGAAGCAGGACATCTTGGCAGAAGAGTGCGGCAGGGGGAAGCAGCTCCCACGATGATCAGGAAGCACAGAGAGAATCCACTCTCCAGATGGAAATGTGTACCCCAAAGCCACGCCCCCAGGGCCTGCCTCCTCCACCGCATCCCACCTGCCTCCAGGTTCCAAGTAATCCCAGCAGATGATAATGCACTGAGTGGGTTAAGGCTCCCGTAAACCTGTCATTTCTCCTCTGAACCTCTGGCATTGTCCCACGTGTGAGCTTTGGAGGGATACCTCACTTCCACACCATAACAGACACCAATCCCTAGACTCCAGAAGGAGAAGCTAGCTGCACTGAGAGTGTCCTGAGAGCCACCGAGCACCGAGAGTGTACCCCGCACACTGTCTCACAGAAGACAAGGTGAGTTTCCACGAGGGAGCCCTTATGAAGCCAGAGTCCAGTGTGCCTGGCACTGTGAGCTGACTCCCAGCTGGCCCCAGGTTCCTCTGGAAGTCTGAGCCAAGAGTAGTGAATGCTCAATAACCATTAATACACGCCCCCTTTTGGCTAAACATAAGAAAGTGTTTCATTCAAAACTATTAATTGAACAACTGCTGTGTGCCAGGCACACAAATCCTCATCATTATTTTCAAGAAACTCATAGTCTTATGAAGGAACAGGATCATTAGACAATGATTACAGTGAAGTGTGATGAGTGCCAGAGATTTCGCAAAAAGGGTTATGACAAAATACACTAATGTGTGTCCCATATTCTTGGGGACAATGTCCACTATATCATTTAACATTTTCTCATTAGAAATTATGGCGGGAAAATTTGCATGTGGTTTCATACCAAGGGGTAAAAATCTACTTTCCCTTAAACAACTGATACATTTGTAATCCCAAATGCTCTGAAATTTAAAACTGGTCCTGTTTCTTCTTTTGCTTTTGCTACTAGGAAAGAGAATGAAAACTGCAGCCACCTTCTCTGGGACCTTGCTGGGTGACACTGGGTCAGGCAGCTCTTCCTTGGAGCAGGGAGCTGGGAGGCTGTAGGAGGAAGGACCTCCCTCCACCCACAGGAACGAGGGCCCCTAGTGTGCACTTTATTGTTGGTCTGAACACCCTCGTCTGTCAGGACATCCCCTTCATTACCTGGACATCGTGTGAGCTGCTGAATTCCTCTCTGAAATCAGATGAGCAATAAATAGATAAGATAGCTAACCAGGGCTGGGGCTGGGGCTCCGTGGCAGAGCTCGCCTGGCCTGTGTGAGGCACTGGGTTCGATTCTCAGCATCCCATATAAATTAATAAAATAAAGGTCCATCTACCACTAAAAATTAAAAAATAAAAAAGATACCTAGCCAGTTCTGCTTATGAGGAGAAGGAAATTATTATCCCTCAGCGTGTGGTCATCCAAGCAGTGGGAAATCCATCCGTGTGACCACAGGAAAATGGCAGGGAGCAGATATCATCAACACAGGGGAGACCAGAAAGAGGTGCTCCCCAGGGTGGCCACCTGAAGGCCCATGCACCGTCTGTCCCTCTGGTGAGACTCCCTCCCCTGCGCCCTTCCTGGGGCACTGCTTCCTGGGCAGGAAGGTCCACAGGCACACCTTGAACGTGCTTCTCTTTCCCCGCATCGCCGGGGTGCCGGGAAGCAGGAGGCCCTGCCAGTGAGGCCTCACAGGTCCCCACGTCACCGGCCGTGACGTCATCTCAGGGTGACACCACTCTTGAGGGTCCAAGCTGAGAACACTCACTTATCAAAGGACAGCTGCCCCCTGCAGTTGTGCACCTGGAGAAACCAGACGCCGCCTGCACAGGCTGGAGGTACCCCAGGGCCCTGACTGCCTGGCCTGTGGGGAGTGGCCGAAGGAGGGCAGGACAGGGAGGGTGTGTGAGGACCAGGCTCTGCCCGGCTTTCGCTTTTTGTCAAAGCACCTGGCTTCTGAGAAGGAACCAGAAAGGGTGACGTATGTGCTGGGCAGCCCAGCACTAGACCACTTTGGAAACAGGTCCGGCTCCTCCCCAGAAGAAAGCAGGTGAACTCTGAAGAGAAATAAGCCCAGGGCAGAAACCCGGGACACAGGGCCAAGGCAGGGTTGGGACCTTCCTCTTCTGCCTGTCTGCTGCCAAGCACAGCCACAGGAGGGTAAGTTTCTTGTGAGAAATGGGGCCAGACATGAGCAGCCAGATTTGTTATCTGGACAGCAGAGGAGGACTCCACCAGGTTTTCTTGGACAAATCAGTTTGAAGTGCTGTCATCCAGTGGGAATGAATATTTTGGTAGAAAAATTCTACTTGGTAAAACTTACTGAGTAAAACCGGTCCCACCTCAGCCTCTCCATTGCTGTGTGACTTGGGCATTTCGTTAGCTCTGTGCATCTCAATTTCCTCATATTAAAAGCTAGAGTAGCAGCAGTACCTCTGCATGCAGTAAAGCACCTTTTGTGTGCACTAACTGTGGACAGGACAGTTCCCAGCTTCAGTGAAGTACAGATTCACTTCTGCTGACAATCTCTGCTCAGCCTCCTCCGACAATCAAGAGTCCTCTCCCAGAGTACTCTCCCCTTGAAGTCACGTGGAGGAGCAAGCACCAAGCAACACTCACTGTCTACACTGCCTGTTGGCTTCGCTCGCTGACAGCCAGGGCAGAAAGAAGTGAGTGTGTTCTAAGAGTCAGAGATACCTCCAGGGCTGGCCTGTCCCTATCAACTGCACTGAACAGCCTCCCAGACCAGTTTGATCCAAAGAGACAGGCAGGTGTTTCCTTAGCAGCAGAGGGGCTGGACAGGCTCTGTGAGAAAGCCGGAAAGCCGTCACCCAGAGTATCACAGACCTCAAGCAGACAGGCTGTCTCAAGGCACCAGGCCTTAAAGAGCATTAAGCTAACCCAGTGTCTTCCACCAGCCGGGGGAGAGGAGGAAGGAACGAGGTAGCTGTGGAAGGGAGGGTATGGATGTGAAAGATGAAGCTAACCATGAAAATTTAATTTGTTAAAATAATGACTAGAGAATGACAGATAATGCACAAATTGTCTACATGCATTTATTGAATACATAATAAACATGGGTAGAAGCGGATATATAACTTTATATGTGCGCCACGATAAGAGTTAATTCCAGCTGCTAGGAAGACCAGTGTTTGCCTCCCTGCTAGGAAGAACCCTGGAGCACAGAGGTAAATTCCAACCTCTCTCGGGCAGACACAGACCATGTAGCTTAAGCTGCCCAGGTGAGCAAATGTCACAGAATGCCTATCCAGCGCCTGGTAAATTCCAGCCGTCCCGGGAAATGCCAAGTGGTCTCAGGTCACAAGTTTGGCAAATAGCACTGGGGAGGGGGGAGACAAAGGGAATGGGGGGGGGGCAGAGGGAAGTGGGGGCCACGGTGTTCAGGGAAAGGCAGGAAGGCCAAAGCGACGGCACAGTGCCCAGCTGCCAAGGTGGACCTGGAGTCCTGGCATTCAAGGAAGGAGGCCTCCGCAGGCACACCCAAGTGAGGACTGTCCTGGTTCAGAGTGACCTTTGCAGCCACACTCCAGCTGGCGTGTTAGGATGACTGCAAGTGCGACTCAGGCCCCTCACCGGGCCAGAAGCTCCTGGAGCCAGGGCCCTGCTGTCTTCATAACGCTCCAGACCTAGAAGTTCCATAAACACGTGCTCCAGATTTAACAATGGGTAGAGCAAAACAGAATACTGATCCTTCATGCCCTCCGGAAACACAAAACAAAGTGAAGAATTTTCTGGAGTGAAAAATCGACCTAGGAGGTCGGAGTTTTTGTTTTGTTTTGTTTTTTGGGGTGGTCCTGAGGGTGGAACCCAGGTCTCACCTGTGCATCTCATCTCCTCATCTTAGAATGCAGGCAGGCCTCTCCGGCTGGGCCCAGCCGGCCTGCCACTCATCTCTGACTCTCCACTATGGAGGAGAAGAGCTATCCCTACCATCTCCAGAACAAGTGAAGTTCACGAATATCTGATGAAATCTACTTAAAAAACAATCAAGCTTCCATGTCCTCTTCTGAGAAGGGCTGAATTCCAAAAGTGTCACCAGGGGAGAAGATTCTTTCAGCTGGATGTGGACAAGCCCATCAATTTCCATTCGTTGGCCAGAAAGAAGCCACCTGAGATGTTCTCCCCTCAGCCCAGGGAAGTCACCGGGAGGTGCCAGCCTGGGACCCAGGAGGGGCAGGTAAAGAGTGGCTTCCTGTCCCTGCTGTCACCAGTGCCCCTGCTACCACTGTTGCCCTGACACGTACAGTGTCTATGAGAACCAGACGCCGCTGGAGACGCACAGACTCCTTCCCTAATACCCGCCATCTCTCCCCAGAGGTCCTGGGATGAGAAACCCCCCTGAGGAGACCCTCTGCTGGAGTTCATAGAGGGAACCAGTTCATAGGGCTTTCAAGTATGGAGGAAGGGCCACCTTCCTGCCTGTGGCTTCCACATGTATCTAGGGAAAGTCTGGGGAGGGTCTCCTGGAAGAGGGTCTCCTGGTGTGTCCTTGGGAGCTATAATGGCACAACACTGGGAAGGCCCAGAATCCACGGAAGACAGCAATCCCACATCCAGAGCGCCTTTCCTAGCTTAAGTTTCTAAGAAGAAAATACAGTAATGTGGCTTAGGGCAGCACATGCAGCCCCTTCCTGTGGGCTCCGGAAGGCCCAGGGGGAGGGGAGCGACAGGGGCCAACGACCAACATGGGTTCTCTATTTTCTGAAGACTGGAGAAAATCAGGCCACTTGAGGCCCCTTTATGCATTCCTCTAAACAAGACAAGCCACCAAATAAAGAGCCGAGGTATGTTATGTGGGGAGGCCCAAACCTTGGAGTGTTCAAGAAATCAGACCAAGCTTAACAAAAACAAATGTCAAGGCTGTTTAAAGTCCATCAAGGTTCTCGGGTTAAAGATCTCCCCAGGGCAGGATGACTGCGCTCCCTGCCAGAGCCCACGGAGCGAGAGAGGGAGGGTTTCCGCGGCGACTTGGGATGGTGTTAACCCACTTCCATACCGTAAGCGGCGGCTGGAGTGTGTACTGAAAGGGGCGACAGACAGAGGCCGACCAGGAAAGAAGCTGCAAATTAACAGGCGTGCATGTGAGCACACACTCGCCCACGTGCTCACACGCAGCTTCTGAATGTCACCTCCGTATGTAATACCAGGGCCAGGGCCGTCTGCACTCTACCAGCGGGAAAGGGGGCTCCGGGCCCAGGGCAGGACCCCTTCGGGGCGCGTCGCAGGCCCCGCTGCGGGCTGGTGCGCACGGCCGCCGCGAGGGTCGGTCGGTGAGCCCCGGGCCGGGTCTCCGGGCGCGGCCCTCTCCCTCCTGCGGAGCAGAGCGCGGCGGCGAAGGAGGTGGCGCGGCCGCGCTTCGCCTGGACCCCGCGAGGCCGAGCGAGGCGCCGAGCGGCGGGAGGAGACGCGCCCGGCCGGGGCCGGGCCTCGGGGCGCGCGGGGAAAGCACCCGCGGCGGCCGGGGAGCAGCGGGCGAGCGCCGGCCTCGCGGCCTCCTGGGCCGCCGCGCCGGGTGCGCGGGCCTCCGCGGGTCCCGGGCCTCGCCGCCGCCCGCGCCGCTCGGCCTCGGCCCCAGGAGCCCGCCGCTCGCCCCGCCCGCCCGCCCGCGGGGCCGGCTCAGAAGTTCGGGTCGCGATCCGGCCCGCAGACGCCGGGGACCGCGGCGCCGTCTCCTCCGGGGCCGAGCGAAGGCGCGCCCGCGCTCGGGGGTTGGTGGCGGTCGGGTTTTTCTTTCCCGGGTTTCCCCGCGTCCTCCCCCTCTGGCCTCAGGACCCAGCGGCTTAAAGCCTTCCTACACGACGGGGCCGCGGCGCGGCCTGCTCTGGGCCGCAGCTCTCCCCGCCTCGCCCCGCCAGGCGGTCCCCTGGAAAGGGGTGAGGATTACAGCGCCCTGGTAGGGAGGCGCACAAAGGAAGCTGCGCGCCAGCGGCCCGCTCTTTGTTTTTAAGTGTTGGTTAATGTTCGCAGGGTGCGCGCCCCCAGCCTCACATGCAAATGTGCCGGGGGATTAGGGTCTGCGGCCCACACCCAGCAGGCCTTTCAGAACCCGCAGGCTGCGCTCCCCCAGCCTCGAGAGGCTTTGTCAGGAACGAGGGATAAATGCAAAGTTTTAATTCTATTAACAATGGTAATTATAAGGATTCTCTTAGGGCGACAACACTTGAGGTCTCAAATCACCTAAGCCCTCCGAAGGAAGGACTGGAGGCTCTCCCTCCACCCCACCCGCACAGGCCACTGGGTAAATGTATTCCTTTGACCTACTGGCAGATTCAATCATCTCAAAGCAAGACAAATAGGTAAGTTTTTCCTCTCACTCCCTGGCCACCCTTTCTTGGAGATGCAAACACTTTCTAAATATCCTCACTTGAAGCCTCCAGAAGCCTCGCTGACGCGTAGGTGGGAAACAAATTATTTCAGTGTTTCAGCTGAGGCAAATGGTGGCCCAGTAACGCCAAGATTCCAAGGTGAAAACCAAGCTAATCTTCCTCTGTCCTACCCTCCACCACGTGAACTCAAACAGGCCTCTGCACTTCCTGCAGCCACAAACCCCTGTGCAGCCTAAAAGGCAGTGGAAAGCAGTTTCCAACAGCTTCAGAGGACTGTGTGGAGGCACTACTTGCATCCAGACACCATCAACAAGGTGGGTTGGACTGGGACTGGCCTCAGACTGGCCTTGCCATTGTGATGCTGAGTGTGTCAATAATGAGCACTGCTCAGATTCCACTAGGATTCTCCCTTCCTGTTTGCATTCTCTGATTTACTTGATGGATGGAAGCTTTACCACCACCACAACCAGTTTTACGTGACTGTCCACAAAAAGATACCAGGATTCCTAGGCTCAGAACTGCCATAATATGAAAAGGACTTTCCTCTTATACACGCTCACCCTGCCTTCCCTCCAATGAACCGCGTCTCAGCGGGCATCACGTTGGGCTCGTGACCCAAGGAAAGGGGATCCGATTAGTGGCTCTCTGGAGTCACCCATTCTGTGGACAAGAAAACCTGAACCCAGAGCTTAATGGAGTCCTCAGAAGAACATGCCAGCAGGGACTCCTTGGCGCTGAGCCTTGGGATGCCTGGTGTGGGACCTGCAAACTTTTGTCACGCCATGGACTCTTCTAAACTTTATTCTCTGTGTTTTGGCTAAAAAACCCACAGTGGCTGTTTGGCTCACGCAGCCTATTTTAGGGTACATTCCAGATTTCATTAAGGATATAGAAACAAAGCATAAAATGAGGTTTGATGGAAAGAAAGAATGAAAAGAGAAGACATGCCCCAGAGCCACTGGGTCCCGGCACCCTGTGACCTTGGAGTGTGTGGGGGAGGCCCGTGCCAGGAAGAGGTGCCTGGGTGCTTGGTACTCTGGTGCTGTCCACCAGGAACCAACCACACTTGCTACAGATTTGCCAGATCAGGCTTGAGCAGGGAGCAACATGTGTCTTCCTGGGAATGCAAAACCAAGCCAAAAAAGGAAGAAAGCAAGCTCCGTGCCCCAACAACCCTCCTGTGGCTGTGCCGCCCAGAACGGCAGCGACCCGCACACGTGGCTGCTGAGCAGCTGAAACAGGACCAAAGGAAGGTGTGCTGTAAGTGTGAACTACCCAGGGCACTCCAAAGCCTTAGTGCACGACAGAATGCAAAGCACCTCATTAAGAATGCTCACGGTGACTGCAGGTTAGGGTACTTTAGATATATTGAGGCCAAATTAAATGCATAATTAAAATTAATTCTGTTTATTTTCAGTTTTGTTTTTGTTTATTTATTTTAATAATGGGGCTACCAGAAAATGTCAATCATTAAGTCCAGAATCACACGAGGGCTCACTGAAGTCCCAAGGACTTCTCCCACAACTCCGGCTGGGAGGAGGGAGTGTCGGGGACCTTTTGCTGAGCTTTGTCCAACTCTTACTTTTCTCCTCGACAGACAAGCATTTCTCATAAAAGCAGGTGAGCAAGCATTCCAGTGAGCCACGAAACTCCAGAGCAGGGCTGGTGACACATCCGACCCCAGAGACAGGCCCAGGGCAGAGAGCAGAGGCGAACATCTGAGCCAGGGCTTCAGAACAAGCGTGGCTGCCATGAGTTGAGCTCATCTTGAACCCCGTTCTGTGCATCAGCGTCCCGTTCAGCTGGTCAAGCACCCTCCCCAGCAAGAACCATGTCCCCGTCCAGTGGAGGCAATGGAGCCAGTTAGGTCAGATGACAACACTGCAAGCTGAGCCCCACCACGTGGGGGACTCAGGGCCTCTCTCACACTAGACTGCTCCTTGGAATTCTCCATTCTTTTCTCAAAGTGTCTCCCTCTCCAGGAACCTGACACTGACATTCCAGCTTAGAGATTCATTCCTTTGACTTTACTTTTCACCTCTTTACAATGCAAATTGTTCTGAGAGGCTTCACATAAATCCCGACCATGCATGATTCACATCAAAAAATGTGTTCATGATATTTTCCCCTAGAGTAAATATTGACCAAAGGAGACGAAAAACACAACATACTCCTTCACTGTATAAGAAAGGAGATGTCCTTGATTGAGAAAGTGGGAAAAGGGAATGCTGGGAGCACTAAGACTGGCAACGTGACCTGGGAACACCCTTGACCTGGGAACACCCGTCTCACCCACTGTTAGGGCTGTGCTCATTAGGAAGAGGGGGAGGGGGAGGAGGTGGCATGCACTGCAGACAATCTGGGAGAGGGTCTGGCTTCCTCAAAACCCAAATGTAGCACTACCATATGACACAGCAACTCCAGTCCTACATCCAGAGAAAGCATGTCCACACACAAAACCACTCTGTAAACATCCACAGCATCGTTCCCAAGGGCTTGTGCACCCATCAGCTGGTGAAGAGAGGCACAAGTGCAGTGAGCCTGCACAGTGGCATATTATCTAGCTGTGAAAAAGGCATGAAGTGCAGCCACGTGCTGCCACACATGGATAGACCCTGGATGGACGCTAAGCAGAACAGTCAGAGAGCCACATGTGGTATGGTTGTCCAATGGGAAATACCCAGAATAGGCAAAATCCACAGAGACAGTGCAGACACACCTTCCTCAGGAGCTCAGCAAAGGAGAACAGGCACTGACTGGTGGGGGGGGGGGGGGATAAAGATGTCCGACCATTAGATTCGTGAATATTCTAAAAACCACTGAACTGTTTTTCTTTCTTTTTTTATTTTTGTTATTGTTTTTTTTGTTGTTGTTTGTTATTGTTGTTGTTGTTTTAATGGATGAATTTCATGGGGTAAAAAACATACTTCAAGAAACCTGTAAAAAACGAAGCATATTCCTGTTTTGTGTCAAAGCTCTCCTTTTGACAAAGGCATCACTTTTCTGAAGTCAGGGACATCTCAGAACACAGGAAAGGTCAAGCTGCCCTGCACTTACTTCATGTACTTTTCCTCCCTGGAGCCCCGGCAGGTCCCACGGATGGCCTCTGTGACTTCAGAGAGAAAGTATTCGGGACGGAGACCACACGGCCCCTCCAGCTGCCGGGGCTCAGGCTGCAACTCTAGCTGTTGAGGTGGCTCCTGTCCAGTCTGTAGGTGACTAAGAAGCTTTCTCTGCAGGCTTCCACCCTAGTCCCAGCCTTCTGGCCAGATACAGCTTTCACTTTAGGAGAATAGCAAGAAAAACAAAAGGAAGCAAATCTTAAATTCAGCAATTTTTGTCTCTTTTCGGCATGGAATCAGTCTTGGAATTGGCTCAGTCTTTAGGGACCATCTGGTGTAAGCCTCTTTTTCATGTAAGAAAACAAGGACAGAAATAATAAAAGCCAACAGCATGGACTGTGCCAGGCACTGTAATTTACATTCATGACCTCATTTAGTCCTCCAACCACACTTGAGACACCCATCCCAGTGATCTCTATTTCATAGATAAGGAAAAGGCACAGAGAGGTCTAGCAACGTGAATGACGTCACAGAGATGAGACGTCACAGATGTGGGGCACAGACCAAGGACTCTGGTTTAGAGGTCAAGTTCCTACAGCACTGTGGTAGTTCCTCCCAAAATAAGTCATTTGCCTGTGGGTTACAACTGCCCAGCAGTAAGTCCAGAATGAGCATGGGCTGACCCATCTACCCCCAGGCCCAGTTAGCGACAGAGTACCAGGAGGGCCCAGGTGAAGCTACAGCGGGAACCCAAGGATGGATCTCCCCCTGTTGGGGTCTTGACTTCCCTGAGTAACCGAGGACAGTTTTGGGAAGCATGAGACCTTCTGGTGAGTGAAGCTGGCCGGCCTGTTCTGCCAACAGGCAGCGGGGTCTGTAAAACTGACCGTCTGTACCTAGACTCTCCTTTTCCTTCTGGGAGTCACTCTGCCCAGTTCTGAGAAGTGAGGTCCGTGAGACGCAGATGGGCAAAGCTGCAGACAGAGAACTGCCTACCCCATTATTTAGTTATGGACCGCTAGAAAATACGTCTCTTTGGCCAGGAAGGGTTAATGCAAGGACAGACTGTGAAATGGAGTAGAAGATGAGTTTGGAGATAATTTATTATATGAAACAGCATCTTTTATTTATATAACCCGGGGAGCTCCAAGGGCTTTGCAAACAACTCATTAACCCTCCATTTATGCTATTCATCAATTACTGCATTCCTTGGCTCTCACACAGTGTCTCAGGTAAGGGGCAGATGTGGGCCGGGGCCACTACAGTCCTCTAGCCCAGGTCAGTCGGGCAGCACCTGGGCAGGTGCCCCTCTAGGTCATGAGAGAATAGCGGTGTCTTTGGGGCTGGGGCTGGCAGAGTGCTTTGCTCACGGTGCTTGGGGCGAACTTTTTTTTTTAAAGAAAATCAATAAACATATATCGACATCTACTTCACTAAGTTCAAACACAGCAGCATCTAAAAGATGTTTGAAAACAAAATCAAGGATCAGCGTTCCTAAGGCATGCAGGAAGTAAACCATGTTTCAGAAGAAGCCTGGCTTATGCTTTAAAATCAAAAGGGCTTTCTATTTCCGTGTGTTTAATACCAGGTTTTGGTTATTTTATTTGTAAATATTTTTGCAAATTTGCCAAAAACATGGAAAAGTTCCTGGTGTCAATAGAAGCCGAGCAGAAGCCCGTCTTGGGTAGAGGCAGCTGAACACGGGCAGGTGACGACCCCTCCACCCAGCCAGGCTGGCTCAGAGCCCCGGCCACAGCTCCCCTGTCCTCCCTCACAAGCCACTCCCAGATTCCAGGAGGATCTCCTGGCAGCTGACCAAGCCCTCTCCATTTCCTTCTCCCCACCTCTCAAAAGCAGCATTTTTCTAAACCCATTTCTAAAACATTGGAGTGCAGGAGAGTGCCCGGAGAGAAGGGGCCTTGTGGTCCCAAGCTCAGCACACATCCTGTCCTCACATTCCCGAGACACGACTATAGGTGTACAGCGCATGTCCACGCCATTCCACAGGGCAGCGCCCGGCCACAGGACTGCCATCGCCTGCCGCCTGAGCAATGGGCGCACAGCTAAAACTGGCTCACACCTTCCCTCAGGTGTGCCTTCTCTCAGTCCCTGCTACCAACATGATGATGATAATAAAAATAATAATAATAATAAAATATTCTAAACTTCATTATTATTAATAAAATAATTTTTAAAAAGGACCAAATTCTTGTATTCTCTTATTAGAAAAGGAAAAATTTGCATTTACCTGCTACAGATGAGCTTCTACAAAAAGTTAAGTCCCGCCTGAAGTCCAAAAGGAATCTGATCTGGGCTGCTCTAACCTCCCCGAAGTCATTTCAGTCTGTTCTGCTCACGGACTAAAGCTATCAGAATTACTCCCTGCAACATACAGCTTCCTTCCATTGGGGCCCAACACACACACACACACACACACACACACACACACACACACACACACACACAATTCTACAATGCTTTTAAGAGGAGAGGAGAGGAGAGGAGAGGAGAGGAGAGGAGTAGAAGTCCCATAATGTAATTGCCATATTAAAAAGAAGAGTCAGGCAAGAATAATAAGGGAGGTGTCAAAAAAGAAATACAGTAGTAGACTTAAAAACACCCCACAGTTCCGTGATGGGGGTGTTAATTGAACACAGCAAAGGGAAAGAGAGAGAACAAAGGGGGTTGAGGAAGCAAAAAATAATTTTTTAACCTCCTCCAATTATTCGACTTAACTTCAGTGCAGATTATGCACTGAGGGAAATTGGCTGAAAAGCACCATATATAGCTATTATATTCTAAAATTAAAAGCTATTCACAACAATTGCAACTACTCGTTGCTATCTATAAATATTCTTCTTAGTAAATGACATCTATTTTTTTTTCTTTTTGCAATTTTTAAACCTGCATGATTTTGACCCAGAAATAAAAATTTAAAAACCAAGCAATGTTTAAAAATATATTCTGAGTCTTTTTCTTTCTTTCTTTCTTTCTTTCTTTCTTTCTTTCTTCTTCTTCTTTTTTTTTTTTTTTTTTTTTTTTATTAAAGAAATGCAACGTGTTGGCTTTTCTCCTCTTCCCCTGCACCCGCCAGCCCGGTTGCCACCCCATACACCTGTGTACGCCTGAGCTCCCTGTATCAGGAGACCAGGAACCGTTCTTTAAAAAACAAAAGAAAACGTGCCACTAAATGGCCCAAGACTGCATGTCGAGTCTCTGGGTTCCCGAATGAGTGTGCAGATAAAAGCCACTTGAAATCTTCACATCGTGGTCTTGACAGGGCTTTCTTGCTGCTGTCTGGAATATGCTCCCTGAGCTTTTTTATGGCTTTCTTTTATCTTGGCATTTATTTTTAAAAAGCAAAAAAAGTATCAAAATAAAAACTTGCGCACACTCTGAAGCCAGCAGGCACAGGGTTCTTCTTTTTCAAGGGCCCCCACCGTAATTTCTGGCTTAAACACCCATCAATCAAGTGTAATTCAGACCCCGCTGCCTACCTCAGATATGGCGCCTGTTTTTGAAAGTTCCAAAAGGGGGTAAGACGCGCCATTCACTCCTGAATCTCCCAACTAAAGTCACGTACAGAAACCTGAAACCAAAAGCAGGGCTGGACGGGACGGCCGGCTCCCGGGCAGAGCTCTGAAGGCCAGGCCGACGTGTGAACTGCAGGTCAGAGTAGAACAAGTGACCAGCCCATGACACAGGCGACCTCGGCAGGGCTGGGTGGAGCTCAGGAGCCCTGTTCCCACCAAAGGGCTTGAAGGCCAGGCCCGGGAAGGGCCAGGCACAGGAGGCGGGAGCTGCTGGCTGGAGCCGCCTTCCATGTTTCTAGCTCAGCACCGAGGGGGCTTCACGTAGACTTACACCAACCCCACGGAGGACACGGAGGACACGCTGGCCTGGGGCAGGGGTCTGCAGCCTCTGAGAGCCCAGAGGTGGCTGGGCCCCTGGAGGATCACCCGTGGCTGACACCTACCTCCAACACAGCTCTTCCCCAGCAGCACCCCTCCCCTCAGCCCCTCCCCACTCAAGTTGAAGGCCAGGAGGGGGACGTTTGCTCTCTTTCACTCAAGGTGTCCCCTCAGTCGCAAACTCCATGTGTGCGACGCCTGTGTGCATGTGCGCGTTTCTCTCTTAACGGAAGGCACAAGTACCTTTAAACTTTTGATTTACATTATTTTATAAGCTATTTTCTAAGTACCTTATTCTAGACACAACACACACAACTTAGATATTTTTTTGAATTTCCAAACGTGAAGTGTGTCGACATAAAATTTTAGAAACCAAAATATGTATTCCAACCATAAATGGCATCTTTAAAATGTTATTTAGGCCACCACACTTGCTTTGCCCCTCCAGGCCGTAGCCCGTAACAACAAGGCGCCAACTCCTGACCCCCACCTGACTCCCACCCACCCACTTTGATCTACTGACTCGGTAGGTTTTAATGACGAGGCTAGAATGGAACACTCTTGCCACAGTGCACATTAAGTGCCCTGACAGGCTGCCTCTCAATGAAAATCTGAAAAAAAAGTATCTTCAAAAATAAACTCTCTCTGTCTGGACTGTTACATATTTCTTTCTATTTGATTCTGCATTTTATGATCCAAGATCAGAAGAAACTCATACTTAATTAGAAGCAAATTTTAACAGACCCAGCATTAAAAGTGAATGAGCATTATTGATCAAAGAAAAAGGAAGACAAAAGGAGAGAGGAGAAAAATAGAGACATATATATACATTTACTCCTGAGGGGAAAAAAAACTAAAAATGGTTACGAACTGAGAAAAGCCCTTGTGGTATTCGTAGGCACAATCCATGAGTCTCGTAAGAAGTGTCTCCCAGCCAAAAACTGCAGCTAGCCGTTTTGCAATAGGTCCCCCACTGGCGAGGCGGCCTGGAGGACAAGCAGGTCCAGGCAGCACGGCCCAGGTGCTTTGTCTGGATACCAGCACACCGTAAAGAACACCCAGCAAAGAGCGGCTTGCCGATTCCACGTACGTTTGAAGCCCAAGTAATCACGAACTCAGTCCACAATCACATCTTGAAACTATTTATTTTTTAAAGGAGAAACACAGAAAGCTCCCCCCAAAAAAGCCACCTTGGCGCTGGCCCTCCCTGCCCCCTTTCTGTGTGACTATCAATGTATATCAACTGGGCATGCCATCATATTTATTGTCACTTTCATTCATGTCATGCCCTTGTTTATATGGTTTAGATGTGAATTATTGACTGTTGCAGTCCTTGTTGTAAAAAATAAATAAATAAGTAGGATGTCAGGTACTTTGCGCTGCTTCAAAGGGAGCAGGAGGCAGAGCCCAGCAGAAGCTGCCCCAGTATGTAGCCAGGTCTCTCATCTCTAGGCATGGCTTCAGATGGCCTCTTTCTCCTTACAAGGGAGAGATTTAGCCACTTTGGAAAATTAAGGATTAAAGTAAACAAACAAGAGGATGGTGCTAAATGTCCTTCCCACAGCACCTGCTGTTTAAGAACATCTCTGATTGATGACTGCTATTTTTTAATTGTTGCTTTAAAATTTAAATGCCCTCCTGGGGTGTGTTCTAAGTGTGTTAGTCCATGATGTGAGGCCTAGAGAGTGGAACAAGAGCCAGAGCTCTCTAGGCAGTGCGCTCTATACCTCTCACCCACTAGGAAATCCCAGGCCAAGGCGGAGAGGTACTTTTGGAAGGCGCTTCCCACAAAGGTATCTGACAACACTTTCTGTTGACAGCCTCTAGCCGGATCTTTGTATAAGTATAAGCAAAAGAGGGGGAAAAAGAAACTTTAAACAATTCCGCCCCAGCCCAACGCCACAAAATAAATTGGGGTTTTAATTATGGGCCAAAGTACATTCTTTCGGGAAATGGACACTTTCATATTTTTCCCCAAAGACACACCATTCTACGAATTTTCCTTCAGAACCTACGTTTTAGCCTCAATTTCCAAAAGGGTGGAGAAAGAGTTAAGGAAAATAAACCTGTACTACTGGAAAACAACGTCAGAGAAACTGGATTCCTTCTTTACAGAAAGCAGGAGGAGGACTTGGTATTAGAGATTGGGCAATCAGCACTTTCATCCTGAAATTCTAATTTTAAATACGACATTCATGATTGCAGTTAAGTGATTCAACTGGCCGAAGAAAATGCCAAAATATTGGATTCTCATTCCTACCTGTTTTCTCTTTGATTTCACACAACACATTAAACAAGGCAGGCTTCATTCTGTGGCAGTTTAAAGCATGTTTTCTGTAAAAAAAAACACAAAAACAACAACATGGTAGCTTAGGTGGACTCCCTGAGATGGCACAGGGGAAGGGGAGCACTCAGCCAGAATCATACACCGAGCCCAACCCTGCGGCACGCTTCACTTGTTTTTATGACGTAATATGCGAAGTCCCGCCACAGAAAAAGAAATAATGCTAATTAGCAGTGAGAGAGTAGGGATTTAACTACAGAACAGAACTAACCTAAATTATGCCCATTTAGGGAATTTTTAAAAGTAGTGTAATCAAAGTGGAATTTTGAAACCAATCATCCCTTACAGGACTGTGGATGCACAGAGCCAAACACACAGGTTAACAGTTTTGCAAAATCCACGCGGTGACCACAGCCTAGAAGCTGCCTGCTTCTCCATCTGCGTGTGTTCAAATTTAATTCATCCATGTGTTTGAATTCATTCCGCAGATGCCCCTGTATTCTCATAAACACAAGATGCTTGAAAGGTCTTCTGAGCAGAACTGTCAATTTATAAAATTTCAGTCCCCAAGTTAAAGAGTATGGAAATGCATTGCCAGGGGGCAAACATACCCATATGGGGATAAATTCATTTCTCTGTGTTCACATTACGTCTCTTGTGCACACACTGCTTATTTGCAGGTGTTGAAATTCAATTATTTACAATTAGGACCTTCCACCCATTGGGGAAAAAATAAATACAATTTTGCCTTTTAGATTAGCGATTGACCTGGTTCTTGGGTCTGAGTGTTTGTATGCAGAATGCACTTAAGGAAGAAAACAATACCTTCCCTCTACTTTATCATGGAATCACTTAGCAGAATGATAGTGCTTTAGAAAGAAAATACTGATCGTATCAGCTCTTAGTTAAGGGAATTCTGTTTACTAATTAAAATCATGTGTAAAGATAAGTGGAAACTCCTATCACTTAAAACACATGCAATTCTTTTTTAATTCTTTTGAAAGTTAAAAACAACAACAACAAACAAACAAACAAACAAAAAAACCCACACAACACACACAGCCTCCAGAAGAGCAGACTACAAGTATGTTCTCTACACCACACAGCAGAGGAGTAATAAACTCACAATGCATGGCATCCAAAATAGTAATAGTTTACTTTGGAATCAACAAATATACATTAGAAAGGGAAAAGAAAAAGGAAAAGAAGGACATTTCATCTGCCAAGTAGAGTTGCATTGTTCAACCAAAAAGAAAGCTCAGTTGAGATTCAGTCAGTTCTCGTGTGGGGTGAAAAAAGGGGATGAGAAGATTCTTGCATTAAGATCTCTCTGAGTCTCTAGAAATAGTTTTCCCTAATTGTACTCCTATGCACAGGCCCAAAGGCAAACAAAAAACTCCACAGAGCTATATAGAAACAGTGTGTCTCCCCGACACACAGGGGATTACAGAAGGAGAACTGACCATGTCCCTGTCCCCAAATTTTATCTGGCCTCTCAGCTTTTAGGCCATTGAAGGGGAAACCTGCCGAGAGCTGTTTGTCCTCAGTTTCACTAAAAAGGGGGACTGAATCTTACAAAAGTAGCCGAGTGTCTGCTCCTACGGCCCCTTCCATGTCACCAACTTGTTAGCAAAGCAGTTTACTGGTATGTCTGAGTGTATTTTTCTGGAACAATGTAATGGAGAAATCTGTTCCAATTCAAAAGAGATTGGCCAGTGGGAATCATTCCATTTGCCATACCTATTAGCTTTTCTTTAGGAAATAAAATTCAAAAAGAGCACCCAGAATTTTTTAAAAAAACCTTTCCTCTATTAAAATAAATAAAATAGTCTAAGTCTTTAACCTCCCCAAGTTTCTAGGCACCCGTGAACCAAGTCCTCTGAGTTTACGGGTCGCGTGTGTGCAGCTCCAACACCGTGCATTCACACATTTGTGTTTTTATCTGCTCCCTCTCATTCTCTCAACTCAAAATCCTGTTTCCCTTAGGAGGGGGAAAAAAAGAACTACATATGTTTTCTCCAGATAACTAAGTCACTCAAGTTATAGAAATTTGAAATGTATGTCTAAAAGATTTTCAAAGCACAAGCTGGAAAAATACTGTGGAGATTTAACAAAGCTGGGTATAGGCATATGTGGTCATTAAATTTTTTAAATTCTTTGGAGTTTGGCCTTGGGCAAGATGTTAGTGGGTTGCTACTTTACTTGGGTTTTATTTTGAAAGAAAATTTCTATAAAATACATGAGAACTGTAGCCTGGTGGTGGATCAAGTTCGGAGGCTCCAGGTTCTTTATTACATTTCTCTAATGAAGAGCTTCATGTCCTATAGTATTGAAATACAGAACATTCCCACTGCTTTCGTTTCTCTTCAGCTGCATCCTACGAAGTCCTGCCAGCAGCAGGGGTGAAGGAGCAAGCTGGATTTCTGTCCCCCCACCCTTTTTTAAAGGACCGTACATAACTGTGTCATGGAAGGTTAATAAACCTACTCAAATTAGGAGACAATAAAGTTAAACTGAAAATCCGAGTCTCATAAAACTAGCAAACATGCCTAAAAGCAAAATTATCTTTTTTCTTTCTTCCCTTTAGCTTTTCTAAAAACAGAATTAAGGGAATGTAAAATAATTTCTATGTAGCTGACGATTACTGACAAAGAAATGCCCGGCTTTTTCTTCTCTGGTGGTTTTGTATGGTGGGGGGGGCTTGAGAAAAAAAAGGATAAAAATTAATTTTGGAGGGGTAAGTCGAGAGGGAAAACCCAACTCACTGAATTAGTGAGGGAGTCGGCTAAATCTGCAAATAAAGTGTTCTTGGGACATTTTATTTCTAATGTGGGGCGATCCCCCAACACCGAGGCACGGACGGCTGCTCAGAACTTGACAATTCTGCTCTCCTGCACTTTTTTAAAGCAGTAAAAAGTGCCGAGGGCCGCCTCGGGGTCAGCCGGCAGCCCCTCGGCGTGCCCGCTGGTGTGGGTCCACACGGATCCTCTGCACACACACGCACGACGTGCACACCACACTCGCAGGGGCGAGCACACTTTCCATAACCAGGCTCCTTCAAATCCTGCTCCTCCGCCATGTAGTTGCTTGTCAGAATGGGGAGAGAAATCACATTTTTGAAGAAAGCGCTGCGGAGACTCGGTCCCCATTGTCTCTCCCCGCGAGAGGGAGAAAAACAAAACCCCGGGAAGGAAAGCAAAGCCTCCATCTCACCTGGCCTGCGCCTCGTCCAAACTCTGGTCGGTGATGGTCATGATCTGCTGTAAGATGTCTCCGATGTCCTGCTTCCTCCCGCCCTCCCCCTCGGCGCCGCCGGCCCCGTCCGCCAAGTGCTGGGACAGGCCGGGGTGCCCGGCCATGCCGACCCCGGCGTGGGAGTGCATCAGCCGGGGCTGCTCGTCCATCTCCGCAGGCAGGCAGCCCGGCTCTCGGCGCGGCTCCTGGCTCGGCCCGGGAGCACCGAGGCTTATCCTTCCAGCTGCCTCCGGGTCCTTTTCAGGATGACCAGGGACGGGAGAGAGACCCAAAGAAAAAATGCTTCGCCTCTTTAGAGGCTGGTGGGAGGCTGGGGCGCGGGGAGGGGGAGGGGGCGCGAGGGGGTGGCGGGGTGAGGGTGGGGATCAGAGCGGCTGGGGAAGGGTGTTGACTCCAAAAAGCAGGAAAAATAAACCTCCTTCCCACTTGGCGGAAAGAAGCCCGAGCTGGCTGTGGGTTTCAGTGCGACCTCCGGGGCCAGGCAGAAAGGGGCTCCCGGCGCTTAAATCGCGGCTTGATCCTTTTGCAAATATGCACGGATCGGGAGAAAGGAGGGGAGGCAGGGGGATGGCCAGGCAAACTTTCCCCCACCCCCGCGGCCCCCGCCCCCACTCCGGGCCGGAGCGGTCTCGAAGGGGGTGGGCTGTGGCCAGAGCCGGCTCCCCGGCCGCCGGCAGGCGCAGCCCCGCTCTCTCCTCCTCCGCGTCTCGGCAAACTCCGCGGCCCCGTCAGCCTCTGCTTTTGTTTAGCTCAGGCTCAGGACTCCAGAAACATACACAGAGAACCACAGCCTGCGAGGAGGCGGCGGCGGAGGAGGAGGAGGACGGGAAGGAGGCGAGGGGAGGGGCCGCGGGCGGGCGGGGCGGGCGGGCCCCGGAGCCCCGCCCCGAGCCCTGATTGGTCGCCCTGGAAGCGAGGGCCCCGCCCCGCGCCCCGCCGCGCCTCCCCCGCCGCCGCCGCCGCCGCCGCCGCTCCTCCCCGCCCGGCGCGCTGTCAATCAGAGTTCAGAGGTGGGCCCGGGGGAGGCGAGCGCCGGCCCCCGGCCCTTAAAGGTGCCCCGGTCCACCAGCGCCGGCTCCGCGGTTCCCCCTTGTCTCGCCGCCCTTTCTTGGGCTGCGTCTTGGAGGAAAACGAGGCTCCTCTTCAATGCAAACCTATAAAATTAGCAGGAAAGGACACAGACGGTGTGGATCCCTCCGCCTCACCCCTGGTTTTCTTTTGCTGCAGCACAGCATTTAAAACTTGATTCTTTGCATCCTTAGACCTCAAGGAAACAGTTGAGAGCAAGTTTGTCAGCACAGAGTAGTTATGAAGCACAACCAGGATGTTAATGTGATTAATAACGATCTGTAATAAAAGGAAGAAGTCATAGTAGATTTAAAAAAAAAAAAAACTCTATCATAACAAAGTTAGAATGCACACCAGCCTGTGTCAATTGTGTGGCCTGAAAACTGAATTATGGGCTATGAAACCAAATAAATTTGAAGAAAAAGAAATGAATAAATAAGTTCACCAAGTGAGACTAACTCAACATTTCTCTTGCCCCTGGGGGAAATTAGTTATTTGGCTTAAATACTTAATAAAGAAATGCATTATCACAGTCTGGCTCTAGTTTTTAATACACTCTAATAAGCATTATTAACTGGGATAAGAAGTGAATGGACATTTATTGAATGCCTACTATGCACAGAGTAATTTACATGAGTCATTTTATTTAATTCCCAAGACATCTCTGTGAGTTGTGGCTTTTTATTTGCATTTCACAGAGAAGAAACACAAAGGTTGAATAACTTGTTCCAAGTCCGCAGTGATCCAGTGTCAGGGCTGGAACTCAAAGCCGGGTGCCACTCCCTCCGAAGACCTCTTGTTCCACTGTCAATCTGCTTCAAGGCTAACAGAAATGTGCATCAAATGTAAAAATTTGCTTTTATGTGTTCCCTATGTTGTTTGAAAACAGAGTTAAGATAATCAAGGACATACTTGAACAAGATGGCTCAGATTGAAAAATGAGTGGGAAAGAATTAATTAAATAAATAAGTAAATAAAATGGAAACAGGAAGAAACCCAGTAAGAAACTCCCCGCTGGAGTCCAACACCATAGCTGCACAGTAACCGTGAACCTGCTGCCAGTGTTTTCATTAGGCAGAACAGGAGGGAGCATCCAGGTGGACTCAGTCACAACACCTGTGAGGTCAACCAGCAGGAGGGACTTCTGGAAGTGGCCCAGCAAAGCTCGGAGGAGGAGCGCAAGTATTCTAGTGCACAGCCCTTCCCTGGTTGGCACTGCAGCCACAGGAAACAGGTTGGTGTAAACCTCAGTGTAGCCAATCGGCAAAATGGGGCAGCCTTGCCAGGTGTTGGAGAGCCTCACATAAAACATCCCTCTTCCCGTTTCATCAATCACTGTGCAAAAGCTTGGCAGGATCAGGGGCATTGAAACCAGTTCTTAAGGAGCTACTTGGCACTTGCTGGTATGAGAGTATGCGGTAGAGAGCGTTAAATAGAATTACAATGTCGTGTTACCTAATAACAATTGTTTTATTCACATACTATGCTGACTTGTAAACTATTTTTAAATCACACTAATTAACAGTTGAGCACAAAAATATCTACTCAAATCATGTATCAATCACAGCAGGTAAGAGTTAGCAGACACCATATATCTTCAAGCATGAAAAGAACTCCACCCAGTGCCTATAAGAAATAGGTTTGGGAGTAATTGATTCTAAATGCAAGTCCAATAAACACTTGCCAGGAAAAGTATTGGAAAAGGAGCCATCAATACCAGAAGACCATGAGAATAGCTAATATTTACTGAGCACTTACTACAGGGAGCTATTCTAGTCATGGTTCATTGTTAATTGCATCTCCACACCACCACAGAAGCACTGTCCTGCTTTTATTCCTCACTCTCCAGTGCTGCCCAAAGGTTTCCATATAAAACACACACTACAGACGACCACGCTGCGGAGTTTCCGGGTGAGAGAAAGCGCGGCCTGGTTAGAGCAGGAATGTGGACTCCGAGGGGTGCCTGGGGGCAGTGGATCCCAGGACAGGCTAATGCATCTCTCTGGACACAGTGGGTGTGTATGGAAAGGCATGGCTGGGTAGACGCTGAAGAGCATTAGTGGACACTGAGGAAGCACAGAAGAGCTATTCACTTTTTCAGAAAAGCTCGCTCCAGGAAGAGTCACCTGGTGGCCCCACCCAAGGACAGCAATCGGATCCCTGCCAAAGGGAAGATGAAATTAGCAAAACAAATTCAGAAGGTGACAGCAGAAATGGAAAGGAGGGGACGATGATGAGAATACTTTTTGAGGTAAAGCCAAAAGAATCGGATACTGATTTTATGTGAGTGGGAAGGATAAAGGAATCGGAGGGGAGTGTGATAGCACAACAGCTGTGGCTGTGGGGCAGTTCTCTCAGTGCTGACCACATCGCAGGCCATGTGCCATTGCTTTTAACAATTTAGCACCAATTCCAACCATTCCTGCCTGCAGTTGGAGACCCTCAGGTTCTGAGTTGCACAGCAATGGCCAGACAGGCACAGGAGAGCATCCACTGCTCAGTGGCTGGACAGGCGGGTGGTTTCATTGTTGTGTGAGCAGAGTGCACCTGACACACTAAAACAGATGTGACGTCACAGGCACACACACACACACACACACACACACACACACACACACACGTCTGTCCTTGACTGGGATTTCATCCTGCACGTCGACTGGGTGCTGTACAAAGCCTTATTTTAATGCATTACAGAGAATAAAGGAAGTCAAAAGGGGGAACTATCTTCAGTGAAATGGAACAAAAATAGGATCTTCTTTTATTTTCCCTAAGAAACTTATTAAAGTGGGCTCAGAGGATGAACTTACATAGGAAATTTCCACATCTTTTGGGCAGTGACGAGAGACGGGTTGTGCTTTCTGTACCTTCCATATCTCAGGAACACTTCTGAGGTTGTAGACGGTTTACAATGTGTGTAGAAAACATTAAAAATGCTAATGATCGTGCTGAGTTTCTCAGGATAATAACAGAAGCCCATGAATTATACTTAAGGATGTGTGTCATTATCAAAATTTGGCCAACTAGCAAAGTAGTTCTCTGCCTGACCTTGTTCTAACAGACCTTATTCTAACAGACCCCCAAGTCATCTTCCCACATTACCTCTGACAAGATTTGGTTGCCTTGAAGATGATCTCTCAAACTCCATTGTTAGCCCACTCGCACGTACTCTTGTCTTCACTACGGGACACAGGGAATGTGTGCAAGGACCCAGTTCATCCTCTAGCAAACAGAATGGTTGCAAAGACACGTGTCCCTTGCTGTGGTCTTGGAAGTGAATCTGTTGCCGTGTGCATGGTGTTAGACCATCTAAGCAGACACCCGTGTATTGTGATCTATTAGAATTAGTTTCTTGGTCTTTGTAAGTCTCAAATGTAAGGGGACAAGCAGCTTCTTCCACCCAAGAGGATCAGGATGGTGCCTGAGGCCGCTGGCCGGAGCTCTCCCTCTTTCCGGGGATCCCTGTCTTTCTCATGAGCTGGGTTCTTACGCCTTGTTCCTGACTCTTCTTAAACTTCCCTGCTCACCCTCCACCCGCCCCTGTTCCTCCTTGCCACCTCACTCCTCTGACCGGCTCCAGCTGGTCCTCACTGGGTAAGCCCAGCAGTGCTGGGACCTCCTGCCTGCCTGTGCCAGCAGAGTCCCCCGTTAAGGCAAGTCAGTCTGGAACCAGGTCCTTTCCCAGGGTCTGTGTGAGCTTCAGCTCCACCAATGCCTGGAAGCTGTGTCAGAGTTTGGTGGGATCTGCTGCTCCACATCTCCTACAACAGGGTCCAGCCTCAGTTTCAAGAGATTCTAAGACCCAAGAATGGCAACGTCTCCTGGCCTGAGGTTACCCAGCCACAGATGCCTCAATGTCACCCTGCTGGGCTCGGGAAACTGTGGCTCTGGCAGGTAAAAGCCTGTATCTAAGACCTGTTTCTGTTACCTTAGCGAGCAAGCTCCAGGCTGACTGTGGCCCATGAGGACGGGCCTGGAGAGGTGGTCAGTGCCGAGTCGGTACTGCTGCTCTGAGCCAAGGCTGCCCTGAAGCACATCAGAACGGAGCTGAGGCTGCGTCGGGCGTGGACAGCGTCTTGGTTCCGTTCCTCAAGGCCTGCGGGGCTGAGTGTGGGGAGACAGAGTCTGCAGCTGCTGTAGGAAATAGCGGTAGTCAAAGCCAGAGCCACCGGAGCTCAGGGAGCCGCGGGTCTGCCACCATCTACAACAGGGTGGTGTGACACGGACGGGAGCGGCCTCAGACAGTGGTCAGGGAAGGCCACTCCCAGAGCCCACCTTGGGCTTAGTGTGCAAGGAGGGGAAGCCGGACCAGCAGCGATCCTGGGACACTGACTGGGGAGGGGGGAGGCAGAGGGAGGAACAGGTTACGGCCAAGAGGAAGGGACAGGAAGACCAAGTTAGAGGAGGAGAATCCCAGCCAGGGCGGGATCTGGGATTGGAGTCGGCTGTACCTGGGCTCCAAGGGAGGAGGCTGAGCAGAGGTGTCCACGGACTTCCTCAGAGGTTCATGATGGTCACCCTGGACCAGGGGTTTGGTGAGTCGTGTTTGCACCTGCAGATGAATGTGATGGGGGCTGCCTTAGACGGAGCTGGACGGGCTTTGGAGGTGAGGGGGTGCCCGGAGGCCAAGGGGTGGAGGAGGGTGGTGTGACAGGACTCGGGAGCGGTGGAGGAGGAGGAGAGGGATCGCAGCTGGCTTTCGGGTGCCAGTCTCACCCCCACACAGTCAGCTCAGCCACCGCTGAATGGAGTGGCATCCCTCCAGAAGGTGGACTTCCCATTTCCCCTCACAGACGGACGCTAAGTTTCAACAGACACACCCGCCTCGACCAAGGCTTATTTACCTGCCACAAGGGCTGCCTGAATATTTTCTTCTCCTTCTCCTCCTCCTCCTCCTCCTCCTCCTCCTCCTCCTCCTTCTTTTTCCTGTTTAACCCAGGGATGCTACACCACTGAGCTACACCCCAGCACTTTTAATTTTGAGGCAGGGCCTTGCTAAGTGGTCGAGGCTGGCCTCAACATGGAGCTCCTCCTGCCTCAGCCTCCAAAGTCTCTGGGATCACAGGAATAGCCACCACACCTGGCTATCTTTCCTCTTTCTGTTCTCCAGTCCCAAATTCCTTTCAGTGGACACTGTTTCTGTTCAGACCTGACTCAAGTGATTGATTTCACAGTATAAATAAAATGTAAGTGTAGACCCCTGAGATAGTCATAGAATCCCCCAAAGGAAGCCGTATTGGGGGAATTCCAGTTGTCCGTGTGGCAGTGATCTGTCATCATACACCAGCCACCACCCCTTCTGTGGCTCACAAGACTGAGGCCAGCGCTGTGGTTCTGTGGAACTGGCGGTCTCAGTGGGGCCCAGTGCTGCTCATTGAGGCAGCTGGATCTAGACTCGAGTGCTCACAGCCGGCCAGGGGCGGGAGTTTCCCTGGCTAGCCGTGGCCACGCTTGCTTATGTGAGGGACGTGTGGTGGCAAGAAAGAAGGTACACAGCGTCCCTTGAGTCTTGAGCCTGGTGCTGACCCACATCCACAGCCCTCTGTCCACCAAGCAAGTCCCAAGGCCCGCTGGACAGGGGGCACTACCCACCCCTCCTCTTGGTGGTAGCCTCCATGATCCCACTGTGAAGGCAGGCAGGGTGGAGAGCCGGGGAAGCTGGAGTGAGAACTGGGATGGGCCTGGGAGCAGGGACAGCCCGCCGGCCCGGATGCCCTTCGTCTGTCCTCCAGCCATGGACAGCAGTTGAGCCTGCTCTGTTAGCTGCAGCAGGACCTGTCCAGCTGAGTGGCCTCCTGCAGCCCAGCCTCCCGGGATCAGTGCCGCCTGGGGCCCAAAGCTGTCCTGTCCCCTGTGAAGGGGAAAGTGGAAGGAGAGAGTGGAGGGACAGGGGCTGCAGAGGGACCTGGCCAGACTGTCTCCCGGACGGCTCTCCCTGGGCCCGTGAGCCTGCTCTTCCTCCATCTCGGGTACATTAAATCAAGCTAAAACTGAGACCCAGAAGAAGTCACTCTGCCTCCCATATTTAGAGGAAAGCAGTGGCCGGCACATCCAGCCGGCTGCACCCCTACCCCGTCTTTCTCTCTGGTCACTGTCTTTTGTCTGTTTTTTAAATTCTTTTTTTTTCTTTTTTTGGTACTAGGGATTGAACTCAGGGGCACTGACACCGAGGCACATCCCCAGCCCTATTTGTATTTTATTTAGGAACAGGGTCTCACTGGTCTCACTCAGCACCTCGCCATTGCTGAGGCTGGCTTTGAACTCGCCATCCTCCTGCCTCAGCCTCCCCAGCTGCTGGGATCAGAGGCGTGTGCCACCCGCCTGGCTCACTGCTTGTCTTGACCACAGTGTGCCCGACTCCATGGCACTTAGGTGTGGTCCAGTGTCAGTTCCAGCAAGGACACATAAGAAGAGATTTCTTAGGCTCAAATTCTGGGAAGACTATTTTTTTTTTCTTGGTGCTAAATACGGACAACTCTGCCTGCCTATGCTTTGCCCTCTCCCTTCCTTTCCTGCCTGGGATGTCGCTGTGACGTCTGCAGGAAAACGGGATCATCTTTGGACCTTGAGAATGACAAGTGTTGTGCAGTGGGAGAGGAGGCGAGGCGCCCTGGGCCCCCAGCGGGTGCCTTGGAGACATCCCAGCCCTGGCCCCCCACTCTGGGCTGGTTGGTGTGGAAGGAGTGACCCCTCTGCTGGGGTCACCGTAATTGCTTATTGACGTGTGAATGGAGCTCTGTCTTCATCAACATGGACCCGCAGGTGCCCACAAAGGTACAACACCATGTGCCGAGCAAGTGACTCCGAGAAGCCCAGAGCGACTTTCTCCCAAGGGCAGGCTGCCCTCAGGAGTCGCTGCTCCTCCCTGGTCACCAGTCTGGCCGGACCTGGGGAGCGGCTAGGCAGGGGCTGCAGCGGCTACATGGGCAGGATGAAGAGGGCTCCGGAAAGGGGGCACTGCTGAGCCTCCCAGAGGCGCCTCCCCGCGAATGGCTCGTCGTCGCCGTCCTGAAAGCCCACTGGACGCTGACCGGGGCACCTGTGGACATGTAGTCGGTCACAGCTGAACGCCTCTCCACCTTGTCCCTGGCGATTGCGTCGGCCTCCCGCTCTCAGCAGGTCCCGGTTCCCGTCTTCAATCTCAGCCAAGGCCCCGTTGTCTTGCCGGAACCCACCGTACCGCGGTGCTCTCTTGCTTTAGGTGTTGGGAGCTTTGTGCTTGGATCTGCATGGCCAGTCGGGACTTTCAAGACCATCAGATGGTCCCCAGCGCCTCTACCCCGAACTACAGGAGTCTGTCTCCGGTCGCTGGCTGACTCCGGCTCAAAGGCCTTTCTGAGCTCCCCAGGAAAATCAATGACCCCTTGGGTGCCGGTGCCCTCCCCACACTCCTCCTCTGTGTGGGCGGTGTCTGTGAGCCCTGGGGGGGCACGTCCACCGCTGGCAGGTGGAGCATGTCCACTAGCTCGCAGGGAGGATTGGGGGTCCAGATCCCACGGCGAAGAAGGTAGAGGAGGGGAGTTCACATTAGAGTTCTTTTCTTCTTCATGACTTTTTCTAAGAAGAACTGACTCTTCATGTACAAAGCGAACTATTTCCAGATATTTTGGGGATGAGATAATCATGCTTCAGGAAAAGGTTGAACTTCAGAGACAGCTAAGATTCTTTCTAGCTCTAAAACTTTGTGCATCTTATTAAGATTGCTGCATCAAAATACTTGGAAATAAAAATTATCAGAAACTATACAACTAATTACCTGAAACCTGCCCTTTACTTCAAATCTATATGTAGACAGAAGTAAAGAGAAATCTACGATCTTTGCATTCCCGAATTAGCACTCTGGATCTCGGCGTTTTTCGAGGCAGCATAAAATAGTTTAATAGACTGAGTAATGATGACAGAGGGATGGGAGACTTTTATGTTTCTCTTCATTGCATCACATTTCACAAAGTCAATATCAAATATATAAGTTAATAGCAACTGTCTTTTGTCAATCGATATTAAGTGCCTACATTAGTTGGGATTAAAGGATCATATTATCTGACACCGTCCCAAATTATGACAGAGCTGAGAGCAAGAAGCCACTGGTCACACAGGGCGGGCGCCGGTGGCAGGGGACTTCCTCACGGCTCCCCGGGACCCTGCTCTGAGTCCGCACAGCCAGGACGCGTGCACAGGAGCGCCCAGCGGACGCACACGGTCCCCCTCGCGCTCCTGTGGAGGTGGCCCTCCGTCCTCCTGAGCCGACAGGTGGCTGTGCCCTGTAATGGGGGCTTCTTCATGAGCAGGAGAAGCTGAAGTTGCTGCATCTTTTCCCTCTGGACGGAGACCTCTGAGCTGGATCCTCAGGCTGCGGTACGTGTCGGCAGCTCTGGGTCTCCCCGCGCCACCGGGCAGGTTGCTCTTGTCACCGACACCTGACAGCGGCAACTAGGAAGGGTTAAATCAAAACCCACGGTGAAGCCTGGTGGCAGGCACCCGAGAGGGACCAGCCAGGGAGACCCAGGCCTCCAGACCCAGGGGACCCGGGCCGTTCAGAGGGGAGCCGAGCGATTTTAAGTGGCTGTCAAGAGGCTGAGAAACTGCAGTCTCTCGGTGCCAGGAAGATATAAAATTATATTTCAGGGCCCTTAAGAAGGAGATTTTCTTGGATCTACCTCAGGGTCGCTCTGGGAGTGGAGGTAAAACAAGAAATGGAAGAGCCCCCACAGAACCACAAATCTGGGTTCTAATTCGCACAATTCTAGACTGGATGAAATCAGCCCAACCCCATCTATTCACGGCTCAGGAGAGAGAGGACATCCCCCTGGAAGTAAATAGAATCGACCTCAAATCATTTTAGGATTTCACGTATGCAACATTTGCCACTATTCAAAACGCTTAGGCCTTCGGGCCAGCCCAGCAGACCCAGCCCAGAGCCAGAGCAGGCCCACTGGAGTCCAGGTACCAGATCACTGCACGTGGCCCTAAGGCCACAGGGGTCTGGCTGCTCCAGACAACATCAAAAGCACAGAGACCTGCCACCGGAGACTTTAATCCATGAGCAAAGTGAACAAGAAGAACTTCTGGAATTGAAGGATCAGATCAAATAAGAATAAGAACAAAGTTGATGAGGTCACCAGCAAAGCAGGGTAAGAGAGGCCGAGAGCCAGAGATGGGCGGAGGCTGAGGCGCCCACGGAGAAGGGGTGGGGTGCAGGCCAGCCTCTGGTGGACCTGCACACAGCAAGGAGGGGGCCGCAGGGACGCCCTGGAGTCCTGGGGCAGGGAGCCAGGGCCCAGACGGGCCGCAGAGAAGTCCGAGAAACTCCCCGAGGTTGGTGGAAGGCATCCAGCCAAGTTCCAGGCTGGGCTGCGGACTGTGGGCTGCAGGAAGTAATGGAAACCACACCTGGGCACTGCTGACCGCGCGGCGAAGCCCAAGGGCAGCCCAAGGGCAGCGGGGAAAGCACTGACAACTGACCCCGTGGGGACTTTCAAAGCCAGAAGACAGGAAGGGTAGCTGCAGACTGCTGAAGGAAGCCAGGGCTGTCCTAGGTGACGACACCCAGAGACAGTGGCTTCTGTTGATGTCCAGGCGAGGAGAGTCGGGGACACGGTCAGCTGGGGCTGCGCCTCTGGACAGCAGCAGGTGCCAGGAGCTCTTGGCCAGGACTCTGCTGAGACGCAGGGTGGCCAGACGTCCCGACAGGACAGTGGACCAAGAACCTGGGTGTCTTCGTGGGTGTTGATCGGCCCCCGGGTCAGTGCGGGGCAGTGGTCTCATGGGCCCGTCACTCGGTCGTGGGAACAGAGTCATGTGACCCCAGCCGAGCTTCCAAGGGCGTCCGTGACCAACCACCACAGACTGGGCCGCCTGCAAGAGCAGAGACTGTCCTCCAGTTATGGAAGTTTCCAGAACAAAGTCAAGGTGTGGCCAGACAGTGCGCCTCGAAGCCTGGGGGGGGGGGGGAGAAGTCTCCTTGACGGCCTGCGACTTCCGGAGGCTCCCCAGGCCTGGTGTTCGGCCTGTGGCCACGTTCTGCCCATCTTCACGTGGCCATCCCACTGTGCGCACCTGGGGCCCCTGGCTCCCCGGTCATGGAGTTGAGGACATGGGTCACTGGAGTCCGAGGCCCTTCCATGTAGTCTGGCCTCACGTGAGCATGTTCACGTCTCCCAAGAGCCCGCCTTCCACCTAGGGTCACCGTCACAGTACCACGGCCAGGACCGCGAGACATCCGCTCGATGCCCTTGAACTTCCTTCTTGCGACAAGGCGGCCAGGACCCTGATGAACGGGAGTGAATTCCCAGTCAGGAATTCAAAAGTGATAAGTAAAAGGACGAAGGGCTAAATCCCTCGGATACAGTCAGGAAAGGGCTGTTGGGGATGGGATCTCAGGAAGGAAGCACTTGCCGATCCCCCTCCGTGAGGAAATCTGCTTTCCTTCAGGCAACGGGACACTCACTTCTGCCAAGGGACCCAAGGACGTAGAAGCACCAAAGGACGAGAGTATCCCGGGTCTGAACCTGGCTCTCCCCGTCCGGGTCTGGCTCTGTTCCTGCAGTGATGCATAATCAGAGCAATCTATACAGCGAGGGGTGGCGTTGCCTGGCGCCTCCACGTCTCCATTTGTAAGATACGAGTCTCAGCAACTTTTTCAATCAGAAGACAAGTAAGAAATTCCAACTAAGAGTAGCTTTGATACGTTAGATTGTACTGTTTTTTTTACATGACAGCAAGACCAAGAAAGATAGCTTCTCACTTTGAGTCAGGTGCTTACTGAGGCACTGGGGCCTTCTGTGTTCCTGCTCAGCTAGCCCTTGCATTTTAGCTCTTCTTATCATGGCAACAAGATAGCTGCTGCAGATCCAGCCATCACATCATGTTAACATCAGAGAGTAGGTGGAATTCATAGCTCCCAGTCATGTCTGTCTTCCCGGATCAGTCAGACAAAGCTGCTCAGATCTGCGTCCCAAAGGCTTTAGCTTAGCATTGTTGGCCACAGCTGATAATGTGACCATGTGTATCTGCAAGGGAGACAGTAAAAGTTGGAAACCTAATGGTGACATTTGCTAAGCAAAATCAAGACCCCTCTCTCAGCATGGGCGCCTCATGACACAGGCTCAGGCTCCCCTTGCCAGGGAAAAGCAGAGAGGGAACAGGAAGTAGATGTGGAAGTTTACCCAGAGAAGCTTGCCAGTCTCTATTTCTGTTTAAGGACTCGGTAATTTTAAAAAGTGGGATCCTGGAACCCCCTCGGATTCCTATGCAAACTTGGAGTTTCAGGCCACAGTTTGGAAATGTTTGGGGTGGCTGCAGCCATCTAGAGATCTTATTCACAGAGCCACTAGAATCCCAGCACAGTGGACCTACAGACTGTGACTGTCATCCGCAGCACCTAAGGAGGTAGCTTACAGGGTGCTCTAAGAAGTGCTTCGTGAATGCAAAGGTGGCTCTGAGAATCTCTGGGAAATCTGAGGTGTTAGCAAGTGTGTGAAGCTTGGATGGGGAATCACAGCCACCGTGGGCTCCAGGCTCCTTGTGACCCCCAGGGGACAATCCACAAGGCAGAAGAACACGGCCTTAGGTTTTGCAGGTGAGTGATGCATGATCTCAGGAACACACAGCTCTGGGGACCATGGAGGGCAGCCGTCCACTGACAGGCTACATTAGGAGCTATGTTAGGAGCTGGAAAATCGGCGCCTGCCCAGGGTTCACGGAGGCACACGCTGCTCAAGAGTGGCCTGCCGCCCAGGGCTGAGGCCCCTGTGGCCTTGGAACCCAAGTGTGTATCTGCGATTCCAACATGGGCTGGGGGTCCTGGGCGTCAGTCACGTCTTGGAGTGATGGCACTTTTTACATTCGGTTTTTCTTTATTGATAACCGGAGCGATACACTCGTAGTGTTCCATGTCAAACCGTCCTTCAAGGTTCTCACCCAAAGCATCTGGCGATGGCCTGGGCCAGGCTCAGTGGAAGAGCACTGGCCTAGCACGCACGGGGCCTGGGCCCCTCCCCAGCACTGAAACCAAAGCCCCGGGAGCATCTGTCCTCCCCTGTCCCTTCGCACTTGAATCCCACTTCCCAAAGCAACAAGGACCAGCAACATCAGCTACGTTTCCTGTTTTTTATGTTTGCGTTTCTGTGCAGCACACACTTACCCTTCAGTGCCAGCTCCCAGCCAAGAGCAGCATGTTCGCCTTCGTCACACAAGTGCAGGCTGCGCTTCCACTGGACACCACGGGGTCCCCAACACAGTGACCTCCCGCTGGGTCAGAACAGAGCCCTTTCCCATTCACACTCTGTATCAGTCACCACCGAGCAGCGTGGCTGAATGGTGTGCTTTCTTTGTCCTGTACTTAAAAAATGTGTGGTCAGCCGCCTTTAAAACGCAGCCTCTCTGTGCCTGTCACCCACGGGATCTGTCCTGCAGAAGGTGCCACTGCCTTTCCACAGGACGAAGGCTGCCCAGGCCTCTTGGCGCCCACTGGAGCACCCTGCTCTGACCTCTGCGCCCCTGCCCCACCTGCACCGGGCCTGGGGAGAGCGGGAGCTGCCTTGGCCGTGCCCTTGGCTGTGTTCTGTGGGCTCCGGCCTTGGCAGGATCCCCAGCTCTGATCCCCTGTCTTCCTGTTCTTAGTTCAGTCATGAATTCCCGTGGAGTGCCTGGAGGGGAATTTCTTGTGCGGTTTCTGTTTGCCTTCATTCATCCATTGGCAGAGCTGGGGACTGAGCGGGCTGCGTGCGCTAGGCCAGCGCTCCACCCCTGAGCCGCGTTCTGGATACCGCCTTAGCTGTTGACTGGCAGTTGGCTGGGGTGGAACTCTAGGCTGAAAGTCACCCACCTTCAGAATTTGGAAGCGCTGCGCTCTAATGCCACAGCCACTGCTGTCACTCAGAAGAGAGACATATACGCCTAGGCCAGTCCTCTCTTGAAACTTCTAGGATCTTCTCCTGATTCATTTGTACTATTTAACCCTTAAAGTAACGTGTTATAAGTAGTTATGGAGCAGAATATTAAAATGAATGCTCCCGTGCGTATCTGCATGTCACACAGATCAGAAGCTGACGTTTCGCCGGGACCCTTGAGCACAACAGTGCTCTTCTCCTGCACAAAGCCTTGCCTCACCTGCCCACGGGAATGCCGCCTTCTGTTAAAGACAAACCGACCCACCAACAGACCTCTTACACTATTGTTTGTTGCCTTGTTTCTTTATATATGGTCTGTTTTTCTCTTCATCTACTTTTTAAACTTTCTTCTCTCACTGAAGCTCCGCAGAGTCATTGCACTGTGGTCAGTGTAGGTCCTCGGCCTGTGTCTTCCATTGATGGTCCCGTCCCCGTTCCGCCATCTCCACTCCAAGTCTCCTGGCTTCTGGGAGCGGTGCGGCAGGTGTCCTTCCCCATCCCACTCGGCCCCAGGCCGCCTCCTCCCGCGGCTCCCCGCACGCTGGGGTGTGCAGTGGCACGTTTTATCTCATTCATTTATAGACGTTTGACTTCAGAAATCATCGCTTTTATTTCTAAGAAACGTATCTCAACTCGTTCAAGAGAGCCCAAGTTATCGATGGTTTTTCTTTTTTATCCATTTTACTTTTATGTCTATGCACACACATGCACGCACGTCCACACATGTGTGCACACACGTGCACACACAGTCTCACACCCTTTAAGGATGGGGCACATTCTGGGAAGTGTGTCAAACACAGTGTTGACTCACAGAAAACCAAGACAGTTGTGACGTCGCTGGGGATGTCACCTATGGGACCTCTGTCACATGTGTTTTCTACCACTGGTCACCATGTCCTCATGCAGCTCGTGAGTGTGAGTGTGTGAGTGTGAGTGTGTGTGTGTACAGGGATTCTTTACACAGGCGTGTCCTTGTAGACCCATCGTCAGTTGACATATGGTGACCTGAGACTGCACTCCGTGCCCTGATCTAGCTGAGTGTGACTCGTGACCTGCAGCTCACCATCACGACTGCGGCTCCCTGTCCCCCTGCTCCACGAGTCCCTAGCTCCACAGCAGACCACTGTTCACAAGGCCCACAGTTTCCAGGGAACACGTGGTGTTTGCCCCATTGTGAAGTCAAACAGCGGTGAGTCAGCCTGCCCGAATGGGGGCCACCGTGTAACAGACGTAATTGTGCATGTGTGTGTGTGTGTGCCCATGGGAATCAGTCCTGGTGGCTGAGTTCTCGCCTGCCTCGTGTCCCTATGGGTGCTGACGGGCCTCAAAGCCAGGAGAGGCCACAGATCTAAATGGAGTGATCTTTCCTTCAGAAGAGAATTCGTTCAGGACCCGGGCACGCCCCGCCGGGAGCCCCTGGTGCTTCTGGGCCTTGGCTCTCGGCTGGTGCCCTCTGGGTTGCTGGCCTAGGAGCAGGTGTCCTGACCACACGGCTGAGCAGGCACGGTCCTCGGTGGCCCTCCTGCAGGCTCTCCCTCCACCGGAGCCTGTTGGCGCTGGACTCCGGCTGCCCGACCTTCCCTTCCCTCTCTTCCCGTCTTACGGTCTTCACCTCCATCAAGGCCCGCGGGGTAAGGAAAACCGCTGTGTCCTTGCATGGCGTCCTGCTCTGGTCCAGTGCCCTGCTGGCCACCACCCGGTGCTCCCAGGAGCAACGTGCCCTCCCTGGGCCCCTGGTGCTCAAGGCCCTTCCAGACGACCTCCGTCCGTCAGTTCTGCCTTCCCGGGTGGCGTCTCTGTCTTCCCTGGGGACCTGTTCCCCTGAGTTCTCCCGCGCACTTCATTCAGTTGCGTCACCCCCGAATGGCGCCCTGGTTGGGCGCTCCGCTCCCTCCACACTCTTCTTGTTTAAGTGATGGTCTGCTGGGACCAGGGGTTGACCCTGGGGGCCGAGCCACTGGCCGTTTCCTGGCCCTTTGTATTCTGTATTCTGAGGCAGCCTCGCTGAGTGGCTGAGGCTGGCCTTGGATTTGCCATTCTTCTGCCTCGGGCTTCTGGGTCTCTCTCTGTTGGTGTTCTTTTTTTCTTGTTTGAGCTTTTTAAACACTTTATTTGATTTTTGAAAGCTTCGATTTTGTGGGTGGTTTCTCTTCTATTTAGAAGTATGAATCCCCTCCCCGGCAGTTCCGCCCGTGGTCTTGAGGATATCACGGTTTCTTGAGACTCAGGGACTCCTTCTCCAGGTCCCTCCTTCTCTCCTTGTTGTGGCCTCGCTGTCCTGCCTGGTCTTGTGGAGTGAGGCCTTCAGTTTTGGAGGCCAGTGTCCTCGCCTGTGAGCCTCCGAGGAGGAAAACCCGACGTGGAGGTTCCAGGAGCCTGCGCCTGGTCCTGTGCAGGCCGAGCCGGTCTGTGGGGCCTGTGGGTGAGCAAGCTGCAGGCCTTCCCTACCCCTCACTCTGCAAATGTATTTATGTATTTCATAAATTTCTCAATTTGGAATTTCTGAGTCAAAAGACAATCCTGATTTATGTGGTTAGTGACAGATTGTCCCTGAAGCTTCCATGGGGTTTAATCCACCCACCCATGTTCAGAGCCCATTTCCCCCCTTCCTCCACAGACCAACGATGCACCCATCTTCCTGGTGTCGGCCACCCTGCGGAGGACCACGTGTCCAGGTAGACGGGCCTGGGGTTTCCGCAGCAGGAGCTGAGTGGGGCTCAGATCTCCGCTGTCTGCATTTCCTTTCTTTTGAACTGCTCATTAGTATCCTTTGCTCATTTTCTTTTATGTTGCTATTGATTTGTAGGATTGATTTTTATGTTTTGGAGAAACAAATCCTTTGTGATCTGATGTGCAATTTTTCCAAGTTTATTTTTTTCTCTGCAATTTTACTTATAGCAGTTTTGCTAGGCAGGAAAGTTTTATTTTGTATATTCAAATTTATCAACATTTCACCTTAGAAACTCTAGTTTTTGGAATAGTTCAAAGGGCTTTCATAAGAAGATTATGAAACAATGCCCCATTATTTCTTACACATTTTCTTTGATTATTATCTTGATATATAATTAAGACATGGATCCAATCTATTTTTAAAATAATATTTTAGTTGTCAATGGACTTTATTTCTTTGCAGTGCTGAGAATCAAACCCAGTGCCTCACACATACTAGGCAAGTGCTCTACCTCTGAGCCACAGCCCAAGTCCCCAACCTATTTTTTCAAAGTAGATATCCAGTTATTACTAATTTGTATGTAAATGCAAATAGTCACAAAATATATGAACCAAAATATTTAAAGTACAAAGACAAACAAACACACAATCTTGGGCGGAGATTTTAAACACATTTTCCTCAACAACTGATGTGCCAGACATTTTAAAGTGTGATTAAATGGACACGTTCCTGGCAAGACCGATCAAGAGAAAAGGAGGAAGGTGCAGGTCACCAATGGTGGAATTTTAAAAGGGTCTGCAAACATAGGTTAAGTGGCTACTAAAAGGATAATAAGAGAATATTGTGAGTCAATTTGCCAATGAAGTGACACATCCCATACGTCGAATTTACTAAAATTGCCTCCAAAAGAAACGGAGAGTGCACACAGTCCTGTAACTGACCGAGGACTTGGGCTTGCAGGACACATTTTCCACAGACCCTCTGAGCCATGGCTTCATTGTTAAAATGCTGCTTCCCACTTGAAGAACAAAGAACACCAGTCCTGCACATAGTCTTCCAGTGTGTTAGAAAAGTAAACACTTCGTGTCACCAGACCCTTGGTAGCCATGGCAACCAAGGCCAGAAGAGGGGAGACCATGCCGGGCACTTTACCAAGACCATTCAGAAACCCCAACGAGACGCCCACGTGGAGCAAGTCCTGCGAGGCACAGGGAGGCCCCGTGGCCACGGGGTGAGTGTGTGGCATGCGTACGAGGTTGATGGGCAGTCGAGTCATTTCTGGGGTGGGCTGAAGGCTGCAGTGCGATCCCATGGCCCCTTCCAGAGCACAGGCGAGCTCTGTGTCCAGACGTCCTTGCACCTGCCCGCCCACTGTGTGAAAGCTCCCTCCTCCGAGCCAGAGGAGGACGGCAGTGCAGACTTCCCCCACCCCCAGGTCCTCCCCGGCACGAGAAAGGAAAAGGAGCAAGGGCAGGGGTGGGAGGTAGGAAACAAACTCCTCATTATTCGTGAGTCATATACATTTACACACCCACAGATCGCAGAAAAAGTTCACAGATAAGTTAAAATTGATAGATGGATAGAGCAGACACACACTTAATAAATAAAAATCAAATATATAACCAACAAAAATTAAAATCTGTAAAGAATTACCATTTACAGTATCATTAAAAGAATAGTCAGTGACTAGATCTGACCGAATGTGTCTGAGGTCCTTTTGCAGAAAACTTTAAATCATGTTACACAGGAATTTAGGTCCTAATAAAGAGGCACACTGTGTTTTGGGGTTAGGAGAGCTAGTACTTTAAAATGTCACCTTATTTTCTCTTCCACCCACACAGTCATGTAATCCCAGTCAAAATCCCGACTTTCCGAGAAACACTGGGGCAGATTCTCAGTTCACAGAATGTACCCAGGGTCTGGGAGGCAGCCCACAGGGGTGGGGAGGGGCGGGGAGAGCGCACTGCCCTGCCCCCGGTGGCGCTGGTGGGTACTGCAGGCAGGTGCCAAGGGAGGTCAGGTGGAACCTGGGTGGGCCCTGGAGCTGGCCAGGAACAGGTAGGTCTCTCCTGCCTGGTAAACCGAGGGCGGGTCTCAGTCCACAGCAGAGGGCTCCTGAAGCTGTGACGAAGCTGGGCACAGGGACATGCCGTGGGAAACTCGGGAAGCTGCACTCGGACTTCACACCCGTTATTCAGGTGGACTGTGCCCAAGCGCCAGGGTCAGCCGCGTGGCTGCTGGAAGGTGACCAGGAGTGGGTCTCCCTGCGGCTGGGATAGGAAGCCTCTTAAACAGGCCACAGCACATGCTGGTCATAGGAGAGCTCCGTTGTTCAAGTCAGGAAAGTGTATTCATCAGACTAGGTGCAGAGAATACAGGTAATTTCTACAGAAAGAGGAAACATCTGTGATGTACACGACCAACAAAGGGACAGAGTATTCTAATAGTTCCTACAAACTGACGAAAAAAGAGGTGACTCCCGATTTTCTTAAGTTGCTTTGATGAAGTGCCTGGTTAGTTCGGTGCAGCTTTTCATAGATGGAGCTTTAGGTACACAGTGTGCCACGGTCTGACTTCTTGTTCTCAGTTTTATCTTTGCCAGATCATCTTCACTGTTGCTCTAATTTTCATGACCATGTAATAGTCCAGCATGTGAATATATAAACAGATCTGTCCATGGTGTTGTTCCGACACTTGAGTGGTTTCCGACACAGGGCTGGAAAGCGTCACGCAGACGTGATGTCCCTCCACACCTGCCCCACGCGCTCTCACTGTCCTGGGTGCTCCTAGGAGTGGGACTGGCAGCTCTCAGGAGTGAGTGCTCCCCAGGTGCGTGTGTCCCCTCTGCTCTGCCTGCTGCCACTGCCCGTTCCTGCACACCCTCGCGTGCCCGGCTTGCTGTCCCCTCCTCTTAGAACCTGGCTGTCACCTGGTGGCATCAGACGGCGGTTTGGGTTTCTGTTTCCCGTTGGCAGCTCTGAACACAGGTGCAGACGTTCAGGCAGCCTGAGGACCGCCACCCTGCCCCGTGGCCATGCCCGCGAGCTGGCCACGCTGCAGGCTCTCCTCAGGCAGGGCCTCTGCCTTGTCTCCTGGCTGCAAGTGCATGGTGTCACACACTTGAGCACCTCTCTGGAAATGGATCACATCAGTAATGAAAAGGCTTATAGGGTGAGCGTTTTAATGTTATGTATGGGTATCTGTGTCTGTCCCATCATGATCAAGTTCACAGGAGCACCTGAAGTGAAAATTCTGGGAAGACTTATTTTTTCTATGTGCTGTAGACTCCAAAATGCTCTTCCCTCTTACTCCCTTTTATTCCGTCTCATTCCACTAAAAAATATGCTGCATAAGCCAATAAACGGACTCAGTGACCCACAGTGTGGAAACACTGACCCAAACCACTAGACCGGAGGGTTCCTGAGCCGCGCGCGCCTGGGACGGCGGCTGGACCGGGAACGCCTCTCTGCAGGGGCTGCTCCCCTACGGGGTCAGTAGCTCCCTGCACCAGGCCAGGTCTGGGGAGGAGCCTCCCAGTTAGCGTCCCTCAACCATCAGAATGGCCTGGTGTGCTGCGCGAGGAGGGAGCGGCCCAGCGGCTGAGGTCCAGGACCCTCTGAAGACCACCTGGGAAGAGAGGCCCCAGGGACCGCATCTGAAGCAGAAGCTCCGGGCGCTGTCACAGGCTCCGGCCGTCTGAGGCTCTGGGCAAGGCAGGCCGTGTATCGAGAAGGTGATAACTATTTACAGGGTGAGAAATCACATAAAACCCCGCGGTGCTTTATGGAGCAAATCTAGTACAAACGCCAGTGAAATCAGGGCAGTAAAGTCCCTTCTTTGTGTCATGGTTCTGGGCGTTGGAAGCCCACAGGGGAGGTTTGGGCACTGAAGAAGGGAGTCGGGCCTTTCCGAGTCCGTGTGTCCCTGAGGTTGTCACTCGGGGAGGAAGGGACCCCCGAAGGGGCTGGTGGGGCTGCATGGCTCCTGCCTGCCGGAGAGGCTGAGGGCCGCCCCAGACTTCAGATCTTTTTCTTCCCAGTTAATTGTTCTTCCTAAATTGAAGGATCTATTTTTGGAATTAAAGGAGATGCAGTTAGAGGAAGAGCTGAGGGAGCCCAGGCAGAGGGGGTCGACGGGGAAGCTCGGGAGGGAGGGAGGGAGGGCTCTGTGTGTCCGTCTTCCAGACAGCGGGCGGCCGCGCTCCTCCTGGATGGGGAAGGCCTAACAAAGCAAGGGACACGTGGAGGGGCCTGAGTCTCCGGCCGGCCTACCAGAGAGCTCTCCGCGGGTCCTGCTCTTGCCGCTGGGCAGGTGGTGCGGAGCCCTCTCCTTCCTCTCCTCTGTCTCTTCATAAAAGTCTCTGAAGACCGCCAGCCTCGCTCCCGGGGGGTGGGGGTCTCTCAGGGAGGTTCTGAGGCTGTTCAGGAAGCACACACACACACACACACGCACACACACACACGCACACAGATGTGAGGACTCCCAGTGCACTCAGGGCGTCAGTCGGTGCGTGCACCCTGTCACACTCATTAGTGGTTCCCCAAACGTGTTTGAAAAGAGTCAGCGCGTCTTGTGTGGCACCGCCAGCCGGGACTCGGGCTCCCGCCTGTTGGGGCTGCTGGACCCCGGGCTGCGTCGCCCTGGCGGGTGCTCCTGGTCCCCTCAGCCTGATCCCGCTGCCCAGAGCTCGGGGAGCCTCTGCAGCTCTCTTCTCCAGCTCTTTCTGTTGCAGTTACGTTGGAGAAAGACTCTCTTGTGCTCTTCATGTTTAGCAGAACCACAGAGCAGAACACAGATCATTTTCTTCAAAACACAAACATCTCGGTCCGTGAAAGAGAACGTACCAGACGGCAGCTCCCTTTAAGATCACGTTCCGGCAGAGCCCTTCCCACCCCGGCAAGGCGTGCCCTTCTGCTCACGGGCGCTGGGTGACTCCCAGTGGGTGTACTTCACTCCTGAAGTGATGGGCCGGGGAAGGAGGCGGCCCCAGTCGGTGGCCTCTTCCCTGCCACGGCGCAGGAGGGCTCTGACAGCCAGGGCGTGGGCACTTCAGTCTCGCTCCCGTGGACAGCCAGCCCAGGTCTCCTGTGCAGCTGAGCGTCGGATTCCCACGCTGTCGCAGTGACTCTGATGCCAGGGGTGGCGACCAGGCCTGGGGTAGGGGAGGGCCAGCATCCAACCAAACAGGCCCTGCAGCCTTGGTGGCGGCTGGAAGACACATGTAAGATTAGGATGGTTGCTTGCCAAGGGACGGAGCCAACTTTCTTTCTAATCCCAGACGGGTCTCACCAAGGCCAGGCTCTGGAAAGCAGAGATGTGCGCTCTCATGTTCTGTTAAAGAGCGTGGGCTCTGCCGCTGGCCTGCCTGGGTCAGATGGGCAGTGCGTCTGGATTTGTGGGGCTTGGGGCACACTGAAGGGCCCTGAGCCCATGACTTACACTCTGAGCGGGGTGTCCTCAGGGCACGGCAGGCCCTGAAGCCCACTGCTGAGAGCCACAGCATTTTTGCCAGAACGGAGTGGTTGAGAGGGGACGCCAGCGAGCCATGGAGATGATGATGGTCATGTGAAGCTGTGTAGATTGGAGCCCTGCTGTCTGCCTCGGCCCGCTACTTTGGAGTTCTCACGGGGATTCCTGGAGACTTGGCATTGGCTGGGGAAGTGCTGGAGGGGGGATTTCCGCTTGGTGGTGTTTCCTGGAAGGGCCTGTGGGTGGTGTTTGCGGGGTTCCAGCAATCAAGGAGTTCCTGTTTTAAACCTACAAGTGCCTCGTGGTGGCTCGGTTATTTTGTGCCCAGCCAGACTGTGGCAGTCCACCTGAGCAAGACTGCAAGTCCACCTGAGCCAGCACCATCTAAAGAATCATCAGGACTGCCGTCGATATCAGAATTAGTGTTATTTCCTTTTTATCCAAAGTGGCTCGCAATGATGTGGTAGGTCGGGTTCTAGCAGGTTCTGGAGAGAAACATCAGCAGCTGGCACGGTGTCCTTGCCTGTGGCACACAGGACGTACCGGGCAGTTGGACCTTTGAGCCACCCGGCAACTCCTCCCAGAGCTCTCCAGATTTCAGACTTTCAGAGAGGCGCTAGGAGTGTGGTCGGGAGAGCGCCCACCTGAGTTGTTCAGAATTGCTGGGTGACACGCCACGTTGAGTCTCCCAGGAGCAGTGTGCAGCATTTCCAGTGCTTTGGATGCAGGCCACGTGGTGTGGCCACCGCTGGTTCTGTTACAATTGCAACCATGCTCTTGCCCCAGTGTTGTAGGGACAGACGAGGCCAGGCACCAGAGACAGCAGGACACAGTTTTATTTGGCTGCAGCCAGGTTCAGGGGGCACAGCCTTTGCTGTAACCAATCAATCCCCTGAACCCCGAGTTCAGGGAGTTTCAGAGTTTTATTCCCAGCATCTAAGGGGAGGGGCTCAGAAGTTCACAGTCTGCAGAAGTTCACATAAAAGCAGCTTTTCTCTCACTGTTCTGGGCAAGTTAACCCCTCAAGGACAGCTCCTGGGGAGGGGAGAGCTTCTTCCCCCCTCTCTTCCCTCCCCCTGCCAGCTGTTACCATGGAGCCCAGTTGTAACTTCTCGTAGAAGGGTAGACCTCTCTGTGAAGCCCAGCTCCGGGCCAGAGGCCTTGTTAAAGGATCTGTCTTCTTTATCAGATTCTGCACTTGCCAACACACTTCTACAAACTACTCTACTGGGTACAGGTTTGTGAAAGACAAGTGAAGGGGCGTCCAGCTCCTGCAGGGCTGATCTCTTCCCGGCCAGTGGCCAAGTAAAAGAGGGCAACTCGAAAACAGGAAGTTCACCTCCATGGAACTCTTTGGTAGAGACTCTTGCTGACAGTCCTGAAACCAGCCACGCTGAAGATTTGTGGAGAAGCCCAGGTAGGGCGTTTACCGTGGAGTGCAGTGAGGCTTCTGGCAGAGGCCTGTCCCTGTGGGTGTAGACGTGGCCACAGTGCCCACATCGCCTGCTCTTGCTGTTTTTACTCTGGGTGCAGAGACATCTACTCCAAAGCCACCCCTGTGGCCTCTGCGGACCCTGAAGTTGAGGGAACTGGTTGGACTGTTCTCTCAAGGGTGAGGAGGCCAGGAAGAGGCCATCGTTCCCTGGAAATGCCCGCTTTCCTGGGTGGACTGGGCACCGCTGTGTGCATGCACTGTGCCCGCCCCATGGGGACTTCTGGTAGGAGGGGCTGATGTGAGAAGAAGGCGGGGTTTGTCTGTCGTCACCGTGGAGCACGTGGTCGTGGCCAGGCTGTGAACGGGGGCTGAGATGCTGGGCCTACTCTGCCGGGGCTCCAAGAAGTTCCTTGAAGAAGGACATTGACCTGAGCTCTGAGGTGAACGGGGGCCGTCAGAGGGACCACGGCGGGAGGGAAGGTAGCCCAGGCAGCAGGAGCCGCCCGTGTGGCCCTGAGGACAGACGTGGCTGAAGGGGAGGCAGAGGGTGTGGGTCAGAGGGAAGTGGGGATGTGGGAGGGGAGAGGAGCCAAGGTCGGCCAGACCTGGGGCCGGGCAGGAGTCAATCCTTACCCAGAAGCCGGTCCCCTGAGAGGGTGGCTTGATCCGAGCAGTTCCCATCTTGGCTGGGGAAAGCGCCAGAGGACCAAGGGCGCGGGAAGCCACTCATCAGGCTGTAGTTTTGGTGAACTTAGAAGTGGTGGTGGCAAGGTGGAGAGGGGGAGGAATGGAAAGAAGTGTTGGGTAGAGAACTGCAATATCGGGGATGCCAGGTGGGGTGGAGAGTAAGGAGAGCAGACCGCAAGCCTGACTGTGGGCTGGACTTCTGGCATGGCATTCGCAGGGCAGGGCTCACCCAGGAGAGTTGGGCTGGGAGCAGGAAGGGCAGAGGGCAGTCAGGTCTGGGCTACCGGGTTTGCAGAGCTTAACAGCAGTGTTCTGTAAATGATTCATGATAGTCTCAGAAAAAAGAGAAGGAAGGAAGGGAGGGAGGGAGGGAGGGAGGGAGGGAGGGAGGGAGTTGGGGGGAGGGAGGGAGGGAGGGAGGAAGGGAGGGAGAGAGGGAGAGAGTGGGTTAGGGAGGGAGGGAGGGAGGGAGGGAGAGAGTGGGTTAGGGAGGGAGGAAGGGAGGAAGGAGGGAAGGAGGGAGGGAGTTAGGGAGGAGGGAGGGAGAGAGGAGGGAGGGAGGGAGGGAGGAAGGAGGGAGGGAGGGAGGGAGGAAAGGAGGGAGGGAGGGAGGGAGGGAAGGAGGAAGAGAGGGAGGGAGGCACCTGGATTGGTAGGAGCCTGCCAACTGCTGAGCTGCTCCTACCCTGGCCGACCTCTGTGGCATTGGCATGGGCTCTCAGTGCAAGGAGGTGCCCTCTGTGCAGGGCTCTGGTGACCACGTGCTCTGGCACACACAGCTGCCCAGGAGTGGCTGGGCCCAGGGCGTGACTGGAGGCAGGAAGAACTGCATGTGCCAGGTCAGCCGGGGCGTCTCGTGACACCCTTTCTCAGGATCCTGATGGCTGTGGCTCCGTGGTGAGCAGAACACACAGGCCCCGGGTTCCACACTGGGAAGAAGAGGTGGGTGTAGGTTGGCCAGGCAAGTCCTGGGCTCAACGGGGGACCCTGGGCCAGAGCGTGGGTCCTCAGGTATGAGGGCTAGCGTGTGTGGACTGCCCAGAGAGGGGAGTCAGGAGAGGGCAGAACTGAGACTGGGTTGGAGGAACCAGGATGTGGGGGCTCATCAGAGGGTGTCCTGTCCCATAGCCTTGGAAAGAGTGTTTTGAGAAAGAGGATTTATTCAGCAGAAAGTTCAATGCTGCTTATAGATCAAATATGACAAGGACTGAACATTCCCATCGGCTTTAGGGACAGAAGGTGTGAGTCCCCTGGTGACAGCGCTTCCCACAGAGTGGCGAGCACAGAAGAGACTGGGATCTCTGCAACGGCAAGTGCAGTTGGCCGGCTGGGGACAGGAGCTAGAGAGCTGTCCCGGACACTGTGTAGGACAGAATGGCCAGGGCTTGGGGTGGAAAGCCCATTCTGGTGGTTCTCTTTCTGTAGGAGAGATCCGAGCACACCACCAGGGGCCCGCGGAGGGGGCTCCCGACTCATGGAAAGGCCCCCGTGCAGAATTCTCTTCCCTTCCTCAGCCTGGTCTCCCGGAACCCCTGCCCAGACGCGCATCCCTTCAGCGCTGTGTCTCCAAAGCCTGCCTGGTGGGGCCTTGGCCTCTCCAGCATGCCCTCGTCCGCAGGGTGTAAGCAGCAAGTAGCCTGCAGGTTCAGCAGGGCAGAGGGGTGGCCAGCACTCATGGTCAGGGAACGGAGTGACCTCTCTCCTTATGAGACATCTGGCCACAAGTGTGGGCCACTGGTCACTGTTTGACCTTACACTTGGCCACTGCTCACTGCTGAGGACTGGAGGGGACGTTGCATCAAGTCCAGTCAGATCCTATCTGGTGGCAGCTGAGGCTCAGAACATGTCCACGTAAAGGTGACCCCGAAGGTGAGGGGAGGTTGGAATCCACAGATCAGGACCTAAGAATTCAGCCAACATGGGAGACCTCAGAGGCTCGCCTGGAGGACCGGCCAGTTCCTGCTGAGGACACTCCTGGGCTGGGCCAGGCTCTCTGCCTTGCTGTTGGAAGATCAAGGCAGGAGCCACACACAGAGCAACCGGCAGGTAGCAGTGCCTCAGGGCTGCGAGGCCCCTGGCTTCTCCTCCGCTCCCCTCCCTCCTGTTCAGGCGCAGACCCTTCCGGAACGTGCCGGGCCGGCCTTTGCCACTCCTCCTCTCCTTCCTTTCGTGGTCTGCGTTTCCATGGCTGTGGCACTGCCTGAACCTTGTCTTCAGCCGTCACCTCCATCCCAAGGTGGCCCCAGCACCATGCCAACTCCAGGGACGTCTGCGGGGGTGTGGTGGCCCTGAGGGTCGGTCCCATGCGAGACGGGCGGGGCTGCACCCGGCCAGGGCCAAGGTGTGATGGAGACCTTCCAGGTGCCAGCCCCTGAGCTCTGAGCTCAGTGTCCTCCTGAAGGCAGCCCTGCCTTCAGCACAGGTGAGCGGCCGCCGCAGCTCACCCTGAGCAAGAGCTAATGGACCCTCCCGTTCCTGGGCCGGTCACCTCCACCTTTGTCTTTGCTGCTCACTGTGGGATGCTTCTCTCGGTTACTTCTCCCGCCTTCCCTAAGCTCTGCAGAATGAAGCAGGAAGTTCTGCTGCAGCCCTCCCACTCGGGGCACGTGGCTGGACTCAGAAGTTTCACCTTGGCAGGGCTGGGCTGTGCCCCTGCACTCAGGACGCTCTCGGGCCCAGACAATGCAGGACGTGGCCTTCCTTAACAGTGCTGATCCTTTCCTTCTCTTACCTGCCTTTAGTCCTGTCTCATCAACTTGACCCCTAGCCCCTCCCGCACCGGCTCCCCTGTCCCCACCAGCTGCAGATCCGTCTGCTGCTGTGTCAGTGACCGCAGGGGCTTCCCCGGGACGGGCCCATTGTGGGCCTCCCTAACACCCTTCCCCGTCTGCATCACTGTTTCCTTTGGTGCATTTTAGACACCAGCAAACTCCACGTCTGCACCTAGATTTTATTCTCACACCTGTCAAGCCCTACTCTTCCTTCAGGGCAAATTTAGACAATTGTGTGGCTCTGATTTGGGCCTTGGCCCCTCTACTTGGTGGAATGTGTTCCTTGGGCTGATAGACACCATCACCGCTCCACTTCTCCCAAATGCCAAGCCTATGAAAACTCCTGGTCTTCCATCAGGAAGGCTGGCAAATGTGGATTCAGTTCTTGGCAAGCTGGCTTCCTACTGCTTGAGAGACGGCTCCCACAAGCACTCCCACAGGTGGAGCAGATGTGGCAGGCGATTCCTGTGTGAGGGCAGTTGGCCCAAAGTTGGCCACTTGGGGCTCCGGCACTTTCTCTCCGCACCGACCCAGTCCTGGTCTGGCTGAGCTGTGCTCACCGGGGGTTCGCGATGCGTTCCACAGATGTGTGGCTGATCTCTCCACCAGGCCATAACCCATCACCAGCAGGTGGAGGAAGGACTGACCTTGTGTCTTCTTCAGATGGTTTACTACCGCGGTGGTGAGGCGAGCTAGGCACCCCAGGTATGATCTGGAGCCCACGGTTTCTGCTCAGGCCTAGGGACTGGATTCCTAGAAATAATTTGAGTCAAGATCCGCTCGCGGCAGCTGGGAAGGAGACAAGGCAGACAAGCGGGAGAGAGAGGGACCAGAGACAAGACGTGGTCCCCAAGGCAGCCCTGCAGTCCTCCCTCACTCCTCCCTGGCCTGGTCACCACCCGCTGTCCCTTCGTCTCGACTCCCCAGGGGGACTGTCCACCCGTGAGGTCACGGTGCCCATAGCTGACCTTTTCCCAGGGGCCCCACCTCTGAGCCTGCTGCACTGGGACCTGTTTTCAACATGAGTTCTGGGGGGACATTCTAGATACAAACTGAAACAAAGAGACTTAAAAAAAAGAAGAAGAGAGAAAAGAAAAGAAAAGCAGCAAGAGGGAAGAAAATGCTCCAGACGTGGCTCGTCCGGGTGTCAGCACCTGGGTAAGACAGCTGGAGATGTCACAGGGATGCTGAGCATGTCCCCCGTCTCTGAAAGGGGAGGAGAGTCATGGGCCACAGGCCATGTGTCACTGCGGAGTTATAGTGAGTCTGCATCAGGCAGAAGCAGAGGAGCATCCACTTTTTATTAATCTGCTGTCAAATATTATATTACATTTTTAGGATAGAATATATTTTTCTATCATTCTATTTACTAGCATAATTACAGCAACCATATCTTCAACCAATAATCCATTTTAAAATGTCTTGAGCCAGGTGTGGTGGCTCACGCCTCTAATCCCAGCGACTCGGGAGGCTGAGGCAGGAGGACTGCCTCAGCAATTTGGTGAGTCCCTGAGCAACTCAGAGACCCTGTCTCTAATAAAGCATAAGAAAGGGCTGGGGATGTGGCTCCAGGTTAAGTGCCCCTGCGTCTGATCCCTGGTACAAAAGAAAAAACGATGTCTTGAATCATTTGAGTCCAGGTTCTTATTCATATATTTGTTGTGTGTGTGTGTGTGAGTGAATGCAGGTGTGTGTGTGTGTGTGTGAGCACAGGGGTGTGTGTGTGAATGCAGGTGTGTGTGTGTGGATACAGGGGTGTGTGAGTGAATGCAGGTGTGTGTGTGTGTGTGTGAGCACAGGGGTGTGTGTGTGAATGCAGGTGTGTGTGTGTGGATACAGGGGTGTGTGAGTGAATGCAGGTGTGTGTGTGCGTGTGTGAGCACAGGGGTGTGTGTGTGAATGCAGGTGTGTGTGTATGGATACAGGGGTGTGTGAGTGAATGCAGGTGTGTGTGTGTGTGTGTGTGAGCACAGGGGGGTGTGTGTGAATGCAGGTGTGTGTGTGTGGATACAGGGGTGTGTGAGTGAATGCAGGTGTGTGTGTGTGTGTGTGTGTGTGTGAGCACAGGGGTGTGTGTGTGAATGCAGGTGTGTGTGTGTGGATACAGGGGTGTGTGTGTGAATGCAGGTGTGTGTGTGTGGATACAGGGGTGTGTGTGTGAATGCAGGTGTGTGTGTGGATACAGGGGTGTGTGAGTGAATGCAGGTGTGTGTGTGTGTGTGTGTGTGAGCACAGGGGTGTGTGTGTGAATGCAGGTGTGTGTGTGTGTGTGTGTGTGTGTGTGAGCACAGGGGTGTGTGTGTGAATGCAGGTGTGTGTGTGTGGATACAGGGGTGTGTGTATGAATGTGTGTGTGTGAATGCAGTGTGTGTGTGTGAATGAGAGTATGTGTGTGAATACAAGTGTGTGTGTATGTGTGAACACAGGGGTGTGGGTGTGAATGCAGGTGTGTGTGTGAATACAAGTGTGTGTGTATGTGTGAACACAGGGGTGTGTGTGTGAATGAGGGTGTGTGAGTGTGTGTGTTAATGTGTACGATGTCAAAATGAAGTAATGATTTTTCCGAGGGTTGCATTTCCGTGTGCCTGTGATGGTTGCTTTCCATGCGCCCAGTGCTACATGAAATGCGTGTGATGAGCTCAGCTCTGGAATCCTTGGACAGCAGGCGGTGACGTTGGCGGCGCATCCTTTAGATACACAGGTAAAGGTCAGAAGGTCGCCTGCGTCTGAGCCGCTCTTCAAGTCAGCAGCCACAGGGAGGGGTGGATCTGCAGGTGTCTGTGGGAAGGCAGGTGGCGGTGAGGACCTTGAGTGGCCCCGATGGGCGGTCTCATGGGACGGCCACGGTAACTGCAGGGTTGACTTTTCTCCAGGCAGACGGGGTCGATGCTGGATTGAGTCAGGAGCCCTGGCTGTTCCACTGGGTGCTGCGTTAAGTGGAGAAGACCCACGCAGGCCGGCACTGCAGTGTGTGCTAGTGGAGGAGAGCCGGTGGTGGCTCGCTCAGTGTCCCCAAGAGTTGCAGGAGCATGCTCACGAGGGTGTGTGTGTGTGCAGTACTGGGACTGAGCCTCGGGGCTCACGGTGCTGGCTGGCTGCTCTGCCAGGGCTGCACTCTGGCCATTTGAGTTTTTATTCTGAGACAGAGTCTTCCTAATTGGCCCAGGGGGCCTCGGGCCTGGGATCCTCCTGCCTCTGCCTCCCGGGTGGCTGGGATTCCAGGTGTTGCCGCTGCTCCCCGCTCCCTGCCTGAAGGGATTCTACAGTGGGTCAGCACCTCTGAGCCAGAATGCGGGCCAGCCACGGGCAGCACTTCCAAAAATATCTGCCAAAGTAGTCATTCAGGAATTAGGTGCTTTCTAAGTGCCTGGTTTCTTTAGCCCTGTACCACTTTTTAAGCACTTTGATTTTGAATTTCCTTTTTCCTGTGAAAACCAAAGCACCATTAAGCCCATTTCACGGCCTTCTTTTTGCTTGTCTGAATATGGCAGAATTTTGGCGTAACATAATGACACTCAGATACTTGAAAGGATCCTAAGTCATCTTTTAATTAGGTAAATATTAAGAACAAGATTCAGTTTTGTCATAAATTATGCCTTGAACAGGAACTGGAGCCTTGGAATGAGACGGGGTGTTGGCCCCTGCGAGGCAGGACCAGCAGTTTTGAGGCCTGGACACCAGGCTTGGTCGCTGGGGCTGCTGCTTCCTGTGACAAACTTGAGACTTAACGAGTGACTTTGAAGGGATTATATAAAGTGGAGTCTGCTTAGCAGAAAGTACAAGTGCTGACACAACCAAAGTGACAGGCCTGAGCGCAGCCTTTGCGACAGAGGCCCGCGGAGCACACTGGGATGGCCGCGCACGCCACGCATCTGACCTCTCCTACCTCGTTGGTCCTCAAGGCTGTCCTGTAAGACAGATGGGCTTTCTCCGTCCACCACTGTCCCTTGGCCGGCCCCTCGTCCCTCCTCAGTGCTGCCTGGGTGCTCCACTGCACCCAGACTCTCAGGCCCGTCCTGCTGTCACCCACAGGAGTTCCGGGAGTACAGGAGATCCAGGCCAGGGGTGCTAGACCCCTGAGCCACATCCCAGCACTTTTCATATTTTCTTTTGAGACAGGGTCTCGCTAGGTGCCCAGGCTGGCCTCAACCTGCATTCTCCTGCCTCAGCCCCCCGAGTTCTGGGATTGTGGGCCGTCAGCTGGTGCAGAGGACATTTAAGGGACTTCATCTCTCTAGCTTAATTTCTTCCAAGCGCCTCAGTCCAGTTCCCCACATTCTGATTTCCTGTGATCTGCACGCAGAGCGGCCTCTCTGGGCTGCAGGGAATGGCTCCCTCCCCACAGGCTGACCCTGCTTCCCTGGGCCTCGCCTGCTGTGTTGGAGCACATCTACCAAGGTGAGGACCAGGACTTCTGCCCATCTCAAGGGGAACATGCAGACGCATTTCTACAGAAATCAACTGAGAAACACCCTCCTTTTCCTACACTTTCTCCACCGCTCCTCATAACTACCTGTAGAAATGGCTTTCTCCTTTGATTTCTTAATTTCTGAGGGTTTGGCCCTCTACCCAGTCATCCAAGCCAGCACATGAGCATTTTCCTTGACCACCTTCTTTTCATAGCTGTAATAATGTCTCTAGAATAAATGCGTTTATTCTCTGAAGTGTTTCAAGTCAAGACTAGAAGTGTCCCTGGGCCCTTATCCCACCTCCCCTGCTCCCCAATCCCCCCTTGACAGCGCAGCCAGGAGATCTTTCTCAAGCAGCTCTGAATGCTGCTTTCTGAGTTAGAACTCCTCCGCATTGTTGTAGAATCGGGGAAGGTAAGATGCGCTTCCATCTGGCCTCCTTGTCGGTGGCTTCCTGCTCGGCACCCTCGGCCAGGTGCTGGGGACACGCCACTCTGCACCCTCGGCCGGGTGCTGGGGACACGCCACTCTGCACCCTCGGCCGGGTGCTGGGGACACGCCACCCAGCCTGACTCCAGCCTCAGCTCCCAGGGGAGGCTCCTGGGCTCTGCTTTCTCCCCCAGGACACAGTGAGCTGCTCTCTGCCTCCCTGGGAGGCTCCTTCCCGTGGGATTATTAGATTGGTGGTGCTCACCACGATTAGATACTGGAGTCTCGCGACCCAGCGTGAGTTGGCAGCCCCTGGTGCTCCAGGGCTGAGCTTTATTGGCTCTGCGTCACCTGACGCAGGCCTGTAGCTGGTGGTTGATGCATGAGTTAATGGCTAAGCCACTCAGGAGTGATTTTAACGTAGCATGTGGCAAGGCCGAGGTGGCAAGGATGACAGGCCAGGTGTCTGTCAAAGACGAAGGGCCATTGCAGGGCTCAGCCAGGAGCTCTTCATTCTCATTGAGCAAATATACACTCAGAGATAGTTTTCTTATTACTCTTCCCCAAGGGTTAAATATTTATTTTATTAGAAGATGGGGCACAGGCTTATTTATCAGTTTTCCTCCTGCATTTCTAAAATCAAATATAATTTCCTGTTTAAGGTCAAAGGAAGTGTTCAGAAAACCTCTTATGTCACAGAGGCACTGGTGGCATGTGAGCACAGAGCAGGTGCAGAGCCAGGAGGTTGCAACCAGGGACACGAGGCTCAGAGAGAGGGTACGAGGAGCTGTGCACATGAAGAACCCTACAACTGAAGACAGACCCACTCAGGACTGTGAGGCTACTCAACGAGCAAGGGGGGGGGGTTCGTCCAGAAACCAGGAGCCAGGATTCTGTTCTGAAAGCTAACTCTGCCTGTACACGCTTCTGTGTGAGCACGCTGACTTCCCTGTTCAGATTCTCAGATCTGCAGGACTGACTCTTGATTCTGTCTGGTCAGCAGCCATGTCCTCCACCAAAGACTTCCCACTTACCAGCTTCCTACAGGAGACCTCTGTGTCCAGCTGGGCTGAAGAAAGTGCCTGACTTTAAATGTTCTGATCCCCTGCACTGCCCATTGGTGCACTGCGGCTCCAGCAGCTTGGCTTAGGAAGGACGTCATGTCCATGGGGACAGGCAGAGGCAATGGCCACAGGTCCAGGACTGAGCTGGGGTGTGGCTTTTATGCAGGTGGGAAAGTGAGTCAGGTGCTTTCCTCCTCCTTCCTGCCTTCTAGAATGCACTCTGACGCACACAGGGCCACACATCTTCTCCTTCCAAATGCTCTTCTTTGCAGAGAAAATCAAAGGATCATTAGCATTGGCTTTAAGATGGCTGGGTTTCCCTGAGGAGTGGCTTCGCCTCAGTGGCTCAATTCTTCCACCACGGCTGGGCTACAGGTGGTCTCAGCAGAGCATGGGGTGGGGGGACCCCAAGGAGGTCAGAGACTTCTATTTACTTGACTGTGGAAAAGCAGTGCACTTACATGGTGGAAAGCCAATGCCGAGGCCACGTGGCAAGCAGGGAAGGGGCAAGCAAGGGGCTTTGGCATCTCAGTGCTCCTGGAAGGGGCTGAACAAAGCCATGCAGAATGCAAATCCAGAATTCAGGAACTGAAAAATAAGTTATGGAACCAAAGTGCAGGGCAAAAGCAGGAGCATTAAAGAGAGAAGACTTTGTAGTGGATAAAAGAAGAACAACAGACCACACAAATGGAAGGAGTCAATGTGGATGGACACAGTGTGACACTGATAAGGCAATGGTCCTGCAGAGCAGCAGCAGAAACTCGCTGATAGCGGGCTGAAAGTTCACCAAGAGGGTCCGGAAACGCTCCCTGGGCAGCTCCGGGCCCTTGTGGGAGGGAGGAGAGCCCTCATTGTTCTGGGAGAGCAAGCCCAGCGCTCATTTGGAGAATTGGGAGCAACTGCATGCAGAACAGAGCCGCTGCCACACGTGAGCTCGAATTCAGCTCCCTGCTTTCCCTCCGCTCACGGCTCTGCACCATGGAAGCAGCCCAGACGAGGCTCGGGCCTTGGTGGGATCCCAGCAATTTCACGGGAGAATCACACTTCTGCAGCTTCAGGAATAAACTTGGAAAGGGTTAGATTAAGCTAAATGGGGATTATCACATTAAGTAATTATCAGAGCAGATGTATAAAAAATGTCTAATCTGTGTGTCTGCGTGTTTGTGTGTGTGTGTGTGTGTGTGTGTGTGTGTGTTCATGCATGGGTGTGCACGCACAGGCATGCATAAGCCAAGGTGAAATAAAGATGGACTGGAGCATGGAAGGTAATCTAAGCACTTAGAGATACATTGTTTCATTAATACTTACTTGTGTCTGGTTAAGTATTCATGAGGCCTCGCCTTCCCTCCCTGTCTGGAGGGCTGCCCTCCTGGCCCTCCCCACAGCTCAGCCCAAGGTCTCCCTTAGCCATGGAGGCCGACAGGACTCTGCCAGGTCCTTTGCCTGCAGTGACTGAGAGCAGGTGACAGGTGGCCCATAGGCTGAAGCCTCAGGGAAATGGCCTCTCTAGGACAGAGGCCACAGCATCATGGTCCCCTCAGGAAGAGGCAGAACGTCTCAGGAGTCAAGCACGGGCACCTGATGTCCTGTGGGGAGCAGCTCTCGAGGTGCGAGTGGACTGGGACCAGGCCCTTCACACCTGCCTCTGTGCTCTGTCTGCCACGTGGGACGGGGCCGTAGATGGCCTGTCCTAGGTCCCCTTCAGCAGCTTCCCCACCTGCCCGCGGCTGAGTCCCCCTGGGCAGGCCACACAGCACGTGGCTCTCCTTGTGCCATTCTCCGTGTTTCTCTCCGCGCTCACCTGCGGGTGTCTGGAGCACCCAGACTCTCGTGTTCACGGCGGCCGCCGAGTGGGATCAGAGACGCATGCCCGCGGGTGAGCCTGGGGACGGCCTCTGACTTAGAACAGGGCGTCCTGGGTGGCTGGACGGGTGACCCGCTCTGTGAACACGCCATCCGTGAGTGACACTGCTGCCCGTTATTAAAGTCAAACGCCAGCCTCTCTCTAACTCTCCTAGGCTCTCCTGGAGCAGCCGAGAGTCGCAGACACCATGGCTTCAGGGGCAGAGCACTGGCTGGTGCCAGTGTGTGCACCTCCTGATCCCCGCGGCCTGGGAAGGTGCCCCTCACAAGGAAAGGCCTGCCTAGACCTCAACTGAAGGACCTCGACGGGGACTGTCCTGTGCCATTGTGCTCAACAAGACAGTCATGGTCTGGGGCTGGCACGTCCCGAAAGCTCAGGTGCTGGCTGGTCCTGAGGCGCTCCTCAGAGGTGGGGAGTCGGGAAGGTGACAGGTGCGGGCTGACTCCTCCCTGGTGCAGCCGTAAGTCAGGAGGCTCCTGGGAGGTCACTGCGGGTGTGCCTTTGAAGGTGAGCTTCGTCCCCAGCCCTCCCTGTCTGCTGTCAGGCTGTGGGGAGGTGGGCAGTCTCTTCCACCACGACCCAGGAACAAGGGAGCCAGCGGGCCACGCTCGGAACCTCTGGAACCAGGAGCCCAGTCCATCTTTCCTCCTTTAAGTTGATTCCTTCAGGTATTCCTCAGTGATGGACAGCTGACCAGCACAGATTGACCACACAAGTCCTAAAAAATGGAAGGGGAGAGGGGAAGTGGGTCAGAGTGAGACCCTATGCTGACTTTGGAGACACAGAGAGACGCTCTGGGCCGTGGAGGGTGCACCAGTGTGTGGGCCTCTAAAAGGTCAAGGAACCGAATTCTCCAGTGATCCCAAGGAGCAGCAACAGATCTTCCCTTAAGCCCCTCAAAAGGAGGGAAAACTGTTGATTTTAGTCCAAGAAGATGAAAACTAGACTTTTGACCCAGAGACTGGGAAGACGGATTTGCGTTTAAACACCACTGAGTCTGTGACAACCTTTTAGGCAGCAAAAGAAAACGGACAACAGCCTCTCTGACCAGCAAACCCGGCTTCCCACTCAGGTCCTCTACAGATTGAACGACAGGGGCTGTGCTCAGACATTTCCAGTGGTCAGGGAGAATGCAGAGGACAAGCAGGTGTCCTGTCTGTCCTCAGAGCTGGCACATCTTCTACGGTGCCTGCTTGGGAGTGCTCCCAAACTCCCGTTTGGCTTACAAAGGAGAGCCAGACACAGGGCCCAGGTTTTAATTTGTACTATTTAGTGTGTCTCAGCAAACCTCTCCAGAGCTATGTCCTGTGCAAAGTGGAATCACCTCTACGCTGTGTCTTTAAGAGCCGGGGAAGTGCGCAGAGCAGCAGCTGCAGTCAATACCAATTTCCACACCAGGATCAATACCATCGGATGGCTCCGGAGCTGCAAAGACGGTTCCGCACAACTCAGGGCAGGGGAGGGCTGGGGAGAAAAAGGGAATTGGCTTTAATGATTTCATGACTCTGAGTATTCCCTCTCTCCCTCTTTTCTTTAACAGAAATAAATACATAAAATTAGAAGCCAAATTTACGGACCTGTCAGTCTGCATCAAACCCAGCTGCCTCCCCAACCTGTCACCAAAAGTGGCATCCAATCTAGCCTGTCCTGTGGGGGCCGAGCACTCCGCAGAGAGGAGGTAGCGCCTGTGCGTCTGCAGAGAGGCAGCAAGGAGGGCTGGGGTCTGCAGCAGGCTCCTCCCCACGGGCTGCCAGGCAGCTCAGGGTCCACAGAGAGAAGGGGAGCGACGCCCGCGAGCTGACGCAGGGCGTCCATGCCCTGTCTCCACGCATGCGTTGGGACAGCGTGGGCTAAGATCTTAGGTTCTCTCCACGTAGCCTGGCTTTGGGCTGAGTGAGGGAGGTTCCCTCTGTGTGGGACAGAGAACGGCTCTTCACAGGACGGGGTTGTGCCAGCCCCCAGTGTATGGGACTGTGATCACTTTGTAGGCCAGGGTGGGGCTTGATGCCCTCCATTAGCTGGGAATGTCCCCAGTAGGTCAGGGTCTCCGCCACGTCGCCCCAGGAGTGTGCACAGCACTAAGGTCCAATACCCGATGAAGCCCAGAGAACACTCTGCAGACACGCAGCCCTCCACTCGCCACCAAAGCTGACCTCACGCTGTGCAGGAAAACTCTGCATCAGGACCAACCAGACAAAGGAATCAGCATGTCCCCTCTGGCCCCGATGTATGGGGAAGCTTCATCCTCAGCCTGGTAAATGCCACAGCCACAGGAGTGACCAGCTCCATCTTAAGGCACATAAAGTGACTCTCAGGGATGGTCATGCACGACCCCAGCCGGAGAGCTGACAAGCCCCATGGAAGACGGATGTCCTGTGCAGCCTCTTGGCGTTTTCCCCCTCTGTGATGCCCCAAGCATGGCCACGTGCCTGCTCTCGGGACTCCCTGGGCTGCCTGTGGGTCTGAGGACTTCTCCAGAGCTGATCTGGGAAGTTCATCCCCTGGTCCAGGAAGGGAGTCTCTATGACACTGAGGAGACTCAGGGAGCAGTGCAGGGGAACAGAGAGACCAGCTGGCCCTGCCGCATCGGTGGGACAGGACCATGGCCAAGCCGGGCTCTCTCACTCGGCCACAGTCCACTTCCAGAAATAGAAGTGGAAGCCCAGACCTCAGACCCTAGCTGCCGGGTTAAAAATAGGCCCTGTGCACATGGCCGAGGGCCAGGAGGGCCAGGAGGGCCTGGGCTCTCTGCCCTCCACAGGCCCCACGTCCCTGTCCCTGCCCACGTTCCTGAAGGACAGGCCTGAAGTGCGGCTCAGCAGGACAGCCGAGAAGGCAGCAGGCTTCTGGGGTCATCACAACACTCCTTAAAGCCAGTCCGTCCCCACGAAATCCGTCTTCACTGATTTCACTGGAACACCACCGTCCCTGGCCGCACTCAGGGTCTCCCCTAGTCCACTCCTAGCTGTCCTTCCTGATGCTGGCTTCATGCCCACCCGGCACTACTGACTCACTCAACAGCAGTTAGATTGATTATGAAACTAGAAACCAGACATGAAAATCTCACATCAATTTTCTAATAAAGCATCCAACAAAACAAAATTTTCTGACTAACAGCTAAATTAAGTGAGTTTTGTTATTGTTATGTGGCTCCCACTCACACCTGAGGAGAAATGGTCACTATCCAACGTCCCTCAGAACAGGGAGGTGACCCTGGGGTCTCTGGTCAGGGGCGCTCGGCACGCTGTCCCCATGCCATGACCACTCGTACCTCAGGTCTTCACTGTGCCAGGCTGCTCACTCCTGGGGCCACCTCCCTCAGCCTGGTTCTGGGGACCCCAGGACGCTTCAGGGTCAGGAAAGAGTCGCCAAGTACCGTCGTTCTGTTTTTTGCTTTTCCATGAAAAAAGAACAAAATGCAGCAGGTCCTCCTCGACTCCCAGGAGGCTTGGAAGTGGCATCGGAAATGTTCTCAAAGGATGCCCTCGAAGGACTGTCAGACGTGATGGGTCACGACGGGTGCCACGGTACTGGGCAGCACTGAAGACCCCCGGGAGAGAGGGGTGCCGCTGGGTCCGTGTCCGCCCGCAACTCCAAGGGCTGACGTTTTCTGGGTCAGTCATACTGATGGCCGGACAGTTTAGACGACAATCAGAACAGAGCAAACCAGCCACCAACAAGGAAAAGACAAGCCTGAGTAGAGAGCCGTGTTTAAAGCACCCTTTTCCTGGTGTCTGGGGACCTCCCTGCCCTCCTCACCTGCTGGACGGAGGAGCTGGCCTTAGCAGGCCTGCGAAAGCCCACTGTGCCCAGTGTGCTGCACAGCTGGTCAGAGGGATCTGCCTGGATGGACGGGCACGCTGTGTGTCCTGGGAAAGAGTGGAGCTGACATTAGAGTGGACACGTCCCTCCAGATGCACCTGAGCTCATGCTGACCGGCTCCTGCAGGGCCTCAGCAGGCATGGTGGCCGGGCAGAGTAGAACATGTTTTTTTTTGTGCTGTTTCTAGTCCTTTCGTGGCATCTATTGAGCACCCACTAAATGCACTGGGCCGTGTGCAGGCATTGATCTCCTCACATCGGTACCACTCAGCAGTTGGTTCCTGTGTTAGTCAGTTTTCCATCACTGAGGCCAAAAGACCTGAGCAGAGCCACACAAAGAAAAGAACATTCTGGCTCAGGGGCTCAGAGGTGCCGTCGGCCGCGCCCTGCTCTGGGCCGAGGAGGCCGAGCATCATGGCCGAAGGACACAGCAGGGAGAGCAGCTCAGGACTGGACACCAGGAAGCAGAGAGCACTCTGCTCACCAGGGGCAAGATACAAACCCCAAAGGCACAGCCCAGTGACCCCTCCTGCAGCCACAGCCCACCTGCCTTCAGTGACCACCCAGTTACCCAAGTCCATGGATCAACCCCCCCACAGGTCACAGCTCTCCTACCTCAGCCTCTCCCCTCTCACTTCCTGGCCTCACCTCCTGCCGGAGCTCTCAGGGGACACCTCACAGCTGGACGTAACACTTCCACAACCACAGACCAGTTGGCTGTGACTGGCTGTGACTCTGATTTTGCCCCAGTGGGCCATGTGGCTCTGAATAAGGCACCCCACCTTGGAAGATGCCGCAGTTTCCCGCTGCATCCTGGGAGTGATGGCGACTGACAGCCTCTTGGAGGTGTGCTGGATGACTCCTGTCCAAGTCAGGCGAGGCTCGCGAAGTGCCCTGATCTCATCCTCAGTATTCCTGAGATCCGTGCTGGTGAAGATTTGTTTTTAATTTATATTGCAATTATACGGGCTCCTCCAGATATTTATTTCCTTTATTTCTTTGTTACTGCTGTCTAATATGATGACTGCCAGCTAGATTCCCACATTTCAATATCCAAGTCATTAACTGGGATTGACGGCTGAACTTGTTTCTGCCTGGGAGATTCCCAGTGGCAAGGCACAGGTAAAAAGTCCTATGTGCCCCGCAGGTGGACAAGCACACATTGGAGCCTGACTTTTAAGGGAACTGAATTGAGGCCAGAGCTTGAATTTGGCCTGAGTCCTGTGCCTGTCATATGGCACAGGGACAGTTTTAATTCCAGGCAGACAGTGTTTCCAGTGGCCAAGGACTGCCCCACCCCAGGCAACACCCCATCTGGGTCTTCTGAACTGGCAACAGCGCACGAGAGCCCTGACCAGCAGGGTGGCGGAGATCACCCAGGTCCGAGCGGCTTCAGGATGCAAAGCGGTTTGCGTGTAAGGAGTATTACGTGTGACGGACGACCGAGTCTCCAACCTCAGGGCCAAGCCTGGTGGCTTGTGGGAAAGAGACCGTCAGAGGAGAGGAAGGTCCAGGTGAGTGGAGAAGTCACTCACCTTGAGGTCACAAGGGCCCAAGACTGGGTCGGAAGAGCCAAGCTGTGAGCTACAAGATGGTGACTGGGGAGGCCAGAGAACCTAAGCCAGCTTCCTTCCCAAACCAGGCCAGCTCTGGAGAAGTCCTCAGACCCACAGGCAGCCCAGCCCAGGAGTCAGGAGTCCTGAGAGCAGGCACGTGGTCATCTTGGGGAAACCGCGAGGGAGAAAACGCCAAGCAGCTGCGGGGAAGAGAATTCTCAGGCGCTGACCAGCTGTGGCTGTGGCATTTACCAGGCTGAGGATGAAGCTTGGCCACTACATCGGGGCCAGAGGGGACATGCTTATCCCTTTGTGAGGCTGGTCCTGATGCAGTTTTCCTGCACGGTGTGAGCTTTGGAGGTGTGAGGCCAGGTTTGGTGGCGAGTCGAGGGGTTGCCTGTCTGCAGAGCATGTCCCCTGGGCCCATGGAGGATCCTGGAGGGTCAGCAGAAGCACATTGGAGTTTCAATGTGCAGCTGGAGTCCAGGGGACTTTGTAGCCACAATGAGGATTCCCCATGCTTCTGGGATTTGGGAGCCCCAGGCAGGTCTTGACCAGGTGAGTGTTGTGAGGCAGGGGACACCGGCTCTTGACCAGTGAGCGCTGTGACGCAGGAGTCACAGTTTGGAAGCCGTTGCAGCAGGCCCTGTGAGGGAGAGGGCGCTTCAGACCAGAGGCTGAGGGTGAAGACAGGGAGGGGCACTGTGTCTCAGTGTATTTTGAAGGTCAAACCAACAGGACTTGCTGACAGACTCGGTGTGGGTGGTACAGGGTAGAACAGGATACCATGGGGGCTCTAGAATTGGCTTGGCCCCCTCTTGCCGCCTCTATTCTGGATTGTTCAAGGAGCGTGTTTGGAGGTGGAGAGCCATCCACAGCTCAGTGTGGGGCCTGCTGAGCTGCAGAAGCCATTTACGTATCCGATATCCGAGTTGACATCTCAAGTGGTCGAGCAGCTGTGGAAGGATACAGACCGTGGAGCTGGGGATGCGGAGCTGAGAGGGATCAGCACTCAGGTGATCTCTAGGGTGAGGCAAGGCTACCTTGGGGTAGTCACACCTGGAAAACAAGAAGGGGCAGAGCCCAGGTTCAGGAGCATCTCAGCAACCAGAACTGGGAAGAGGAAGAGGGGAGAAAGGGAGAGGGGCAGAGCAGGGCAGGGAGGAAGCGAGGAGGGACATCTGCCCGGGAACTCACAGGAAAAGCGCCATGCTCTTGACGTCACAGTAAGTGAGAGGGGATCCGAATGGGAGCTGGATGGGCCAGGGACCTCCGCCGATGAGGTGTGTGGGGCAGTGTGTGAGAGGGAGTTTCTGGAGAGTCAGAGAACCGAGGAAGACCCCCTCACTCATGGGTGGCCCAGTCTGGTTGGCCCAGGGCCTGGACAGAACAGCCAGGAAAGAAGGGAGCCCAGCCTCGGGAGTGGGGACGTGCCCTGCCTGCCCTTAAACAGAGCTCCCTCCTTCCCCCTCCCTCCCTCCTTCCCCCTCCCTCCCTCCTTCCCTCTCCCTCCCTCCCTCCCTCCTCCCTCCTTCCTCCCCCTCCCTCCTTCCCCCTCCCTCCCTCCTTCCCCCTCCCTCCCTCCTTCATTTCTTTCTCTTCCCTCCCTCCCTCCCTCCCTCCTCCCTCCCCCTTCCTTCCTTCCCTCCTTCATTTCTTTCTCCTTCCTGTCTCTCCCCCTCCCTCTTCCCTTTCCTTCCCTTTCTCCCTCTCCCTCTCTTTCCTCCTCCTCCCTCCCTCCTCCCTCCCCCTCCCTCTCTCCCTCCTTCCCTCCCTCCTCCCTCCCCCTCCCTCTCTCCCTCCCTCCCTCCTCCCTCCCCCTCCCTCCCCTTCCCTCCCTCTGTTTCTGTTAGTGCGTCATAATTGCACACAGCTATAGGACACGTTGTGACATGTTTGCACAGGCACAGAACACAGTTTGAACAGGTTTTCCCCAGCACCCCGCTTTCCCTCTGGTCCTGGACAGTCCTTCTGAAGAGTTTTGTTGTTCAGGGAGGGGAGAGCTTTAGGAGAGGGGGTGGGGTGTGGTCCAAGGAGATTCTCTTTTTCTTACTAGAAGGTGTTCACATGTGACTGATGATTCAGCCAAGGAGACACTGAAGCCAGGAGAGAGGGCGTGCTGTGAGGAGCATGGGGCCCTGCAGGACGGGTCTGCCTGTGCAGGAGGAGGGCCACCCAGCCGCATGCCTGTAAAGACGGTGGGGTGGGGCATGAGCGCAGCCTCGGGAACAGTGACAACCCTGAACACAGGGCTTAGATTCAGCTTTGAAATACTTTTACCATGGGCACCTTTTTGAAATGCAGCCTTATTATTCACATATGGCAGTTAAGTCCTGATGGTGAGACGGAGGGCTGACCAGGCTCACCACGGTGCTGCTCTGCTCCTCCCGGGTAAGTCCATCCGAGCTGCTAACAAAACGCCAGACCAAGCAGCTCATAAGCAAGGAGGTTAGTTCCTCAGGGTTCTGGGGCTGGAAGCCTGAGACTGGCTGCAGTGTTATCAGCTTCGCTCAAGGGCCCTCTCCTGGGCTGCAGCCTGCCGAGGTCTCCCTGCTCCCCACCTGACCAAGAGAGTGGCCCCTCCTGGGCTGCAGCCTGCCGAGGTCTCCCTGCTCCCCACCTGACCAAGAGAGTGGCCCCTCCTGGGCTGCAGCCTGCCGAGGTCTCCCTGCTCCCCACCTGACCAAGGGAGTGGCCTCTCCTGGGCTGCAGCCTGCCGAGGTCTCCCTGCTCCCCACCTGACCAAGGGAGTGGCCCCTCCTGGGCTGCAGCCTGCCGAGGTCTCCCTGCTCCCCACCTGACCAAGGGAGTGGCCCCTCCTGGGCTGCAGCCTGCTGAGGTCTCCCTGCTCCCCACCTGACCAAGGGAGTGGCCCCTCCTGGGCTGCAGCCTGCCGAGGTCTCCCTGCTCCCCACCTGACCAAGAGAGTGGCCCCTCCTGGGCTGCAGCCTGCCGAGGTCTCCCTGCTCCCCACCTGACCAAGAGAGTGGCCTGCTCCAGAGCTTCTTCCCAGGAGGACACTGGTCCACCCTCCAGAGCTCTGGCTTCCGGACCTAAGAGCGTGTAAATACCCTCCTGCCAATACCACCATCGGGGACCATCTCACCCTAGGAATTAGGAGGACACACATTCACTCTCTAGCTCCCCCACACCCTGAGAGCCCTTCCAGCATGACTCAGAACTCCCAGACCCCAGGGAACTGGTCTGAAAGGTTCCCTTTGCCCTGAGTGAGAGTCCGTGGTGGGCGGCTGGGCCGTCTGCACATGGCCTCCCTGTTAGGACGGCAGCTCTGTCCATGTCCTCCAGCTCTGCCTAGACAGCAGGAGCGGGTGGAGGACGGGAGCAGACATGTCTGCCCCAAATGGACCTCCTCTCCCTCACCTTCCGAAAACCAAACCCAAGCAGGATGGAAAGCCACTTACCAAGCAAGCTGTCCCCGGGGATCTCAGCAATCTTGTTAACAATCCAGGCTTGTCTGCAGGAACATCTGTTCCAACAGCACATCTGTATGGGCACAGCTTTTTGCAGGGTGACCTGGGTTTGTCTCAGAGACTGTGATGGATTTTCCCCTCCCTGGCTCCGAAGCCCTCTCCCTGCCCCGTCAGTGGGAAGTGAGATGGTTCTGTTCTGTCCTGCCACAGGAGGTAGCCAGCACTGCTAACGAAGCCGCGCTCTGACACTAGGAAGCGCAGCAAGGCCGCCCAGAGGGCCACTCTGCCAGGAGCAGTGAGGAGGGCCAGCGCAGCTCCAGAGAGACGGCTGTGGGCAGAGCCAGGCGTGGCTGACCGACAGCCACTCGAATTCTGGGGCCCAGGGGAGCCGGGCTTCCACCAGCCTGGCATCTGGGAGCTGGAGAGGGACAGAGACAGGCCAAGTCTCCATCTAGAGCCTCCATCCCACCCCGCGGTCTTCAGGCTCCTGGCTTCTCCTTCTCAGGGAAAGCTGGCCGAGCACGTGCTGTGTGCAGGGCACACACAGGGCCAGCAGGGAAGGTAGGACGGAGATGAGCCTGCACTCGGTGGTCACAGAACCCTGGGGCACGTTCAGTAATGGGGGGACCTGGGCGCTCCCTCTTCCTGTGCTGTGACATTTTAATCTCCACTTTTCCTCCTCGGATTTCCTAAAAGGAGTTCATGACAATTCTCTCCCAGTCCCAGGTCCCCTGAAGACCCCCAGGAGAGGTGGAGCTGAATCAGAGAGCAGTTCTCATGCACAAGTTTTCACAGGCCTCAGTTCCCAGGCCCCCCAGGATAACCCTTCAGAGTGCATGGACACAACCATGTCCGAGTACTGAACATCACCATCCCTGGTCTACACCGGGCAAGACCATGCCAGAACAATGCCAGCCGGGAGTTCACACCATGGGCACAACTAACAGGTGCACCTTGCACAGCCACCTGAAGTCCAGGCACAGTGATGCCGTCCCTATCCTGATTCAGGGTCAGGGCCCAGATCTGACGTCAGGTCAGGCTCACCGTGGAGGCTGGAGGAGGGCGCCTGGGCCTCCTTCTAATCATGCCAGCTCAGCTGCTGTGGACAGTGCCACGTGGGCTCACACAAGGTCTCGTGGGGGTCTCCCAGGGATGTGTGAGCCCCTCTTCACCTCAAAGACCCCACCACGAGTTCCACCAGTGGCAACGGGGTTAAGCAGGTCCATCTCCAAGACTGTGCATCTAGGGAGCAACTGAGCTAGAACCCGGTGCTAGAGGCTGGGCCCAAGAACTCTGCTTCTCCCTGGGCTGGGCCAAAGTTGAAGATTCACTCTGGGTCCAGCTGGTGTGGAGATTGGGGCCTGTCCACCTTCCCCGGCTCCAGGCTGCCGTGGGAACATCCAGAGCGGACAGCCAGCGGCTCCTGGAGAGGCCGAGCTCCGAGCTGGAATCAGGGAGTGTGGACTGAGGGGCCAGCCGTGGCCTCCCCGTGGGGACAGTGACGGGAGGACTTTTTCTTTGTGTCTCCTAGGTGCAGAGGAGAGCGTGGGCCCACCTGGCACAGAGGGTTGTTGGAGGATCAAGTGATCTGGTACCCAGGAGGCTTGCTGAGGGCCTTGTGCGCAGCGGCCGTGGCCCAGGCTGTTCTCCTGGGCTTTCTGCAGGACTGCTAACCCTCCCTCTACCAGCACAACCCCTCCCAGGCCCTCTCAGTCAGAGTTTTCAAAATGGCCTTAGATCATGGATAGAAATCCAGGCACCCAGCCGACCTCCCTCTCTGAGTGTCTACAGCTAGCTGACCATGGCAGAAAGTACAGGAGTAAGCCACTGGGCTCCTCTGCAGATGCCCCTTCCTTGCTGTCCAATGGTCAGCGCAGTAACACTGAGGGGCCTCCTCAAGCCAGCCTCCCGGAGGCCAGACCTCATTCTTCCTAGTTCCACTGTTGGTTCCGTGGCCACATCAGACAGCTCCGCCTGGGTTTGGCTTTGCCTTGTGGGATGGCCTGGGCTTCTCCTGTGCCCGTGGCTTCTCCATGGTGGTCACTGGTGGCTCAGCCTCTCTCCAGAGGAAGGAAGGATGCTCACAGAGTGCTGCCTGTGGGTGAGGCAGTGACCAGGCCTCACGTGGGGCCTCATGGCCCGATGCCAGCCACCTGACCAGCGATGCTGTCACCCCTGGCTCACTGTGTCACCCAGTGTCCCTTCCCACTATTGCCTGTGAGCTGGCAGACACTGACCTGGGCTCTGAAATGACATGGACCTATCTATAAAGATTAGCTCTCTGCTTTCATGGACAAAGTTTTGTTTTACGATATGATGAGAGCTAAATGGAAACCCAGATGTCACAGAGCAGTGACCCTGATCCATGTCCTGTGGGGACAAGACTGCTACCAGACCTTCCTAGAGACGGGCTCTGATCAGGGCGGGGCGCGGCAGGAAGCCGCGTGGCAGTCGCTGGCATGAAGGAGGCCAGCGGGTGGGAAGGAGGAAGAGCGGGCACGGTGCCGCCCTTTCCCACTGCTGCCACAACAGGTTTCCACAGGCCTGGGGTCTTGAACAACGGCCGTCCGTCATCCGCCGTTCTGCTGGTCAGAAGTCTGACCTGGGACCGGCCAGGCTGAGCCCAGGGGCTGGGAGAGCTGTGCTCCTGCTGTAGGCCCCGGGGCAGAGTCCACTTCTCCGCCTGCTGAGGGACCACGGCGCTCTTTTCCTCCTGGCCGTCTGCTGGCCATGCTCCTGGCTTCTAGAGGACACTCTGATCTTTGCCTGGGGCACCCATGTTTTAAACAGCCGTCCTCGGCCTCACCCTGAACCTGGGGTGGTCACGTCTTGCCGCTCAGCGGAGGTGGTCAGGGAAGACCAGTTGCTTAACAACCCAGGCAACCCCCCTCTGAGGCCTCCTCTTAACACATGGGCAGCCTCCCTCTGGGAACAGGGTGGGGCAGGCTCCAGGGCACGGGCATCTGGGTGGCAGGTGTCATTCTGTCCGCACAGAGGGGATCCCGCTGTCACCTGCCTGCCCATGCCTCTGTCCTGGCCCCCTGGTCTTGGCCAGACGCTTTGCTAATCCCTCCACATGGTTCTCTTCAACAGATCTGAAAGGTCAGGACCAGGATGGGGGAGAGGGGCTCTCTGAGCTGCCGATAGATCCTGACCCACCTCCGGAGGGTCTGGCCTGCCAGCCCTCCCTCCCAGTGTCCCTTTTAAAGCAATTTATAGTCTGTTATCCTGTCTCATTAACCCAATTAGTGTAATTGTCCCCAATTACGTAATCAGTGCAAATACATGAAGAATCCCATAATTAGACGATGTAATTAGGTAATTAATAGATGACGTGGTAAAAATCCATAGAAGACATTCTGAGACGGACGTGTGGCCACCATGGAGCAGGCCACTGGCTAGCTCTAGCATCCTGACCGGCTCCCTCTGTGCTGCCAGAAGGGCCCACTCAGCATCCGGCCCTCGAGGTCTGGTCCCGAAGGCTCCTCCTGTGTCCTCTTCTGCCTCACCCTCAGTCCTCAGCACACGGCCAGCCAGGCTCTCTGCTCCTCCTGGGGAGAGGGACCGCACAGAACTGAGAGCAAGGAAAGATCTGGCCCCTCGTGACCGAGATGTGACGCAAACAGAGAGAGAAGGAGGTGCTTGGGGGCCAGGCTGCGCAAGGCCGGCTGCCGCTGGGCTGACCAGCTCCCAGCGCCCGCATCAGCGCCGCCAGGCTCTCCTCCCTCCACGTCTTCACTGCAGTCAGCCCCAGGTCTCTGCTCTATTCTGTGCCCCCTCAAGTTCCTTGCTCCTGGGAAAACTCCCGCTGCTCCTCGGGTGCAGCGGCTCCTGGTTGCTGTCTCCCAGGGCACCACATCCCTGTCCACAGCCTGCGACCCGGGTCACTGCGAGGATATGGCTTGCCAACACTCCAGTGTGAGGCTCAGGAAGGCAGCCGCACCTGTGTTCCCCGACGCCAGAACCCAGCTCCCAGTATCCTCCCGGGAACATCTGTGGGAAGAACAACCTGGGAAAGCCGGAGCTCTCGGAACCAGCAGCAGGGCCTCAGCGCAACCCAGGCAGCGGGTGACAGCCTGGTGAGGGGCGCAGGCTCCTCAGACACACACCCAGGGCGATTGCTGGGGACCTTCCACCCCGGGGTTCACTGTCTGCTCCTGGGGACCATGACCACAGGGACCTGCTTTTGCATGCATTCCTTGAAGGGGAACAGCGCCTGGGAGAGATGCAAGGTCCTCCCTCCTCCTTCCGTTTGGTGACAGCAGGAGACTTGACAAGACTAAGGTTTACCGGTGGCCCTGGTAGAGACCAATGTGCCTTCACTTACTAATCTGTTGCACTGAGCCGTCCCTGAAGGAGCCAGTGTACAGGGGGACCCCAGCTGGCCAGCAGCCCTGGGTCTGGGCTTGGGCCTCCTGGAGAGCCTGCTGCAGCCCGTCAGAGAGCAGGCAGACTGAGCCCCAAGACAGGGGCCACACCTGAGCAGCAGGCTGAGCCAGTGGCCAGCAGGCCTGTGACTCTAGTCCTGCGAGGGGCAAGGGACCTTTCAGGGTGGACTGGGTGAGGCGGGGAGCTGCCTGGCCTAGCGGTGGGTGGTCTTACGGATTGTCTGAGGGAGAGGGACCCTGTGTGCTGTGGTCCTGTTGGCGTCGGGAGACGTGCGGAGGTGTTGAGTGAGAGGTTCTGTCAAACTCATCCGACTGATGGGAATAAGAGAGAGGAGTGGAGTGTAAGTTTCTCATCAAAGAATAGCTCTCTCTTGCCACCCGGGAGGACAAGGAAGGGTCTATTCTACATTATTTAGAAAGGAACTATCTCACACTCTATCTTCTCAATTTGCATTCCTAGATCCCATGGCGTAATCACTTGGTTTAAAGTGGCCTAACACCATCTAGACTAGGGCTTACCTTTACTGACATTCCATTTGTGTCAGTGTGCGAAGAAATGTGTACCATGAGTTGAAACGCATCCTGCTGTCATGTAAAAGTAATTAGAATACATTAAAAATTGCTCAAAGAAGAAGAAAGGTGTGGAGGAAGTTGTATAGTAAATGTGCAGATAACCCAAAGCTGCTCTGTAAAGATGTTCTTTAAAGGTGAATTGCAGAAGGAAGCTGTTGTGGGAAGTTTCACAGGAGAACTATGGAGGAAGGTTGTTGTGGTGTAATTCCAGCCAACCTGCCTTTCGCTGCGAATCCCCATCTCTGGAGAGAGGGAAGGTACCTCTGGGTTCTCTGCCTCATCACAGGGTACGGACAGCCTGTCTGTCGGCCAGGCTGACCAGCTCCATGGTGTGAGGCAGCACTGGTAGCTCCTGGGGGCACCAGCAGCACATACGTTGATGGTAAATAACGTCTCAATGTCCTACAGCAGGTCATAAATCTCTCCTGCTGGCTCCGATGGGCTGTGTTCTGGCCTTGAACTTTTATTTTGGGTTAGCGCACAGCCTGGGCCTCTTGCCCACTGCAGGTCAAGTCCTATTCCTAACCTACTGTTCCAGGGGCTCTGGAGCGCTTGTTGTGACCGCCTGTCTCTGCACACATCCTGGGGTGGCCTGTCCAGGCCTCGCACTGCCCTGTCGGAGCCCAGTGAGCACTCTCTTGCTACCCGGTGGCTGCACCATGGTCTGCAGGTGAATGCTTTCTCTGGGTTATAACGTTACACATCACACAGAGCCACAGGTCCAGAAAGAGCTGCATCCACCCCGTCTCTGAACAACTGAGGCAGGAGGGAGACAAGGTTTGTTGCGCTCGTCTCGGCCTCGGGAAGGGGCGACCCGCCAGGCTGGATGGGCACGGAGCCCGGGGACTGGCTCAGACCCTGCTGATGCGGTGTTCTGGGGGCTGGCTCACCCCAGGGGCTCTGGGCCTGCCTCTGTGGGGCAGGCCTCTGTTCTCCCTGACCTTGCTGATCTCTACGACCACCATGTCCTGTCACCACCCTGCCAGAGACCGTGCACTCGAGGCAGCCGCCCTCCAAGGGTCTTCCTCCCCAAGCCCTGCTGCATTCCCAAGTCTGGAACCCCGGCATCGGCGCTTGGGGTCCACCTTTTCCCGCCCCGTGCTGGTGTCCAGCTCTTCCTGATGCACCTGTCTGACCCGATGCCTCCGTGGGGAGTGTCTGCTGGTGGACCAGCGGCTCCTGACTTCCCAGGGGCTGAAGGCTCTGCGGCCAGCTGTGGCGCCTGGTGCTTGGAGAGGTGAGGCTCGGCGGGAGGATGTAGGTTGCAGGGGGGCCTGCCTGTGCAGGGGCTCTTGAGACCCTGGTCCTCCCTCTTCCTCTCTGCTTCCTGGCCACCATGCTTCCTGGCCTCTTCTGCCACCTGCTCCTGCCATCGGGTGCTGGTGGCCACACTCCCAGGACAGCAGAGCCGAGTGCCCGTGGACGGACATCTGGAAACCACAAGCCCAACAGTCTTTCCTCGATTCCAGTTGATGCCCCCGGTATCGACCGCAGAGGAAGGCTGAGAAGAGGAGAGCATGGTTGGGATTCAGACAGGAATGGTTTCAATGTGAGTCCCAGATTCCTGATCTGATGTCACAGCCAGCACCCCGTGACAGGCCATGCTGCCACGGAAGCCACTCTAGATCTTCGTGGCTTGACCCACCCAGGTTCATTTCCGATCCACACAAAGTCTGCGGTTACCTGGACCCCTCCCGTGTTGCGTCACACTGTGAGAACCCTGTCTTGAGGAGTGGCCCGTGGTGGTCCTGCAGATGAAGGTGGAGCCACAGAACCAAGCCCCGCTCCTGAGCGGGGCGAGAGGCAGGCCCTGCTGCTCCCTTGTCTTTCTCCATAGCTACCAGCGGGGCTCTGCTAACTTCCAGGGGTGAGGGGACTTCAGGCCTGGTGTTCCAGGAGTTAAAGAACAGACGTGGGCGCAAACGAAGAGCAGCTCGGAGATCAGGGAGGTGCGTCCCCTGAGGCCGGGAGCATGGAGCAGCGTAATTTCTGTTCGATTGATGACACCTGGTGGGCACCCCATAAATGCACTTGAAGTTCGGGTAGGATGGAAGCCACACTGAAGCCTGGGAAATCCAGAAAGGGTGGCACAAGAGTCCCGGGGCCCAAGCATCGCAGAGGGTGGAAGAGGTGGTGGGCCCCCTGCTTCCTCACTCTCCCCACCTCAGCCACTCCACAGGCCACACAGCCCTCGTGCCAAAGGGGCCTGTCCTTCGCCATCGTGCTCATTAACCACTGGCCAGCACGGGCAGAGGTGGGCAGAGCCACCCGTGGATCTCCTCTGCAGCCAGCACCATGCTCCTGTTGCCTGGAGCTCACCTGGCATCCTCGCTGCGTGCTAAGAGCCACGCCCAGCTTGGCCTTGCAGCTAGCCCCGGGGGAAGGCAGGGCCTCCTGTCCCGCCATGGGCCCTGGACAGCAGCACTGCGCTGGTTCCCGGTGTGTCTGGCTCCCAGGCCTTCACCCTTTACCACCGCAGCTGCCTCTGCCCAGCACGCCCATCAGGAAGGACGCAGCCAAACCTCAGCACCTGGGTTCTGGCTGTAGTAGACTCTCCACTCCTCCGGGGCATCTCACAGACGGCACTGGAGGGTCCCGAGGACGAGGAGACCCGAGGCCGAGCCAGAGGTGGGCGTGTATTCAGCAGTCGCCTTCCTTGGTGGGAAAGGGCTCCAGGAAGAGACGCGGAGCCTGGGCCCACCGAGAAGGCTGCAGTGGCCCTGCGCTTCAGCCTTGGCCTCACCTTTCCACGCAGCAGCACCCCTGAGAGCCACCGAGGTCCCCTGCGCCTCCGCTGCTGAGCCCTCTCCAGGCACTGTCCTGGGCTTTACAGCTGCACAGCCCTCCTCCCTTCAGGCCTCGGTTTCACTGCTGTCCCCTTCCCCGTGCGTCTCTGTCCTTCCAGAAAACACAGGACCCAGAGCCCGGCTGGCGGGGGCTCTCCGCGTCACTGAATCTCTCCTGTCCCGGAGCTTCCTCTGTAACTGGGATGGCGACAGCAGGACACAGGGCTGAGGCCCGGGGAGCACTCGACGAGGGACGTAGAGGACGTCCTCAGGCGCTCGCTGGTCCACAGACCCCTCTGTACACGAAGCTGCTGCCACTGGCGCAGTGCCCACACGGGCTGCCCTCCAGGAGACTCCCGCCCCTAGTTGACGCGTCCCCCTTGCGGAAAGCAGGTACCGCGAAGCGGACCTCATCCACACTCTCCTCCTGGCGCCCGAGGCTTCGGCACAGACCTGGCCTCACGGGCAGCGAGTGGACTCATGGGTGAAGGGCATATCAGGAAGCCGGCGAGGAGGCTGCAAGGGCGGCTTGGACGCCATCGCTGCTCCTTAGGAACTTGCAGTCTGCTGAGGAGAGAGGACCCGCAACCAACAGAGAAATGAAACCCAAGGCCTCGATGCTGGGACGGGTGTGGCTTCTGCTCTCACAGTGGACACAGAGTGACAGTGGGGAGCTCTGCGAGGGTCTGCATGGGCCCTGTGCTTGGAACCAGGGCATGTAACTAACTGCACCTTTTTATGGCATTTCCAGTTCATGTCTAGACCACACAGTTGAATTAAAAACAAATCATCTGCTTTTAACATGTAATCTGTAGCAAAGTCTTCCCAGTCTCCTCCCCACATTGAGATGAATTAACAGGTGGATCTTTGGCTCTTGTGCCATTCGCAGGAGGGCCGCAAGGCTCTGCTCCCTCAGGCTGCACAGAGCCCCGCCGGCCCCGGGCAGGCTGTGCAGGGATTCACGGCCAGGTGAAGGCACATGTCCTTTGTCACCACGGGCCCAGGGCAGGCTGCGCAGGGATTCACGGCCAGGTGAAGGCACATGTCCTTTGTCACCACGGGCCCCGCCTTTGTCGACTTCACCCACTGCAGAGTGAAAATATTAGAAAAAAGAATCGTATTTCCACAGACACGAACAGTTTTCTTGTTCTTACTCCTTGAACAACACAGCGTAACGACAATTTACCCAGCATTGATTCTGTGTCAGGTATGGGGAGTCATCGAGCATGACCCTGTATGGCAGGATGGCTGAGGTCCTTTGCACACAGGGGACTTGGGTGTCCGTTGACCTGCACCTTTATGAGGGCCCTGGGATCCCACAGGCTGGTTCCTGCAAGGGTGAGGGTACTTCCTCTTGTTCACAGGCTGGTGTCCTGAGACTCTGCTCTGTAGGACGTGGATCCGGGCTCTTGGGCCCATTTCAGTTAGAATGTTAATGACGTCCAAACTCACGACTCAGGAAGCACAGGTCTGTTTTGGAAGCAAACAAACAAGCAGACGAGACTCTTCTTTTTCTGAAGATCCTTGGCTGGTGGGTCTTCAGAAGGGGGCTGACTTCACAGGACGCCAACCCTAAATCGGAGGAATGGTGAGTGACGACACTATCTGTAAAGGTTGCTCTGTTGGGAAATCTCCGGGGCCCAGGTCCCGGGGTCTGTGAAAGGCCCCATGCACAGTGCCGTCGTGGCTGGACCTTCCTGGGCTCCTGCGCCCTGGGCTCGGGTCTGGAGTGCAGACGGGCGAGGGCACTCTTCCACGGCGGTCAGCAGGTAAAGGCAGGACTCTGGTGAGGCCCACGCTGCTTGTCCGTGGGTTCTCTCTCGGTGCTTGGTTGCCTTGACAACTGCAGTGAAGGTGAGACTTCCGGATCCTGCGCAGCCTGGAACAGCCCGGGCGACTGTTCCTGGTTCTCCGGCGAGTCCCTCTTTGGAAAGCCGGCTGCGTCCCTGCTCCCACTGGTGTGGGATGTCTAGGTCCCTGCAGGAAGCCTCCCCTGCAGAGGGTAGGGGAGCTCCTCTTGCTGGGGCTCTCCAGAGGCAGCGGCACCCCCGGGAGTCTCTGCAATCACAGGCATTTAGAGGAGAGTTGCAGCTCTGTGGAATTTCAATCTGCCTTCCCTAGAAGGCTCCCGGGTTAAATCATTGCTCCATTAAGCCTTCTGTATTCCCAGTTGGTTCTGCTTCCTCTTATTCCCCTTTAGCTTCTCGCTTCCCTGCCACCACTCCCTGCTCTGGCTCCCGACTCGGGAAGAGCCCACCCTTCCCGATCTCGACTCCGTGGAGACTGCCTCTGTCCCAGCGGGTACAGCCTGGGTCTCTCCTGGAAGGGCCCCTGTGGGGCTGGGGAAAGCTCCGCTGCCCTGGAGCAGGCTTCCTTCCCAGAGCAGGCCCCTAATGTCACCGAGGAGCCCCATTCCGAGCCCCTGACTTCCATGCTGCAGTGGCTGGAAAGAATTCCCACCAAGGACAACCTGAGGAAAGGAGCCCCGGAGTTCGGAAGGAGAAAAGAGGGTCTAGGCCCTGTGGTCACGTCCCAGGATTCCAGCAGGACCACCGGGAAGCGGCGGATGCCTGGCCTTGGCCAGCAGTGTAGCCGGCACACAGAGGGCCCCCCGGGGATGCTTTGAACATTTAATATATTTTGCACAGGAGGGAACCAAGTCACAGCAGAGAGAGCTTACCCAGAGTCACATAGCCACACAGCATCACGGAGACCAGGCTATAGGTCTCTTAAGGTTCTAAGTGCTTATTCTGAACGCTATTGTGCTTCTCCAGAGAACAGAGGACTCTTCACAAGACACTTCATAGGATGGTTTACAGCTATTTTGTTAGAGTTTATACCATAAAAAATTCTTGATTAAAGAACAGGACTTAACGAGTCTTTAGAAGAGGTATGTGCACTAAGCTCCGCTCCCTGTGAATGTCCCTCCAGGAAGCCATGTCTGGCCCCTCTGCGTCTTCACCAGAGCTGTGACAAGCCCCTAGAGCGGACAAGCCCCTAGAGGACCAAGAGACAGGGAGGATGTGTACTGGCTCCGCACAGAGCAGCTCAGGAAAACTGCGCCGGCGTGGATACTGACGAGGGGATTCCAAGTGGAGTTGGTCTCGCAAGTGCTCAGGAGCAGAGCAAGCGTGGCAACCCCCAGCGTTCCTGGAACACATGCCTCCCGGGGTGGGGGAGCCGGGGCTGGACGCTGGGTGGCGGGGTCTGTACTCTCCTGTTAACGCATTCCCAGGCGTGGTCGGCTCTGCAGGCATCGTGGTATAACCTAAGTCAACTTTTCCAAGGCTTTCCAACCTGCCCTTCCCAAACTTCTCATCAATCAGTAAATTCTAAGCCAAACAATGATTAGACGGGCCAAGAGGAAACCATGAGATGAAGCTGATGGTCGTCTGTCCTGGTGAGTTTAATAAACATCAATTTCCCAGGAAAAGGAGGAGGAGCCGCCAGCGAGCTGCCCACAGAGGCTAAGTGTTTTCTGCCACCTATTTTGAAGATAGCCTTGTCCTGGAACGCTGCCAGCACATCTGTTCACACGTTGTCCCCAACGCTATAATGCCATGTCGAGCGACTGCGACAGAGATCTCCAGACCTGTGGAGCCTGAAATGTTGACTACAGGCCCTTTCCAGAAAAGGGGGGCAAGCTCCGGAACCAAGCTCCTGTGCAGACCAGTAAGTGGGGGAGGGTTTGTGCAGACCAGTAAGTGGGGGAGGGTTTGTGCAGACCAGTAAGTGGGGGAGGGCCCGTCAGTGAGACGCACTCCCTGCAGACGAATGAAAGTCATTAAAGACCAGGAAAGAATATTAATTCTAGGAGAAAGAAAGAAGTGCGTGAATGAGACTCCGAAGGACCACTCTGTGTAAGTGATGCAGAAAAGAACGTAGCAGGCCCCAAGGCAGGCGGGTGCCCAGGTCAGCAAGGAAAGGCAAGGCCGCCAGTGGACAAGGCATGGCTAACCCTGAGCCTTCCCTGGATGGCTGCGGACTCCTTCCTGTGTGTTACCTGTCACTGCCGATGGCAAGCTGTCACTAGGCCCATCTTCAACACCAGGATACAGAGACGAGGTCGGGCAACTCCCAGACCACAGTCACCATTGGTGGGCCTGAGACCTGGACTTGGCCAGTGTGGTGCCTTCAGTGAGCACGCGGCCCTGCCCTGTGATGTCCCCACTGACCAGGCAGTGCAGTGGGTGCTGCACCCGACCCACGGCTCACGGGTCTTCAGGGGGCACCTGACTGCTCAGCTCCCAAATCAGCCACCTGAAGTTCTGCACTTGGGACGGTGGCTGAGAACGGAACATCTCATCAGGTAGGGGTTCCTACTCTTTCAACAGGGCGCAGGCTGGCTGTGGGCGAGCGGGTGGAACCAGCCCCTGTTCTGCACAGCGGGACCCGTGTGGTGGGTGCTCTGTACCGGCCCCTGCCTTCCCCAAGGGGGAGGCCCCCTGGGACTATCAGGCCTCTCCTTCTTGGGTCCCATTCCCTGGGCAGCTGCCTGAGCAGGACACCCTGTGCAGCAGGCTTAGTGGGAGGAGCCGCCCAGCCCAGCAGGGCCTCTGCAGAGGTGCCCCGTGGAGGGCCTGCACTGGCCGAGCCAGGCAAGGCTGCTGGACCGCTCCAGGCTGACCTACAGCAGGTGCTCACGCTGTCTGGGAGGGAGGGGGTGTCACTTCAGACAAGGTGGCTGACGCCAGCCAGGACAATCCCCAGGGTGACCGGCTGTCAGGTGTGGGCAGTGGTCTCTCCCTGGTCTCAGGGGCTCTGCTGTAGTCCTAGAAGAACCTGAGGGTGGTCACAGGGCCCACCACAGCCTCCTACCCATTTTCTTTTTCTTTTTTCTTTTTTTTAATGTTTATTTTTTTCCTTTTGGTGCAGGGGATCAAACCCAGGGCCTTATGATGCGAGAAAGCGCTTCACCAACTGAGCTCTACCCCCAGCCCCATTTTGTTTTTCAGCATATCCTGAGTTGAAAACTTAGGTCGAAGATCCAGGTGGAGAACTCTGTGGCCCGACGTGTGGCACCTAGACTCCATGCCTCCCGGCTGGCTCTGAGTTCATGCTGTCCTTGGCCCCAGCGGGGACACCCCGTGTCCAGACAGCAGTGGGGGCTGAGCTGGGCGACAGGCTCAGTGCTGGAGAATGTTCAGGAAGGTGTGTGTTGGGTACAAAGTGGGAGTCCTGGTCCCGTGGCCCTCGGTAGACGAGGATTCTCACATGGAATGTGCCGGCTGCGGTCTGTCGGGGAGGGACCGGGACCGGGTGGGAAAGATGAGCACTCTCCCGGCTTCTCTTGGTTTTTGTGTTTGTGGAATTCAGCTTGAGATTAAACTTTGAACACGGGTTTGAAAACTTGGTTTTCTGGGACTTTCCCTCCAGAATCTCCTCGGTTTACCCACTATTAGGTGTGCCCACTGGAACACAGGTTTCAACTAGGTAGGTCATTGGATCTGCAAGGCAGGGTGACCGATGCCAGGTGTGGGTCCTGGGAGGAGGCTGTCGGCCAGCACCAGCTCACTGTGACTAGAAGACCCACCAGAGCAGTCGGGGGGAAGAGTTTATCCTGACTCAGTCTCAAGGTTGGTCCAGTGATGGCTGAGTCCATGGCTTTGGGCCCAGGATGGGTGGAAGGGCCTGGTGGAGGTGATGGCACATCCCCAGGGACCCACTTCCTCCAGCCACACCCTAGCCGCCTACGGTCACAGCTAATTAATCCACTCACTGGTTAAAGTCCTCATGAGCTAGTCGCGTCACCTGAGAACCTTCCGCAGCGTCTCACACATGAGCTTTTGGGGGCCACCTCGCGTCTCAATGGTAACGAGTGTCCACCCACACAGATTCCCCACAGGGGAACAGTCTCTTACAGATCTGGACAAGGAAGTACAGTTTGGTGGACACTCAGACCCTGCAAGGGAGGAGCCGGAGCTAAGAAACAGGCTCACAGGCAACACCAAGCCGGATTCGGGATGGGAATGAGACGCTGCTCTCCACGGTAGTGTGGTCAGGAAAGGGTGATCACAGATAGAACTGGTTGTAATTCCAGAACCAACCTTCTATTTTCCCAGAAAAAAAGCCTAAAGACTAGCTATGTAACACTGTATTTATGAGCAACCCTTTTTTCTTGGTGTATTAGGTAATTCCACAAATAGGAGCTCAGTTAATTGTCGACAGATTTTCAAGTTAGGTGCTGTTCGCTGACTCGCGTAAGGGGAAGCTGAGCGTTGCCCGACGGGTCTGGGCGAAGTCTGTACGAGTCTCGGTATGTTAGCTGATCTGGTCAGACTGCACCAGGCTGTTCATCAACCGAGCCTCGGATGCAGCTCAGCTCCAGAGGACCACAGTGGCATCCAGAGGTATAAAAGCAAACACACACTCAAGACACTGGTTCACAACTAAATGACATGAGTTCCCTGTTGAAGTCTTGATCATTTAGTGTTTGGCTGGATCAAAATAGAAATGTCACTCATGAGCTCCTTCATGTTATGGGTCATTTTCTGTTCACGGGCAGGTCCTGGGAACAGATGGAGGTCGGACGTGGTGGGAAGGCCCAGAGGATCCGGTCAGTTGGCCATAGGTCATGACTGTTGGGCACGAGTGCTTCTGAGTGGAGAGGCCTTGGTCACTCTAGTGGGTGTGAGTTGAACTGGGCGGCCAGTTCAGGATCCAGGCCCGTTTCAGGGGTCACAGGTGGAAAAGAGGGTGGCAGTTCTGAACCTGCACCAATCTCACTAACTGGGAGAACTTTCTGTCTCCCCCGAGTCCACGGTTCCCCTGTTTTAGCCTAACTTTTTAAATTTTTCTTTTTCATGGCAGAACGGTCGCTGTATCTGGAGTCGAGTGACGGCTTCGGGCCCGGTTCTCCACCTGATTACCATGGTGAATGTGGCAGGCAGCAGAACTTGCAGAAGTTTTAGTTTTTCATCTTGCAATATTGGCCTTGCCTATGTCCCAGGTTGTGGTAAGCTCCACATAACAGAGTCGATCCAAACTCACTGCCCGCTTGTGCCACTATGCAAATACGCACAAGAAATGCCTTCAGCCTGGTGGAGCCTGCTATGCCACGCATGTACACCGAGATCCTAAAAATGGGACGTCCACTTTTCTTTAGTACGTAGCCGCAGTCTTGGCAAGTTGGATGAGGTGGGACCTGTAAAATCGCCAGCGTCCAGACACTGAGCCCTCTTGAAGGAGGTTCCCTTACTCACGTGGAGGAGGATTCCAGGTCATGTGAAAGGTGAGGCCTCTGTGGCCTCGCTGTGAGCAGGGCCAGAGGGGCCCAGCCTGGGCCCAAGCCTCAGATGGCGTCCGGCTTACGGCGTTCTCCAGAGGGGCTTCACCAAGCCCCAACAGGAGGCTGCCCGGGAGGCCCTCTAGATGATGCCTGTGCTCCTCCAAGTTCCTCGCTGACCCTTGCTGCCTCCCGTCAGCCTAGCTCTTCCCCCAACTCTGCTTCCTCTGTGAAGCTGCCGTGTTGCTCCGCGAGCTCACAAGCGGCTCCCCCATCCTCTAGCCTGAGGGGCACCACACTCCTCTTGGCCCTGCCTGCTGGAAGAAGAAAGCCTTGTTTTCTGCTGCCCTCCTTTCCTTGTGGACGACCCTCATGGAGCATTTCTAGAGAACAAAATGGTTTCCCGTTCCATGGGTAACTCTAGTTCCCAGCCAGATGGACGTCAGGACCACCCGTGGACTTATGGGCGCTCCATCACTTGACTCCTCCCTTCCTCCTCCTCAGTGCATCTCATCGGTCCCCACAGAAGGACAGATTTCAATAGTCTTTTCAAATCAAAACCCAAGATAAGGTTAGCTGAAGTTAGCCCTGAGCCATTGGCTTGTGGGAAAATCAGGTGGCCAGTTCTGAACACCCAAGTCACACAGACACCTTTGGAACACGACCCACACGCAAGCTGAGCTCTGTGCCTTAGCACAACAGGCTTCCAGTCTCACGCTTTCTTCTGAAGAGCGGGACCAGTGGTGTGCCCCTCACCCTGTCCCCACACTCCCCCTGGCTGCAGCCCTGCTGTGGTGTGCCCCTCACCCTGTCCCCACACTCCCCCTGGCTGCAGCCCTGCTGTGGTGTGCCCCTCACCCTGTCCCCGCTCTCCCCCTGGCTGCAGCCCTGCTGTGGTGTGCCCCTCACCCTGTCCCCGCTCTCCCCCTGGCTGCAGCCCTGCTGTGGTGTGCCCCTCACCCTGTCCCTGCTTTCCCCCTGGCTGCAGCCCTGCTGTGGTGTGCCCCTCACCCTGTCCCTGCTCTCCCCCTGGCTGCAGCCCTGCTGTGGTGTGCCCCTCACCCTGTCCCTGCTCTCCCCCTGGCTGCAGCCCTGCTGTGGTGTGCCCCTCACCCTGTCCCTGCTCTCCCCCTGGCTGCAGCCCTGCTGTGGTGTGCCCCTCACCCTGTCCCTGCTCTCCCCCTGGCTGCAGCCCTGCTGTGGTGTGCCCCTCACCCTGTCCCCACAGTCCGCACTGGCTGCAGCCCTGCTGTGGTGTGCCCGTCACCCACAGCTGGCAAGCACGCGGCAGGGACTTCTGCATCTCACCCTGAGGTCCCTTCAAACCTGGTTCTTTCTCTCCACCTCATGACTGCATATCAGAATGAAAGTGGGTGAGAGTGATATTATTATTGGACTGATTTTCTATCTTCTCTATTTTTAGGTAAGTTATTTGCACGTGTCTGAACTTTATTTTTAGTAACAGACTACTTTGAATAAACTTCAGGATCCATCATGATTTACCCGAGTTCCGTGACAGTATGCTGAGAACTGCCAGTTTGGGGTGTAAGTGTAAATTTATATGTTCTGAGTTCTTTCCCTCTCCCCCAGACATGCAGGCTGTAGACGGCAGCAGTCACAAGCCTCCTGGTCCGTGTTTCTCTGCAAAGCGGATGTGGGATAGAGTGTGCATCAGGGAGACAGCTGAGCGAGCCAGATATAGCAAGGGAGGTAGATAACGAGGTGGCCTCGGGCTGACATGGCTGCAGCCGCTCCCTCTTGACAAGACCAGGGCTCTGTGCCCCAGGGCCCTCGCTCCACAGCTGGGGCTGAAGCCTCCTCTCCAGGGAACGGGTGAGGTCATTAGGGAAGGCTGCTGCCGCCCTGGAGACCATGATCTTCCCTGCCACCCGGCTGCAGCCGACACGTGGATGACACTTCTTTGGTGTCAAATCCAGGCACAGCATTGTCCTACCTGTCCCAATATCTGTTAGAAATCAGCTCTTGGAAAGAATTTAATTGGTTCTACCTCAATTCAGATAAGACTGAGAGGCAAGGATGAAGTCGCCACGTCAGCACAAGCCTGGATTCCAAACAGCCCTGGGAGAGCGCGCACACGGGGCACCCGCAGGACCGTGGTGTGCACATGGACGGTGTGCACACTGGGTGCTCGCAGGATGGTGTGCACACTGGATGGTGTGCACGTGGGCACTTTCAGGATGGTGTGCACATGGACGGTGTGCACACTGGGTGCTCGCAGGATGGTGTGCTCACTGGGCACCTCCTGGATGGTGTGCACACTGGGCACCTCCTGGATGGTGTGCACACTGGGCACCTGCCAGACGGTGTGTTCACTGGGCACCTCCTGGATGGTGTGCACACTGGGCATTCGTAGGACAGTGTTCACACCAGGCACCCGAAACGATGGTGTGCACACTGGGCACCCACAGGATGGTGTGCAGGAGCCAGGACTCCTCAGATCATGGTGACCAGTGCTTGGGACACGCCTGGGAGAGCATGCACACTGGGCACCCACAGAACAGTGTGCTCACCGGGCACCCACGGGACCATGTGCACACTGGGCACCCATAGGGCAGTGTGTACACTGAGCACCCACAGGACGGTGTGCATGAGCCAGGACTCCTCGGATCTGGTGACCAGTGCCTGACGCGTCTTTACCGGTGCATGCACCAGTGCTCTGAGAACATGCAACGATGGCCTAGCTGGTCATGCAGATATCATCCCACTTGGCTGTAGGAATCCACTTTCCTAAGTTAGATATAGTGGTGCCATAGGTCATTCCAGGGCCTAGAGGCTTTCCCGTCTGTGCTCCAGGATGCCGTGTTCCCTCTGCTCTCCCTCACCAGGTGGCCGGTGATTCACTGTACTCCTTTGGGGCGCTGATTCACCCTTCCTTCAAAAGATCTTTCTGGGAATGGACACAAAGCACAGAGCAGCACCAGGGAGGGGGTCAATTTTACTGCCTCCACGATGAGTTCCTTCCCTCACCTAGACCAGGTTTTCATCAACTAGCAGAGGCCAGTACCAAAGTCAGTACCACTGTCACATTGTCAGGACCACTACCACCATCACTGAAAACATCACCATTACCAACACTAGCACTATGGCCACCATTACCATCACCACCATAACTACCCCCCCCCCACCACCACCGATACTACCACCACCATACAGCAGCACCACCACCCCATTCCACCACCCCACTACCACCACCACCACTACCCCCACCACCACTTCCATCACTACCCCTCTACCACCACCACCACCTCCATCACTACCACCACCACCACCACCACCACCACCTCCATCACTACCACCACCCCACCAGGACCACCACACCAGCAGCACCACCTCACCACCACAATCACCTCCACCCCCACCACCTCAATTACTAACACCACCCCATCACCACTCCACCACCACCACCACCCCCTACTACCACTTCCTTCACCACCCCCACCCCCACCACCACTTCCACCTCCATCACCACCACCACCACCATCATCATCACCACCATCACCATCACCAAAGCACCACCATCACCACCATCACCATCACCATCACCACCACCTCCATCACCAGAGCAGCACCATCACCATCATCACCACCTCCATCACCACCACCACCACCATCATCTCCATCACCACAGCACCACTAGCTCTACCAGCACCACCTCCATCACCACCACCACCACCACCACCATCACCACAGCATCACCAGCTCCACCAGCACCACCTCCATCACCACCTCCATCACCACCACCACCACCACCATCACCTCCATCACCACAGCACCACCAGCTCCACCAGCACCACCTCCATCACCACCTCCATCACCACCACCACCACCACCATCACCTCCATCACCACAGCACCACCAGCTCCACCAGCACCACCTCCATCACCACTACCACCACCACCATCACCTCCATCACCATCACCTCCATCACCACAGCACCACCAGCTCCACCAGCACCACCTCCATCACCACCAGCATCACTACCACCATCACCTCCATCACCATCACCTCCATCACCACAGCACCACCAGCTCCACCAGATCCACTCCAAGGGAACCCTCAGGTTCCCACAGAATGAATTTTTTGGAGGCACTGTTCTCTTAGAGAATCCAGGTGGACATAATGTTATTTAAGGTTTCCAGGAACAGACATGCTGCAACCTCTGCTGACAGCATCTTATTATAAAGATACACAGGGAAATAAATAAACTGTGCATGGTCTCCTGACCCTCAAGGTTAAATTTCACTGAGTTGGAATGTGGCTCACTCACTGCAGAATAAATAGCAGCTCTCGGATCCAAGAGTATCTCTAGTATTTGTCCCTTCAAATTCAGGTCTTTGCTAGAACTGGCTGGCCCATGACATCCTGTCATTCCAAGGACAAGGACGCAGCTCTGCCTGTCTCTGCCTAAATTTCTTTCACCTGAACTGACTGTGCCCCTGTCTCCTCCTGGGTTTTGCCCTCTCGTACCTCCTCTGGCTCCGTGACTTCAGTCTGTTGGCTCTCGTGTTGTTTCTGCCTCCCTGATTGCTGTGAAGTTGTGTGTTCATTTAACCATTTTTAGGAGAGATCCAGGTTTACAGATTCACTACAGCACAAGGTGCTGGTGGTGTTTCCATAACAGGCCACCTCAGGCTGAGCAATCTGCAGAGATGGCCTTGTGCACTCACCAGACCTGGTCCTAACGACTCGGGCCAGTGTGATGGTGGCACCGTGCAAAGCTGTGCTCTCAGATGGAGGCTGTTTTGTCTGATTCAGAAAGTGGCGTAGGAGTGCAGGCTTTCCACAGATCAGCCATCACTGCACCCTCTGTGTTTGTGCACCGTGGTCACAGAACCATGCAATGAAAATACTGGTGACCAATCGAATCTGAAATTCAAATGAGCCACAAATAGTTTTTTTTTGTATAAGTATGTCTAAAACATTGTTTGGGGCCAGCAGACCACCTCTGTGACCACTCCAGAATAAATCCTGGGCCCTTCCACTTGTCTCACTCTGCAGCCATGAGAAGGAAAGGGTGAGTCACCAAGGCTTGTGCTCCTACTCCAGCGTTCTGAGCCCGACCTGCCTCAGGACTGCTCCTGCCGCAGCTCTTCACGAGGTGCGCCACCACGGGAGGCACCTTGCCAAGTCCACACCAGCAGGACACCTGACTCAGGTGCAGGGGACGGTGCACGGGTCGCACAGCCTCTACTTTGGCCATCTGCAAAGGCCTTGGCAAGGGGTCCTCGGGCACGCAGGTGCCCACACAGGGCAGGGGTGGAGCACTGGCCTCAGGGGCCACCCACCACCTCCGTCTGCACTTGCACACAGCCTCGAGCAAGCCTTGCGCACCTGCACATCATGGTAAGTTTCCACGTGTGCCTCCTCTGGAGTCCCCCAGCCCCATCTCGGGGTTCGTTTTAGGTAAAGTTTCACAAAACCAGCAGAATTTTCACATTGATATAATTCCCACTTTACAATGAAGGGAAGGGAAGCTAGGAAAAGTCAAATCGATTGTCCACGTTAAACCACTAGGAAAGGAAACATCTATGACAGGTTACAAACCCTTCTAACTCAAACTCATGGCCCCGCCCTGCCCGCCACAAAAGGACTCTGCAGTCCCTTCACACAGCATCCTAATTAGCACCCCATTCCGTGGGTCACTGGCATTATCTGATTTTTATAAAATCCCTCTGGGCTAAGTACAGCTTCTTGTTTCCACTTATGTGAACGAGGCTCAGGAGAGTGAAGGGGCAGGTGCTGGGAAGTGCAGTCCCCAGCCAGCCTCCCTGGGGGAGGCCCAGCCTTCTCTGTGGCCAGCACTGGGACATTTGCTGCTGTCTAACTGCAAACTGCTATTTTCCTTGTTTGTGAAACACAGTCAACCAGAGCTCTGCCTCTCAGAACTGCTGTGGATAGCTCACGGCTAAATGCGTGAAGTGTGCATTATTGTTCCGGAGCAGGCAAAGAATTTGATAGGAGTCAACGGTTTCTACTACAGGTATTGTTGTTGAACAGTATACTTATGTTCAAGGAGGAAGTTTCTAGCATAAAATTAGGGTTGTATGACTGAAAAGTGCGAGTCTTCAACATCTAGGCACTTCTGCCCCTTGAAGAAGTCCGGTTTGCGCAGATGGAAATCCGACTTCTTGACTTGAGGTGGAGGCCACTCGCCCCGACCCACAGGGCTCCGCTGCTCTGAGCTCTCCAGCCTCCCCAGCTGGAACCTGCACTTAGCTTATGGGAACGCACCTTCTATCCCTAGGTCCCACTGTGGGGCGTGAGAAGGGCTCTCCTCACGTGGCCTGCGGCTCCTTAGAGATGGGGACATTGCTGCCCTCGCTTGGAGGTGGCTTCAGAGACGAAGAGCAGGCTGAATCGCCACGGTGTGCCAGGGCCGGAGCCCTTCCCTGCCCATCCTCCCCATCACTCCGTCTGTGTGGTCATCCAGGGTCACTCCGTGTCCATCAGGGTTCAGCGTGCCACCCAGCTGCCTCCTAGTGCCAAGCACTTCCCCTTCCTGTCAGCAGGCTGGCCCGGGAGCAGGCATGTGACCCCGGTGCAGCCAATCAGATCATGCCGTCCTAAGACTTCAGGATCTGTGTGTGTGTGTGTGTGTGTGTGTGTGTGTGTGAGTGTGTGTGTGTCTCTGTGTGTCTGTGTGAGTGTGTGTGTGTGTGTGTGTGTGTGTGTGTGTGTGTGTCTGTACCTATCTGACGAGATATTACTATGTGACCCCGGTGCAGCCGATCAGATCATGCCGTCCCAAGACTTCAGGATCTGTGTGTGTGTGTGTGTGTGTGTGTGAGTGTGTGTGTGTGTGAGTGTGTGTGTGTCTCTGTGTGTCTGTGTGAGTGTGTGTGTGTGTGTGTGTGTGTGTGTGTGTGTGTGTGTGTCTGTACCTATCTGACGAGATATTACTATGTGACCCCGGTCCAGCCGATCAGATCATGCCGTCCCAAGACTTCAGGATCTGTGTGTCTGTGTGTGTGTGTGTGTGTGTGTGTGTGTGTCTGTGTCTCTGTGTGTGTGTGTCTGTGTGTGTGTCTGTGTGTGTGTGTGTGTGTGTCTGTGTCTCTGTGTGTGTGTGTCTGTGTGTGTGTCTGTGTGTGTGTCTGTGTGTGTCTGTGTGTGTGTCTCTGTGTGTATGTGTCTGTGTGTGTGTCTCTGTGTGTATGTGTCTGTGTGTGTGTGTCTCTGTGTGTGTGTCTCTGTGTGTGTGTCTGTGTGTGTGTGTCTGTGTGTGTGTGTGTCTGTGTGTATGTGTCTCTGTGTGTGTCTCTGTGTGTGTGTGTCTCTGTGTGTGTGTCTGTGTGTGTGTCTCTGTATGTGTACATCTATACCTATCTGACTAGATATCACTGTCTTACACGTCCACCTGTCTACTTTTCTTTCCCTGTCTGGAATGACCACATGGCAAGATTGGACTTTAGTATTAATCCCGTGCAGAGGAAGGAGAGGAGAGGAGACAAGGAGAGGAGAAAGGAGAGGGAAAGGGTGGCGGAGGACAGAGAGGAGCGGACAGAGGCAGAGAGCTTGCTGAGTTCTGTAATTCAGCCAGGCCTGAAGCCAGCTAAGTGCCCTGGATTTCTCTCTCTTAAGTACAGTTAATCAAATATGATTTTTATCACCTGCTACTCAAATAATTATGGAGAATATGCCGGCACGCTTACTTTGATAACCGATTTTTAACATGGCTCTCTGTGGAGTCTGTGGTCTCGCAGGAGTCTCCGAAGAGAGGGTCTTGCCATCTCCTGCTCCCCTGGGCCAGCTGACTCTGGCTGGGCCCTTTGAGAGTTCTTCATAATAAGGACTTGGGAGACAACCATGAGTCACTTCAAGTTAAGCTTCCTGGAACAGGTTTTAATTTAACGAGGTCATTAACCACGGTGACCCATCAGGGCTGCCTGACACCACCGTGGAAGGAGGATGATTTCCTTCTGTGTGAGCAGGTGCCTGCTGTACGCTGGCTGACACCACAAACCTGAGCCGTAGGGCAGTGAGGAAGTGGACCTTAGCTTTCAGTTGAGACACAAGACGTGCAAAATGCAGCTTTTGGGTGTGACCGCTGGTTGATATCTGTTAGTGACACCAGGGAGTCCTCGGGACTGGGGCGTCTGCCGTGCCACGGAGCGTGGATTACGCAGAAGACTGTTGGTGCGCAGCTAATTGCCTGGGTGCTGCTCACCGCGTGGTGCTCACGAGCTTCGCCATCCAAGGGGTAGGTTTGTGTCAAATGACCCCTCCTGGTCCTGTTGTGACCACGGGCAGGCACTGGTGAGACAGCCATCTGAAGTGCTCATTCAGCGCTCCTCCGCTCTCCGATCCTGGCAGCTGGACTTGGCCCCTCGCCCCATGCAGCTTGGCCAAGCAGCCCAGAGCTTTGACAGAATGCTCAGAGGCCCTTGGATAGACTGTCATTTTACTCTTCCATGTAAACCCAGCACTGACTTTCCAAATGCTGCGTGAGCAGGCTTTGGTGTGCCACGCCAAGAAGGTAACGTTTTATAAAATGGTCCTTCAAGTGAGCACCGTCTGTAGTGCCTCCATGGGCACTTTAATGGGGCTGCACTAGACTGACAACGAAGAAAGGTACCATCTGGTGGTGGCTTGGAAACGCCTGCCCGGATCCCCGGGCAGTACCTGCCTCGGCAGCACCAACGATCACTCTCCACTGGCTCCTGGGCCCTGGGATCCACGGTGGTTCCCATCGGCCGTCCTCAGCCAGTGACGGAGCGAGGAAGCGGTCCCTGGACACAGGGCTTTGGCCAGTGCCTCCCCATGCTTTCTGTGAGTTCCACCCTGAGGCCCTCCCTTCTCCCGGCTCCATCCAGGTCTCAGTCCTGCCTATAGAGCTGTGCTCCCCCTCCTTTCCCTCCCAGTGATTTCTCCAGTCCACGCGGTGACCATCGGATCCCACCTTGGCCTCTGCCTCTGGGGGTCCACGCTGGGGGAAGCAGAACCGGGAATGCTCCAGAGGATGAGACGCAGGCGGTGTGCTCACCTGCTGGAGAGCCAGTGGGGACAGTGAGCAGAGTGACTGCTGGGGGGACGCCGCCCAGGGCCTGGCTCTGCAGGGAGCAGAGCAGACAGTTGGGGGGCATGGCACCCACGTGGCACCAGGCACAGGTGGCCAGTGACGTGACTCTAGACCACATCCCAGTGAGAGGAGAGCAACGTGGAGGAGCCGGAGCAGAGCCATCAAAGACCCCGGCTCCTGTGCAGTGTCGGTCAGAGCCGATTTTCAGATCTGAAACCCACTGAAAGAAAAAGGCCTCTGCGTCTTCTTGCAAGTGTGTGCAGGACTGATGGCCCGTCCTCACGGAGGGACCGATGGCCTCCTACTCAGAGGGCCATGCCTGCGGGAAGAGAGATACCTGGGCAGCTCAAGGACAGCTCAACATCACACTTGTTCCCAAGGACCCAAAGTGTCATCATGACCTCTACCAGAGTGTGGATTTGTGGAGGCCAGGTCACGAATGCAGACCTGGAGAGATCCTCCACAGAGTGGACCTCCTCGCCTTCGATCCACCAGGTGGACATGGCCAGAGTCTCAGACCCTGTGAGTGGACTGGTGTGCCTGGCAGCTGGAGGAATTCTCACACTGGGTCTTTGGCCCGAGGGGAAAACTTGTCACTGTGGGAGACTAAGTAGGGACTCTAGACACTGCTGCCTCCCCACCCCAAGCTGGTGTCCAGTAAAGAGCAACGTGGTACGCAGGGTGGGGCGAGGCCTGCTTCAGAGGATGCTCAGTGCCGGGCCTGTGCTGTGTCTGAGTCTCGGTCTGTCACCTGCAGAGGTTGGGTGGAAGCCAGAGAATCAGGGGAGACCACCACAGGCTCAGCCACGCACTGCTCCTGGCAGCTGCTGTCTGGTCCAGCAGGTACCGCCTTTGGTAGAGCAGATGATGCTGGCCTCCGTACCTGCTGGCTCTCGCGGGTCTGTGGATGCCATATTTCCCATTCCAATCAGATGAAGGGGTCAAATTCAGTTTGCAGTCCTGGGGAATGGGTGGAAAACACTCACTTTCAGCTTTCTCAGGCTGAGTCCTCATCTAAGCTCTGGACTGTGTGGAGGGCCCACAGAGCATCTCCCGAGTCACGTCATCGATGGTGTCATGATGCTTCCACAGGACCAGGAGACCTGGTGTGCTGGGAGATGGGAGAGCACACACTGCAGACCGTGGGGGAGACACACACATGGAGACTTGCCGCTGTACCAGCGTTCCAGGGCCGCCCAGAGGGGCGGTGGGGTCCCGAGGTCATGGGGCATCTTGACCTCAAAGAGGGAGGGACAGCTCTCCCCAGGCCTTTTGGACTATAAACGGGACATTCTGCAGGCCGGTGAATACTGTCTTGCCCGTGCACCTGGTGATGGAGAAGATCCTCCAATTGAGGGCTTGGGATAGGAGGGCAGATCTGCGGCAGACCTATTCGCAGAGTAAACCTGGTGTCGGAAGCAGCCACCGACGCTGTGGCGGTGGAGGTGGGACCAGCTGCAGCAGAGGGTCCAGGGCCAGCCCCAGTCCTGGAGCTCTGGGGCAGGACTGTGCCAACACCTGGAGAGGGTCTCGAGGTTGGAGAAGCAGCTCCTGGTGGGTGGCTGCGTCCTGGCCAGACGGAAACCTTCAGGCAGTTTGATTTGGGAAATGTGGGTCTCTAGATTGTGTGTCTTTCTTAACTCTTTCGAATGCTCACAGTCTCTTATTGTGTATGAGTGGTAGAATCAGCTCAGTTTCTCCAGAGAAACCAACTGGAGTTTTACAGGTGAAACTGTAGATGGATGGAGAGTATTGCCATCTCTCAGTGCCCATGAATAGGGATGATTTTTCATTTTTTACTGACTTTTAAATTTCTTTCAACTATGTTTTCTAGTTTTCAAAGTAGAAAGTTTTCACTTCTTTTGTTAAATTCACTCCAAATCATTTTATTCTTTTTTGATTCTTTTGTTAATGGAATTATTTTCCTAGCTTAATTTTTGTGTTGTTCATTGCAAACGTACAAGGGTACAATGATCTTTCATATACCAGTCTTGAATATATTGTTGAGGCCCTTTAACGGATTTTTAATTTTAGTTATTTTACTTTTTACCTCCAGAATTTCCTTCAAATTCTTTTTTAAAAATATCTCTTTATTAATATCATCTAATGGAGGTGATATTATCATACCATCATTTATTTATTTCATCTTGTTAACTTGCATTCTTTGAACATATGTAATGATATTGAGGCCATATTCATCATGAAATATAATCTTTGCATCTTGAATTTGGCATCAGGTTGCTCTCTGAGTTTCTGTTCTTGCTGTATTTTTGATATACAGGTCACATTTTCATTTTCTTTTCAAGACTCGTGTTTTTGCAGGAAGCTGGACATTTTAGAAAATGCGTGGAAACTGACCACTGGTAACCTTCTCTGGAGCTTGCCATTTTCATTTGGTTTTTATTTGTTTTATGGATTTGCAGGGCTCTCCTTTCCAAGATGTTAAGACCAGTAACTGCTGGTTAATCCTATTGTTTTCGACAAAGCCTTTGTGCTTCACATTTAAACTCCTTTGAAAGTTAATTGTTGGGTTTAGTCCTTGAGATTTGCTCCCACCCTGGGAAGCTCCTTCCTGCTGTCTCTCCCCCCAGTTCTGTTGGTAACTCAGCGGGTCCGTGGGTTACTGACGTCTTTCTACCAGTCCCTTTTATTACATCCCACTGTTTGGGGCATGTCCTTGAATTTCTTCTCAGTCTGCTGCAAATGAAGCGGGTCCCTTCAGGGGGACACTGGGACCTGCCTGTTTTAGGGTCTGCTTCTTCCCCCAGGCAAATTCCTGAGCGGTGGCTCTGGAGCGGGTGGGGATGAGGATACCCCCCCCCTTTAAGGACTCCCTGCTTCAGGAGGAGCACTCACTGCTGGGGGCTGTGGCCTAGGCTTGCCTCCCCCAGGGTGGGGTACTCACTAAGGCTCTCCACAGCAGGGCCTCCACCACGTGATAGGGGTGGCGCAAGAAGGATCCCCTGCCTTTTGGCTGCACTCCCTGGGAACCAGTCTTGGCGACCGGAGGCTGGGGCTGGTGGGAAAGGCTGACCTCTGCCTTCCAGGGAATACAGTTCCCAACTGTGGCCGTGAGCAGGAGGCGGGGTCTCGCTGGTCAGTCTGGGTTGGAACGCCATCTCCTTGAGCTTTGAGGAGAAGGGAGGAGGCAGGTCTTTAGTCAAACATCAGACTTGATTTTATTGAATAAATGATGCTTCATTTCCTACATACCTTTACCAGGGTTTCTAGGTAGGTAAATCTATGTTCTGTAAAAAGGATGATTTTCACCAATTTCACAGTCATGGGACTCGTGTTGTATACACAGAAATAAAATACTTGTTTTTCCTTGTAATTTTTGCTGCAATTAGCAGTTGATTTAGCCACACACCTCTCTAAATTCTAAGTAAATTAAGAGATGTTATTATTTTATTTTCCATTCTATTCCTGGGGCCGACTGTAATATAGTGCATATAGTAAGTGGTTAAGTAATATTTATTAAATATATTTTGCCAAAACCTATCATCTCTATATCAGTATTTATGCCTGGAATATATAAAATTACATATCAGAAATTATAAACATGAAATCTGATAGCAGAAATTCATACTCTAGATAGCCTCTTAGCCACCCAACTGTAGCAGAGGTTGTAAATTGTATATTCAATACCTTGTCTTCTTCTTGTCCTTAGTAAAAGGTTCCAAATTCCCTGATTATGATCTGCCTACATGAAAATGACACACACACACATATATATACATAAATATATATAAAGCATATACATTACAGGTATCATAACGTACTTATTTTATTTGGTTTGAAAATTGCAAAGTTTAGGGTGATTTTCTCCTTATAGTGCATAAAATACATCTAGAAATGGTACCACGTTAGTTCACAAACTATATATACAGAACATCTTGCTTCAATCTGTCTCTTCAACCAATTACATTTATCCATAGAGTTGTTCTTGGATTATTAAATGGGGAATGTGTTAAAAAAAAATAAGCATGTTATCTCCAGCTTCCATTTTTTTTCATTGAACGAGTGCTGTTCAGGGCCTGGACTCTTGGAGTAAAGCTAATAGGACAGGACACTCTTTCCACGACTGGAGGCCTCCCAGCTGGGAGGAGACCTGGCTGATGGCGTGGCCCACTGTCACGAGTGTGCAGAGGGGTCTTCTGTGTGCTCTGTGGTGAGCCATATCACACACACGTAAGAGCCTGGCTGCTGCTGTCCGCTCACCGCAGGGGAGGAGAGGCGGTGTGGACGTCTCACAAGCTGCTGGACATCGTACAGACTGCCAGCTTGGCCGTCTGCACCTGCGTCTGCGTCCTACCCAGGATGCTGTGCCCCATCTTCTCCACGTGGCCTCCTTCCAGCCTGGGGGCCCTTCTTGCTGTAAAGATGCCTGGTTTCTTGCTGCTTGCTCAGGAAGCATATTGAAGTCACGCCTGCCCGGCACACCTTCACATGGTCGGATGGCGGCTGCACATGCAGTTGCTCCCACTCCCCCTTTTGTTTGCCTGGTCAGACCCTCAGGGAAATGGTGGAGCAGAAGGGATCAGTGGGTTTCACTGACGCTGAGCTGACAGGCCACTGTCTCCACGTAGCCTGCACTTTTTGGCTATGTGTTTGGTGAGGGACGTGAGCAGTTATCGGACACAAGCTGTTACCACAGCACAGGGCCAAAGGTTGTGGCCGATGCAGTGCTCCTGTGGAACCCCACTGTTGGCCGTACTCCTGTGATTCCATGAGTCTGGAAGGGATGAGCAGTTACCATCGCGGGGAACCACCTCTACCCATGTCCTTTGCACACCCTGAACACCGCTGGGGAGGAGTTGCACACCCTGCTCTAACGGCTCCACCACGTGTGTCCACCTCACAGGTTCGTTAGCCGCATCAGGAGATGCCATGTCTGTCTCAGGTTTTCTGAACCACGCCTCCCGCGTGGTGTTGCTCTCTGGAGGGAACCGCCTTAGGTATTCTAAGCAGCTCTTTAAGATCGCTGCCCTTTCCTGGCCTGGGCTTGGATGTTGGGTTGGCCACAGGCTGGACACAGTGGACCGGCTGACCTTCCTGGCACACAGCTTCCCTCGCCTGAGGCGTCTCTCCTGGAGGAAGATGATCACAGCCTGCTGCACAGCAGCTCCTTCCCCTGCGGGCAGGAAACGCCAGCCCTGGTGAAAAGCCTCAGGGTGAGAAGCGCTGCAGGAATGCGAGACCTGATGGAGCAGGAGACAGAGATGGCGGGAGAGCAATGGCGCTACCTGCAGGGGCCGCCACACTGGCTGGCTGGAGCTCCGCTCAGAGACCCGCGGGTGGGCCGCGGAGGGCAGGCGAGGGCTATGCTGGTGCTGGGAGCGCCTCGCCCCACGCCCGCCCGCCCGGCTCCTGGTCCCAGGCTGAGCACAGATGTCATTAATGACCCTTTTTATTCATGCCGGAGTTCCCAAAGAGGAGCGCAATGTTCCATTAGTAATGATTGACAAAATCTCTCTTTGGAATCATGTCAAAACCTAAAGATGATGCTTCTGCCAAAACATTTTGGTGACGGCACGTGAAGCATTTGACAGAGGTGCCACTGCTGGCTGGGGCGGCTGCGGGGGATTCTCAGAGGATCTGGAGGAACTGGGCTGGCCCTGGGAGTCTCAGAGCTGTGACTCCCCACATCGGCAGACACCTAGGCCAGGACAGTTGGAGGGACCTTCTCCTCACCGCATTTTGATTTTCCTGTGCGTCTGGCACGGGGCGTGAGCTCCTGTGCCGCTGTGGTGGAGGCCACGTTCAAGGCAGAGAGGCTCTTCTGCCCCGCCTCTGCCTCAGGGGTCCTGTGCCTCTGCCTGTGTGGCTCCTGCACCTCTGCATCAAGCTCCACTTGAACCTGTCTCCTTGAAGCCCACCGGGAGCGTCTGAGGCCCAAGGCGCCACAGCTTGGGACAAGAGCTAGGCTCCACCGCCCTGCAGTCCTGCTGACCTAAGGCACAAGTTCCCAAGCAGAAGCCCGTCCAGGGGCGGCTGTGCCTCAGGGCCCTCGGCTCTCTGTGGAGCTTCACCTCTGGGGCACGGTCTCCCTCCGTGTTTAGCTCTGCACATGCCCGTGGGCTCTACCAGGTGGCCAAGTCCTCGTGCCCTGGGGCTTTACCCACTGAACCTGTCTCCAGTCGCCTGTTAAAAGGGAACACCCTGGCTGACTCCTCTGAGCTTTGGTTTCCAACTAAAACTGCAGTCATAATCAACAGCTGTTATATGTTGCAAGGATCAAAAGAGATAGATCTTGCATTAAAACCCCCAAATCTAGTAACACAGTGCCCAGATCATAAGTATTTACTGATAAAATAAAAACAGAGCTTGAGTCTAAGGCAGAGGTAAAAATTGACAGTGGAATGAAATGTCTCCAATAATCTTGGTTCTTCAGACCACAGAATTACTGAGTTGCCCCCAAATAAATCCTACTTTCAATTCATTCCGGTGCCCTCTGCACAAAACTAGGGTTTCTGTCAGAAGATTGATAGGACTGTGGTGGAATCAGATCAGGGCAGTGAAGAGGAATCAGTATTTTAATAACCGAGTGGCACACTCTGCTAGAGAACGAGTTCAGACAGTGACTTCTGAGCTTCCCACCGAGGGCCTCTAGGTGGATCACGGAGCGGCAGGGTCCTGAAGGAAAAGCAGCATCTTAGAGAACTTCTTGGCAAGTCTAAAGTCTGTCTCAGGGACAGGCTTCCTGCAGCTTCCCGGCTCCTGGAGGCCCTCTGCCCGCAGGGGCCTGCTCTCTGCTCCCGCAGACTCTCAGGCATACAGAATGGCTTTCCCGAAGGGACCGGTGAGTCTGGATGGAGCCACCCAGTTTCCCTTGTGATGACTGGCTGGTTTATGTCATATCTAATCAGAGTTAACCGCAGTTGGTGACCCTACGGCAGAATTTTTTTTCTCTATCAACTTAAGTGATGACACTGAAGTTGCACCTGGAGGTTTGCCTGGGCAGCAACCAAGTCTGACCACTTTTGCAGAGGTTTAGAGAGAAACTTTAGGAACATACTTTGCAAAGAAAAGCTAAAGTTCCCTCCTCCATTATTACTTGTGGCCTACTTTTGAGTGTCCATGTGTGTCTTACGCTGCAGTTCGGTCAGGAACACAAGTCCAGCTGCCACTTTTGTAAGTAAGCTTCTGTGTTTGAACTCAGCCGTGCCATTTGTTCACATGCTATGACAACCCGTGTACAGACAGCTCTGTGTACAAAGGTGGAGTCCAGCCGCAGGGACAGGAACGTGATGGTCCTCGGCCCTGGCACACTCACTGCCGGCCCTTGACCCCAGCTGCTCCCAGGGGACAGGGAATTAAAACAAGTGCCTCGCGGGTGGTTTTCTTTGCCAGTACAGAAAGGTCAAACTCATCAGGTAAAGGTGTTTAAGTGTGCGTTTTATTTTCCTAGAAAAATATTAAACAAAACAGGTGAAAGAGAAAACATCGATGGTAAACATTGGAAAAGGTAGTCCCCAAACTGTAAATCACAGGCTCCTTGAAGTCAGTGTTCACTGAGTACATTTACTTAATAATTTTAGAATTCTACACCAATGATGCTATTTTAACAGTCTACTAATTCAATCAAACAAGTGTTGTTGTAGACACTTAAATCTCTCTACATACACACCCACTCACACTTGACAGGATTTATATTAGTAACAAACGAAGAGCTGCTACAATTCAACAAGAAAACGATCTAATACGTATGAACCAAAGATGAGCAGATACCACTCAAAGGAAGAAAGATGAAAGGTCCACCTGACAAGCACATGAAACCATCTCAGGACGGTTGCTTTTCAGGGAAACTAGAGTAAGACCGCACACACTGCGGAATGGCCAACGTTGGAGCACTGGCCAGTGGAGAGTGGGCCAGGACAAGGGGCAAGGCCGGCTCAGCTGCTGCAGGGCACAGGATGGCTGTGCTGCCGTGGGCACTGCCCTTGAGCGGGCCCAGGCCTCACAGCTCAGGTGTTCACATATGGGAACTGCAGTGGGGAGGGATGGGGCCCAGAGCCGCGACAGTGAGGGCACCCAGGGCACACCTGGAGATCCCCTTTAGGGAAAGTGCAGGAAGGGCAGGTCTGGTCTGATGACAAAGGTGCATGTGCAGCTGGCTGGTGGCCTGGCGGACTTCCTGGGAAGGGGTGTGTGGGAACTTGGAGCACCACCAGAGCATGCTTATCTTGCACATTCCTGTCTCTGCGCCTGGACTCCACCCTTGTACACAGAGCTTTCTGTACACGGGTTCTCATAGCATGTGAACAAACGGGCACGGCTGAGTTCAAAACCAGAAGCTTACTGACAAAAGGAAAAATAAGTGGAAGCTGGATGCAGACCCCTCGGAGTGTCCACTTGAAGGGCATGTTTTGTGCATAATTGTACTTAAAAAGCTTGTTAAGTGTTACAGCACCAGAGGGAGAGAACGGCCAGGTCGGAAACAGAACTCAGGAGCCAGGAGTGGGAAGTGGGCGTGGGAGCCTGTCATTCCCCGCTTCCCAGCGGAGCACTGAGGGGGCCACCCGGTGCCAGCAGAGCTCTGCAGCACAGGGTTCTGAGCCCGCCGTCTCCCCGGCCAGGCGGCAGGGCCTCCGGTGGCTGCTGAGCCTCCTTGCTCCTGCTGCTGAGTGCCGGGGCCACAGTCGGGTCCAGAGCAAGGTCCCCCACGGCAGTGGGAGTTGGGCTGGCAGGTTCTGCCCACGTGCTGGAGGGCCAGAGTCGGCCACACAGCGCCTCGGTGGCCGTGGGCACCAGGTGAGGACGCACCTGCCCTGTGCCTCTGCCTCCTTTTGCTCTTGTCCACACCCGAGCCTCACCTCCGTGGTGTCCTGTGAAACCCCCTCTCTGCCAGCTGTCTTCATCCCCCTTGATGCTCCCTTTATTCAGCAAGAGATTAAAACGCTATTTATTCTTTCCAGAAAATGCATCTACAGGACCTCACCCAAAGCTGAGCCCCAAAGAGGCCTTTCCAGGTGTCCAGAGAGACAGAGAGCCGCCCCGCACACTTCGATCAGACCCTGGGGCACAGGACAAGCCCTGCTGCCATGTCAGGCGGTTCTCAAGATCCCAACAGGTGGGACTCTGAACTAGGCGGTGCTGAGGGGCGGAGGGTAACACCTCTTCCACGTCCCTCCCAGGGTTCCGCCTTCTGAGGCCCTCAGGCCCCGAGGCCCTGGCAGCCAGGTCTGCCCTCTGTAGCCTATTCTTCATGCTCCTCTGGCACTCTGCGGCAGTGTGCGCTGCCTCACGCACTTTGTATTCTAGTCCAGTGTGCGCGCTTTGCATCCTAGGGTGCAGGGTGAGCGCCCCCTAGTCCAGCGTGAGTGGAGAGCGCCCCCTAGTCCAGCGTGAGTGGAGAGCGCCCCCTAGTCCAGTGTGAGCGAGAGCACCCTCTATTCCAGCGTGTGTGGCGAGCGCCCTCTAGTCCAGCGTGCCCACTTTGCCCCCTCTAGTCCAGTGTGAGCGGAGAGCGCCCTCTAGTCCAGCGTGCCCACTTTGCCCCCTCTAGTCCAGTGTGAGCGGAGAGCGCCCTCTAGTCCAGCGTGCCCACTTTGCCCCCTCTAGTCCAGTGTGAGCGGAGAGCGCCCTCTAGTCCAGCGTGCCCACTTTGCCCCCTCTAGTCCAGTGTGAGCGGAGAGCGCCCTCTAGTCCAGCGTGCCCACTTTGCCCCCTCTAGTCCAGTGTGAGCAGAGAGCGCCCTCTAGTCCAGCGTGCCCACTTTGCCCCCTCTAGTCCAGTGTGAGCAGAGAGCGCCCTCTAGTCCAGCGTGCCCACTTTGCCCCCTCTAGTCCAGTGTGAGCGGAGAGCGCCCTCTAGTCCAGCGTGCCCACTTTGCCCCCTCTAGTCCAGTGTGAGCGGAGAGCGCCCTCTAGTCCAGCGTGCCCACTTTGCATCCTCTCGCCCCGCGTGCGTGGTGAGCTCTCCTGCACTCCCAGGTTCCCATTTGGCACAGGCAGGCCATCGCTCCTTCACTGTCACACCGGGCATGTGCCTTCCAACAGGGGCGTGCTCCAGAACCTGGCAGTGCCCCTTGCAGTTCGGAGGCTTCACAGCTATTGGCCCTTTTCTGCAATCCCAGCTCCCTAGCTCCTTGTTAGCTGGCTCCTCACTCCTGCACCCCAGCGCCGTTCCTCTCTGGCTTCGTGTCTCGCTCTGCTGTGTGCACCCTGGACCGCTCTCGCTCTCCAGAGCTGAGCTGCCTCAGTCTCCTCCTCCTTTCAGATCTGCGGGATCACAGAGAGCAGGGGCTCCTCCAGTCTGCACCAGTGTTCACCCCCTTAACCCACCAGCAGTGTGGCTGTTCTCTCTGCCCCCGGGCTTCAGGCAGTTGGCCGTACTTACAGATCACTGCTTCTACAAACCAACGATTCATTTCTTTTGCAAATATCAATTCCTCCCTGTGATTGGTGCTGGACACAGAACACAGAAGTCCCTGTGGTTTATGTTTGCACAGTCAGTAGGTGTCCAGGTGAGGCAAGCACTGGCTAGGGCAGTGGACAGCGGGCTGCAAGGACAGGGAAGCAGCGCTGAGGGGCGAAGCTGGGACTCGAGGGCAGTGGGCAGGACTGGACCCTGGGGAAGGGCCAAGGCAAGGGCAGGTGGGAAGCTGCTTAGGAACTGGCAGCAATGAGGACCTGCAGGAGCCACACAGGAGGGACACCGGAGATGTTGGCTGCCATCGCTGGACACTGATTTAAAATGAATGGTGTACCAAAGGTGAGCGTAGCTTTTGCCTTTTAGAAATGCCATGTTTACAAGGTGGACCGTTTTCAGATGGAGCATGTGATCTTTAAGAATCTGCAGGACAATGGCTCGGAAAACCAAGGAGCCTGGGGGAGTCCAACGTCTGCGGTTTTCAGAGGTGAAGCAGCCTACCGTCCTGGGGTAGACAAGCACTCCGAGCTCTAATCTCGGGTCTCTTTGCTCACCTATAACCTTCTTAAATGTGTCTGGTAGAAAGCCGGGACACTGGCAAAGGCTCCTTGCAGTCAAGTGGTGGAGCAGCGGGCAGCTGGGAGCACATCACTGTCCAGAGGTGGCCGGTCAGGGACCAGGCACAGCTCTGTGTGGAGGAGCCCCCGCTCCCCGATGCTCGCTCCCCTTCCACACTGGCAGACCCAGGAAAATGCTTCAGGGGAGGGTCACAAGGCCAGCGGAAGCCACGTTGTCACCCAGGCATGTCACCCTGCATGCCACGAGAGGTGAGTTTAGGCAAACAGGGTGATGAATTTGTGTGTGTGTGTGTGTGCACACTCATGTGCAAATGTGAGATCACAACTGCTGGGCAAGAGTGTGCTTTTGTTAATGTCTGCCATAGAGACTCCCCGACCCTCCCCTTTCTCAGGTGTGGACTGACATCCGTCCTTCCTCCCCCCTTCCTTCCCTTCTTTATGCATCTTTCGATCCTTAACTGATAAGTCACTTCAGAACGTGAACACTGACTGGGCCAGAACTTCTTGGCAGAAAGGTTTTCGATCCAGAATCAATCAACCCAACAAACACAGAGTCAAACACGAGCTCGTACTTTATAAGACACAGAATCAGATCAACTACCACACGGGTAAAGGGGAGGGGGAGGGTCTGTGCACAGCCGGGCGAAGGGAGCACAGCGACGTGCAGGTCCTCAGCAGATGGGCCAGGGGTAAGTCCAGCTGTGGACACTGACACGGAGCCAGTCACCCACCCTGCAACACCGAGGCCCCCGCAGGAGGCAGGACCTGGCCTTGAACTGGAGACGGGAAGTGGACAGGAGTGGCGGGGTCCACGGTCCACACCCTGGCCTGCCTGGGGCAGGGGTGCCACCTTGCTCTGCTGCGGGGACCAGGGTTTACTCTCCGGGGGAAGTTACACAGACAGCAAACCAGTTTCTGAGACCAAGGAGAACTCACTGAAATGTAAGGCTGAGGCCTCAGGACAAGGGAATGGAGGGAATATCTGCGTGGCCAGCGACGGCCACCTGACCCTTCCCACCTTCAGCTTCCTTTCCCCCTCAGCTCACAGCAGAAGGAGGCTGTGCCTCTGCCAAAGGCCTCCAGACTGGCACCTCTCGCCCCGCGACACCAGATGCACCTCCCTGTCCCCTCGCAGCGAGGTGGCCGGGAAGCTCAGCCTGTGCACACCTGAGCTCATTCTTCAGTGTGAAGCCATGCACCGTCGGCAGCAGGGAGCCCTGAGTGAAGTGACTTGACCACATCACGGAAGGGAGTCCGGAGGAGAGGGGACACGGCAGGGGACAGGGACCTTAGAAACATCACACAGTTCCCAAAGAAGTAAGAGACAGCGTGTCCCTCAAGTGGCATGTCGGCTTAACAAGCTTCAGAAGAGTACAGATTTCAATATTGTAAGGGCCAAAAAGTTTTAGGAGATCTACTAGCAAGTAGAATATGTTGAAGTGGTGGGAAATCAGGAAGAAAAGTTAAGAAATTAGAGGAGCGTCCCTGCAACTGGGGATGATGTTTCTAGGAAATACAGGCCACAGAGGGACACAGGGTGATTCCAGAAGCTGCACGAAACATGCTTCTAAATAAAAATGCCAGGCCCATAAGGTGTTCAGCCCCCTGTAAAAAACACTCATAAACATGAAGTTTCAAAACTGTAGAAGCAAAGGGAGGAGTTTAAAGGCGGAGGGTGCTGGGGTGGCATGGGGTGGGAGTTTGAATGACGGGAATGTCTCCGGCAACCTAAGGTGTCAGAGGACACCAATTTCCAAAGTAGAGTCACGTGCCAACCATACCTCCATGGCGGACGGCACGTGTCAACCCGACTGAGCCACGGGAAATCTGGTCCAACCTTATCTCCGGGTGTCTGTGGGGGTGATTCTGGTGGAGACAGACACTGTCACTGGTCGACAGAGTAAACTGGTGGTTCTGCTCAATGGGGGAGCGTGTTCCCATCTGTGGAGGCTGAGCAGAAGGTGGAGGAAGACACTGCTGTCCTCTGCCTGGCCACTTGGGCTGGGCATCAGCTGTCCTGTGACTGGGACTCACACTGCTGCTCCTGGTTCTCAGACAGGGAGGACACCGCTGGCTCCCGGGGACCTTCAGCCTGACCACTGCGGGTTGTGAGGCTCCTCCACCTCTGTAACTGCCAATGTCCACTCAGAGCTACCCGCGGCTCCGAGGACGATGGAGTTGTGCTCACTACAGGCGCACGTGCAGCTTTTGAGTGTAATTGTTTTATAAAGTGTGAGAGTTGGAAGAAGCATAATTTCTGAAATAACATTTTAATTTCTTTAGTCTGAGACTTTAAATATGCATGTGTAACTAAATTAGGAAATGTCGTTAAATATTATATGGGACTCTAATAGCAGGGAATTGCCTTTTTGTAGTTGTGGTGTGAGCGGAACCTTCTCAGGCTGTCCTTCACGGCTCTCTCCTCCCCTACTCAGAGCCACGACCGTTTCCTCCAGATCTGCTCTAATGGCTCAGTCTCTTTGGGACGTGCAGCCACTTGAAGGGCTCCGTGTTCCAGAGGGGACGTGTGGCGTGCGCCTGGTACACGCCGTGAGTGCTTGCTTTGCGTTGTAGAATGTCTGATGAGACTTATCACCCGTTGACCTTTGAAGCCACAGCACGTTGGCCGATGTTCTCAGAAATCAATGATGGATTCTCAAATCTGTTGCTCGGATGGCAGCCGGGATCACAGCCCTTAGGTGCAGGTGTGGTGGAGGAGGTGCAGGTGCGGTGGAGGAGGTGCAGGTGCGGTGGAGGAGGTGCAGGTGCGGTGGAGGAGGTGCAGGTGTGGTGGAGGGTTTCTGCCTAGTTGGATTTTCCGCTGTCCTTCCTCACCTCCCCTACACTTTCTGTGCCAGCCCACACAGGGCCTGACACACGTCTGATCCAGCCTTTGGTTTTGTGCAGACATGCAGACAGTAAGGCCAGAGAAGCTGAATGACGAGGATCTGGGGTCGTGGGGGAGGAGCGGGCTCTCCTCCGTCCTTCTCTCCTGCACTCAGAAGGCTGAGCATCCCCGACCCCACACTCCTGGTGGGCCTCAGGCTCAGGATGGGACTTCCCATGGAGGCAACAGGAATGTCACCCTCTCTGGTTCTGAGAAGGGCAGAGCAGGGGGTAGTGGAACTCTCCCCCGAGGCTGCTGGGCTGGGCGATTCCTCAGCTGCTTCAGCTGTTTCCCGGCAAGTTTCCAAATATCGCATTTCCAAGTAGGAAAAGCAAAAGATCTCTCTGCAAGGTCTTGATCCAGAGTTTAGCTTAGCATCCGTGAACGTGGCTGCCACCCCCAAACCCTTGTCTCCCTGGAGGGGACAAAGCAGGAGAGCCAGGCAGGTGGCCTCACAGGCTGGCAAGCACGTGCCCGCCCACTGGCTGACTCCTAGGCGGGATGCCGGGCCTTGGGGACTACTCATCTTCCTCCAGAGCAAGGTGGTTTGAGTGACTCACACCAGGGCAGCAGGCTGTCAAAGTGTGGGTTCCATATGGAACCATCACCCTGCTCCCCACTAAGGTGTGGGGTTGCAACCTGTCAATTAGAAATGGAGCACTCTCAGAGAGCAGGGGCTCTGGGTTCACACCTCTGAGACTCACCCTGGCAGGTGGTCACGCTCCCTGTGGCAGTTTCTGCCTCTGTAAAAAGGGGTGAATAGCCCCACTTGGCGCAGAGGTTCTGGGGGTTCAGTGGTGATGTTTGCAGGGTCCCTAGAGCCACGCCGAGCACCCTGTCTGCAGCGGTGTCTTAGTGACGGGGAGACAGCTGCCTAGGGAAGCCGTGACAGAGGGGGCGCCTGGGCCTCCCCTCCCGGCTGCTCAGCTCCCCCTTGGCTCTGAGCATCTCCCCACTCTGGGAAGCCTCTCCTTTCTCTACTTTTACTGGAGCAGAGTAAGTCGGGTCGTTGGAACGGAATCTCCCCTGTAAGGAATCTGCTTCCGACCCACTCCCCCTGCACCCCTCCCTCCATCCTCCTTCCCCGCCCAGATCTTCCTCCTGTCCTTTGATGGGTCCTTTGTACCTATCATAAAGGTGGAGTCCCTCCGGCACATTTATGGTGCATAAGGCAGGACTGTGTTACCTCCTCCACAGTCCTCCCCGTCTCCTCCCCCCCTCCTCCACTGATCTCGCCTACGTGTTCATGTGTTCATGGTAGGGGATCCCGCCGTCTCCGCCTTCTTTCCCTTAATTTCCACATGTGAGAGAAGACGTTTGACCCTTGCCTGTCTCCACCGAGCATGGCGGTCTCTGGTTTACTGGCAAGTGCCATAATTCATTCTTTATGGCCGACTAGAGCTCCATTGTGTATATAGACCACATTTCCTAATCCCCTCACCTATGGACGGGCAGCTGGGATGATCCCACAGCGTGGCTACTGTGTGCTGCAGTGGACACATGGCTGCTTCCCTATCGTCGGCGATTTTAGGCCCTTTGACCCTCACCGAGCCGCGAGCCGCGGGGAGGCTGGGTCGTGCAGTGGTTCCATGCCCAGTTTCTAACTGCTTTCTGGAGCGGTCGTCCTGATATGTAGTCCCAAGGGCGAGGTGAGTGTGCCTTTCCCCCACATCCTCGCCAAACCTCCTTATCAACGGTGCTCTTGATAATGGTCAGTCTCACTGGGGTGAGAGGAAATCTCAGTGTGATTCTGATTTGCATTTCCCTATCTGCCAGAGACGTGAAGCATCTTTATACATGTGTTGGCACTTGTGTCTCTTCTTCAGAGAAATGTCTGTGGGGCTCTTTTGTCCACTTGCTGCTTGGGTTATTTGGTTTGGGTTTCCTTGTGTTAATTTTGGGGTTCCTCTCCACTCTGTAGGCTCTCTCTCCAGGCTCTTAGCAGTTTCCATTGCTGTGCAGAAGCTCTGTGACCGATGCCATCCACCTATTAATGTCTGGTTTTATTTCTGCACTTCGGAGTCTTGGAGGAGGTCAGTTCCCAGGACAACATGCTGGAGGCTGAGTCTCCACTTTCTCTGGCAGGTGAATTGTTTTACTTGTTAGTCTTTGATGCCCTCTGAGCTGAGTGTTGTGCAGGGTGAGGCGCAGGGTCAGGCTTTACATTCTTGCTCATGGGGACCTCGATCTCCCAGTACCATTTGTTCAAAGGCTAGCTCCCCTCCACGGTGATTTGGCACCTTTGGCTAGTCCTGGATGACTGTGTGCGCAGGCTTGTCTCTGTCCCTCCTGGTCCATCCCATGGCTCTTGGTGTCGCTGGGGTGTCACTACTCTCTTTTGGGCACTGTAGCTCTGTAGTAATGATTCCAAAGTTGTGATGCCTCATCATCATTCTTTTGCTCAGCATTGTTCAGCTGTTCTGGTCTGATTCTTGCAAAAACGTTGGGACTGTTTTTTGTAGTTCTTTGAGGGCTATCATTGGTATTTTGGTGGGGATTGCACTGAGTCTGTGTAGAGCTTTTGGAAGTATGGCTGTTTTGATGGTACTAATCCTGCCTGTTCAAGAACCTGGGTGGTCTTTCCGTCTCTGAAGGTCTTCTTCACAGGGTTCGATGGTTTTCATTGCAGAGGTCCTTCACTTCCTTCATTAGATTGGTTCCCAAATATTTTTGATGTTTTGTGAATGGGATAGTTTCTTAATTTATTTGTGTATGTTGATCTTGTCTCCTGCTACTTTAATAAATTGTTTATTGGCTCCAGAAGCCTTCTGGTAGAGATTTTTAGGTCTTATAAATACAGGAGCATGTCATTAGCAAACAGAGATGATTTGATTGTTTTTCCTTTTTGTGTGTCTTTGATTTCCTTCTCTTGCCTGACTGCTCTGGCTAGAGTTTGAAGGACTATGTGGAATTGCAGTGGTATCCTTGTCTTGCTCCTATTTTTAAAGGAAGTTTTTTTTGTTTTGTTTTGTTTTTCTCCGTTCAGTATGATGTTGCCCTTGGGTTTGTCATATGTAGACTTTATAATGTGGTAAGTTCCTGTCACTCCTAGTTTCTCATGTTTCAATATGAATGGGTGCTCTAGGTATCTTTGCCCCAAAGGCTTGCAAACAGCATATAGTTGGATCTTGTTTTTTGATCCATTCTGCTAATCTGTGTCTTTTAAGTGAAGAGTTGCGCCATTTACAGTTATTGTGATTATGGATATATGTGTTTGAAGTTTTCTCCCATTTTGATTTTTATGTTATATTCAATTTGTCTTGATTCTCTTTTAGTTGATTAGACTTGTATTAATTCTCATTGATTTGGGAGCTTGGGATTTGTTTTGGGGGAGTTTGATAGCTGGCGCTATCACTGCTGGCCTTGGCTGCTGGCCTTGGCTCCTAGTCACAGTGGCTGACAGCAAGGCAGGAACTGCTGGCCCTCACAGCACCCAGCCCTGATCCCAGGGTTATGAGCCCAAAAAGAATGGACATCCATCCCCTGGTCCAACGTCTGGACTGCCTCAGGGAAACGAGTCCTTTCTCCTCATCGATTTTTGATATTTTCCCTTCTCTCTCCCTTAGTTTTTACTTTTTAAAATTTCAATCTTAAATTTCTTTTCGACTTTTATCATGATTTTTCTTCTTTGCGTTCAGTGAGATTGAGAGATTGTGTGTGGGGTTCTCTTGGCATGGAGAGGTTCTAGATACACAATTTCACTTTCATTTTAATTGCTTTCCTCTTCGCCTGTTTATCATTCCGCCTTGACCTGGTGGAATGTGATCAGGTGTGGACTGGACTGGGTCTCGGATTCGCATGTCTGTTCACACTTTGGTTTATGTCCCTCTAGTTGCCCCTTCTTGACTCTCTTCGCTGACTAATGACAGAATTTTCCTGTTCCCTCTTCCTTGTTTTTAAAATTACTGTTACTCTTTGTTTTTACTCCTCCTTATTGGCAGCCATCATCTCTACCTCTCTTCTCCCACATCTGTTCACTTTTTAATATTTCAGCATCCTCTTGCCTTCCCGCCCTCTCTCCACCTAAGACCCTGCCACCCTACTGTCTGACTGGATTCCCACCCCATCCCTGGGGTCGTGGGGTCAATGCGGCGGATGACCTGGCGGACACCTGTGGGTCATGCCTAATCTGTCCTGGCTGTTGTGTTGTTGGTACTGCTGCTGATGCTGACCTCGTCATTCCGACAGTGCTGTCCACGTCAGGTGGACACTGCACGTTCATCTTCAGGCTGTCCCTCTGTGGCTGACATCAGTGCTAGTCCTGGCCCCCACGCCCTCTGGGAGGGGCCAGAGAAAGATTGGGACACTCCAGGTCCCCAGAGTAGAGATCCTGCCGTCAGCGATCCTCACAACTCAGCCAAGCTCCCTCCCCGGGTCACCTAGCCCTTCTCGGGCTCCACAGTACTTCAGTACCTAGAACAGGGGTTCCACAGACCCATGGTCAGGTCCCATGAGGAACCACCCAAGGGGGCACCTACTCACACATTCCCAGCAGAGCAAGGCCCAGAACAGAAAAGACAACTAGAAAAGATGGCGTGCACATAAGAGAGAAAGGAAAACCCATCCCAACTGATGGGAAATCCAAGACCTCTGAAAACTCGGAAAGAGGCAGACAAATCTCCTGCATAGTCCACAATCCCCACACATGGAAGTGGATAGAATTACAGAGAAAGACTAAAAGGTGATTATTAAAATGTTCAATGAACTAAAAGATTTAAAAATCAGATTAAGACAGCAAATGCAGGAGATGAAAGACCATTTCAATACAGAAATAGAGATAATGAAAGGAAATCAATCAGAACTAGAAATGAAAGACGCATGAATCAAATTAGAAAATACACTTGAAAGCATCACCAACAGATTAGATTGCCTAGAAATATCAGGCCTCGAAGGCAGGGTCAATACACTTGAATTCTCAGTGTGCATTAAAGGAAAATAGTACTATGATCAGAACATGCAAGGACTCTGGGACAAATTCAAGAGAGCAAAATGTTGGAGTCACTGGGACAAGAGCACATGGAGATAGAGGCTGAAGGCATTGGAACCGTCTTCAGTGAGATAGAAACACAAACTTCCCTGAACTGGCGATGAGACCAGCATCCACAGCAGAGCCCATCCCTAAGGCTCTGCCAGGGGTCTAAGGTTAGGGGCTCCTGTGGCAGTGGGGCACGTGCGGTCAGGGGTGCGGCATGCCACTGTGGGCTGGCAGTTCTGGGGCTCTGTGTGTGTGTGCACTGATCTGTGTGAGTGTGGGCTGTGTGTGTGGTGTGCACTGATCTGTGTGAGTGTGGGCTTTGTGTGTTGTGTGCACTGATCTGTGTGAGTGTGGGCTGTGTGTGTGGTGTGCACTGATCTGTGTGAGTGGGGGTTGTGTGTGTGCACTGATCTGTGTGAGTGTGGGCTGTGTGTGTGTGTGCACTGATCTATGTGAATGTGGGCTGTGTGTGGCGTGTACTGATCTGTGTGAGTGTGGGCTGTGTGTGGCGTGTACTGATCTGTGTGAGTGTGGGCTGTGTGGTGTGCACTGATCTGTGTGAGTGTGGGCTGTGTGGCGTGTACTGATCTGTGTGAGTGTGGGCTGTGTGTGTGTGTGCACTGATCTGTGTGAGTGTGGCTCTGGAGCGGGCAGATCCTACTTTGTCCCCTGTGTTATGCATAATGAGCGTCTTCATCTCCCCCTCAGTGTTTTTATTGACCACCTCATGCTCCTGACGGTTCCTCTCTGCATTTGTACCTGTGCTCTCACGTGTTCCTGGAAGATTCTCCTCCACTCCAGTCGTCACGGAGCAAGCTGCCTGACCCAAAGCCCCTGCCACGCCGCCTCCTACCCCGCGTGTTCTTCTTGCCAGGTGAGCCGGGTATTCCATGGGTTGGGGGTGTCCACCCCCTTCCTCTGGGCTCAGTGGGGCCCGTGCCTTGCTCTGGTCAACGGCGTGTGCAGAAATGTGAGAGTGGAATCCCTGTGCTCAGCCAGGCCTGCAGGCAAGTGAGTGCCCACCCCACGTGCCAGGCTGGGAGGGACCCACGTGGGCCACCTGAAGGCCACCAGGCGGCCCGAGCCAGCAGGAGGGAGAAGTCCCGCCAGGCAGCCCTGCTCCTCCTGCCCTCTGGCCTCAGCAGCCTCTTGCTCTCACTGTAGGCGAAGCCCTGACCCGAACCTGGGTTCGTGACCAGCAGGAGCCGTGGATTTCAGAGTAGCGGTGCTGCTTGGGCAGATCTGTTACGCAGCAGCGGAGTCAGTCACCCTTGCTTTGAGGGCTTTCTTGAACCCATGCCGCCCTTTACTAGCAGCACGGAATGTCTGTGGTCTTGGATTCACCCCTGCCCACCCAGAGCCCAATGCCACGGTGGGCAGGTGGTGCCTGGAGGAGAGCTGGGGGCCACCCTGGACCTGCGGCTTCTTGCCTGCTCTGTGCTCAGGGCTCACAGCTAAGCCTGACGCTCCCTGGGACCCTACACGGGCTGCACAGTGGCTGCCGATGACACCATCTCTTACCCACAGTGGCCCTTGGAACTCAGGCACCACCCCATAGATCCACGACTCCCGACTCCCGTCCCTCTGAGGCAAGTCCTGCGCGGCTGGCCTGCCTGCTCTCAGGCCTCCCCATGTCCTCCCTCCGTGCCTTCCTCCGCAGTGTCCCCCTCCTTGAGCACTCCCTGCTCCTCCATGGTCCCCTTCACTTGGTCGCTTGATGCTCCTGCCCTGAGCTCAGTGCCCAGCTCCTGCCGCCTGTGCGCTGCTGCTGCAGCTTGCCCCTGGACTTGCTTCCTCCTCTCTGCTTCCCCATCTTCACAACCCTCACTGCTGAGCAAAGTCAGGCTGTGTGCCACAGGTCCCAGAGGGAAGCTCCTGGGGTCTGCGAAGGTGGAAGCGAGGGCCATTCACCGTGCACACGATATGACGTAAGCTTCCAGACCTTCTGTGTGTCCTGTGACAGGACTCGAAACACCCGGTGGCCTGAACCCTGTTCCTGTCTCCAGGGCAGGTAGGCAGGTGAGAGAGTGGGTAGGAAAGCCTGGGGAGCAGGCCACCCTGCAGATGTGCTGTCCCTGCTGCAGTGTGCCCAGACTGTGCCCCGGGGTGGGACAGGGCACCTGCTAACACAAGCCTCGCCATAGTCTATGGGAAACTGTCCCTGGAGTTGGAGGCTATAGGGACTGAGATGGATTCCTGCCTGTGGAGACCAGAGGCGGGAGGCTGCCTGGAGCCCTCTGAGGTGGACCTCGCAGGCAGGGCCACGTGAGAGCAGCCCCTTCCTGGAAAGAGCCCAAATGCTCCATCTCTACAGGCTGAGAAGACCCATGCGACAGCAGGACACTGAGCCCAGAAGAGGACCTTACCCAGCTTTCTAGTGTGGCCAGGAGGCTGGGGGTGGGAGGTGACTGTCTTGGCAGGGCTGTGGTTTAGCAGGATGAATGGGTGGCCAGTGGGGCCAAGAGTGGCCTAATGGCCAGGTGCTTGCCATGACATGCCTCCCAAGGCCATCTCCAGCGAGAGGGGCCAACTGTAGGCCCTGCACACCTCCTGCTAAAAGAAAGCCAGAGGCAGTCCTTTGAAGGAAGACCTGGTGTGCCCTCCTGTCCTCCCTTGGCTGCCTCCTCACTGTCTCCAGCCCCGGAGCAATCAAGAAATGACCACTAAAGAGAACTCAAGGGGACCCAAGATGGCGGGCTGGATGGAGGCTGCATTCTGAGTCGCTCTGTGACCTGGGATTTAGTAGTGGCAATACTCTTTCTCTGTGAGTGATTAGAGGACCCCTGCTCCTGCAGAACCTCCGACCGCCATGCCCGCGCAGGTCTCAGGCCTCAGTGTCAGTGCAGGACTCCCAGTCGCCCTGCCTGAGCAGGACCACTGGCACCAGCACCCCTGCAGGACCCATGGCTGCCCACCTATCAGGAATCATGGCCACCACTCCAATGCAGGATACCAGGCCGTGGCCCACACGCAGGATCTCTGGCCACCACTCCTGTGGGTGGACCCCCATCTACCAATGTGGGTCTTCCCCCAGTCGCCTCCATCTTGGGACACTGTCACCACTGCCATAGTACCCTGCACATGGTAACCTGCATCTGGGGACATGGCACAGGGTCAGTAGACAGCTGCCAGCCACAATACTGCATGCCACAGAGCTGCATCTCTGATCACACCGCCCAACGCCACCACCTGGCCCCATCTGACACAACACCCCATCTCTGAAATCAGCTGCCTTCATCTTGGGACACCTTGGTTGCCGTCTTAAGTTGGGGCAACTCCAAGCTTGGGACACCTGCTGGGGCCTAGAAGCAATATCAAGGTACACAGAGTCCCCAAGTCCCCACTAACCCAGCACAGTGCTTGTGGCTGCATGGCTGATCAGTAGCTCGCAAAGCCTGGCCCTGAACTGCCCAAGACAAAGCAGCTCTAGTGACAGGTGTGCAGCCCCCAGAGCGCTGCCCACAAGACCACCAGAGAGAGCTTCCTGACTGGGAAGTAGAAAGGGAGGGAGGGAGGGAGATGCACTTTAGAGACTAAACTAGAGACGAGGAATTGGGAGGGCTACAGGGGATATAAGGAGATAAGACCAGGTGCCCACATCACACAAGAGGGCCCCAAAGGAGATCCTTGGGGTGCAGTCTCCCATCAGGGACCAGAAAGTGCTATCCCCCACCTCTATGAGCCACATCCCCAAGACTAACCCTCCCACCCCAATAACCTTCACCATCCTGAGGGTGGAGATACCAGCAGACAGACAACCCACTTATTGGATGAGACGGGAAGCAGGAAAGACACTGATCTCCAACCAAAACAATCCTTTTATTTTCTTTTGAGATTTTCTTTCTTTTTCCTCCTCCTCCTCTTCCTCCTCCTCCTGCTCCTCCTCCTCTTCTCCTCCTCCTCCTTCTCCTCTTCATTCTCCTCCTCTTCCTGTTCCTCCTCCTCCTGCTCCTGCTCCTCCTCCTGCTCCTGCTCCTCCTCTTTCTCTTCCTCCTCCTTCTCCTCCTCCTCCTCCTCCTCCTTCTCCTCCTCCTCCTCCTCCTCCTCCTCCTTCTTCTTCTTCTCTCTCTCTCTCTCTCTCTCTTTCTCTCCCTCCCTCCCTCCCTTCGTCCCCACCCACTCTCACATCCCCAACACCAGTGAAACCAAGTGCTTTTCATGAATTAGGCTACTGAGGACTGGGGTGTCTGAATAGCATATTACAGTTGTGTTATATATTCGTTTATTTTTACATTTTTAATTTATCTTAATTTTTATGTTTGTTTTTTGTACTCTATTGCTTCCAACTCACTGTTTCTCCCAAATCACTTCCTCTCTCTTCCCCTGCTACTAGCCAACTTCTTTAGATTTCTCTTTCACCCTTCCTAAGATCTAATAACTCTATATCCTCACCTCCTACCACCTCAACATCTCATCCTACACCTCACCCCTGGTTATTTGTCCACCATCAGAAAAACCCTAACCCTAACCCTAACCTTCTGTTTATATTGTAGATAATGATCAAATTCACCATCTCTGCATATTGTGACAAAACCATAAACTTCTTAATAGCAGTGGTTTGGTTTAAGGCTGTGTGTTGTTTGCATTGGGATTTGTTAAAGGAGAGGTATTAGAACCCTGCAGGGACACCCTAACCTGGGAACCCCAGTGCTAGAAGGGAAGACACACGGCCAAGATGGAGAACAAGGGAAGAAGGTGCCCCCAACAGACCAAGGTACTACACTATTTGACTCCACGGCCAGCACAGCAGAAGCATGACTGAGCAGGAGTTCAGGATGCACATAATTAAAAGTCCTGTGGATTCAAGGGTGATGTAAGAGAGAAAATACAGGCAGCAAAATATCATTTTGATAAAGACCTATATAAGAAAATACAGGAAGCAAAAGATTACTGCAATAAGGAGATAGAGGTTCTGAACAAAAAACACAGAAATTCTTGAAATGAAAGAAAAAAGAAACCAAATTAAAGACTCAATAGAAACCATCACCAACAGATGATATCACTTGGAAGACAGGACCTCAGACAATGAAGACAAAATATATAATCTTGAAAATTAAGTTGACTGCACAGTGAAGATGGTAAGAAACCATGAGCAGGACATTCAGGAATTATGGGATAACAGAAAATAAACAAATTTAAGAATTATTGGGATGGAGGAAGGTGTAGTTACAAACCAAATGAATGAATAATCTTTTCAATGTAATAATATCAGAAAATTTCCCAAACATGAAGAATGAATTGGAAAACCAAATACAAGAGGATTACAGGACACCAAATATATAAAATCACAACAGATCCACACCAAGGCACATTATAATGAAAATGCCTAGCATGCAGAATAAGGAGAGAATCATAAAAGCCACAAGATAAAGGAATCAGATTATATATACAGGGGAAAACCAATTAGGATCTCTGCAGATTTCTCAACCCAGACCCTGAAAGCTAGAAGATCCTGAAACAACATATACCAAGCTCTAAAAGAAAATGGATGTCAACCAAGAATCCTATATCCAGCAAAATTAAGCTTTAGATTTGATGATGAAATAAAAACCTTCCACAATAAACAAAAGTTAAAAGAATTTGCAACTAGAAAGCCTGCACTAAAGAACATTCTTGGCAAAATATTCCATGAGGAGGAAATGAAAAACATCAATGAAAATCAACAAATTGAGGTATTACACTAAAGGAAAAACCAATCAAAGGAGAAACCAAGTCAAGTTAAATACCAAAAATAAACAAAAATGACCAGGAATACAAATCATGTCTCAATAATAACCCTGAATGTTAATGGCCTAAACTCACCAATCAAAAGACATAGAGTGGAAGATTGGATTTAAAAAAAGACCCAACAATATGCTGCCTCTAAGTGACTCATAGGAAAAGACATCCACAGACTGAAGGTGAAAGGTTGGGAAAAATCATACCACTCACGTGGACTGCGGAAGCAAGCAGGGGTGTCCATCCTGATATCAACTAGACTTCCAGCCAAAGTTAATCAAAAGGGATAAAGAAGGACATTTCATACTGTTCAAGGGAACCATTCACCAACAAGACATAGCAATAATAAATATATATGCCCCAAACAATGGAGCTTCTACGTCCATCAAACAGACTCTTCTTAAGTTCAAGAGTCAAATAGAGCACAACCCATTAATTCTGGGTAATTTTAACATGCATCTTTCACCATTGTATAGGTATTCCAAACAAAAGCTAAACAAAGAAACTATAGAACTCAAACAATTAATAACTTGGACTTCACTGACATGTATAGAATATTTCATCCCTCGAGTAGTAAATACACTTTCTTCTCAGCAGCACGTGGACCATTCTCTAAAATAGACCATATACTATGCCACAAAGCAACTCTTAGCAAATAAAAAAAAGTAGAGATCCTACCCTTCATTCTATCAGATCATAATGGAATTAAATTAGAAATAAATGATAAAATAAAAGATAGAAGCTACTCCAACACTGGAGACTAAATAATATGCTACTGAATAAACAATGGATTGCAGAACATACTAAAGAGAAGATTAAAAAGTCCTTAGAGGTGAATGAGAATACTGACACAACACATTGAAATCTCTGGGACACTATGAAGGCAGTTCTAAGAGGAAAGTTGCATCAAGTTCATTCCTTAAAAGAAGAAAAAGGCAACAAATAAATGACCTGACACTACATCTCAAAGCCCTAGAAAAAGAAGGACATATCAACACCAAAAGCAGTAGAAGACAGGAAATAATTAAATTCAGAGCTGAAATCAATGAAATTGATAGAAACTAAATAATTAAAAAATTGACAAAACAAAAGTTGGTTCTTTGAAAAAAACAAGTAAAATTGATGACCCCCTAGCCTTGATAATGAAGAGAAGAAGAGAGAAAACTCAAATCACTAACATTTGCAATGAAAAAGGAAATATCATGACAAACTCTACAGAAATACAGAAGAAATTATTTTGAAAATTTGTACTCCGATAAAATAGAAATTATCAAAGGTATCAACAAATTTCTAGAGTCATGTGAGTTGCCCAAATTGAGTCAAGATGATATACACAATTTAAACAGATCAATTTCAAGCAATGCAATAGAAGACACCATCAGAAGCCTATCAACCAAGGAAAGCCCAGGACCAGATTGATTCGCAGCTGAGTTCTTCAAGGAAGACCTGTAAGGAAGAACTAATACCAGTACGCCTCAAATTATTCCATGAAATAGAAAAAGAGGAAACACTTCCAAATTTATTCTATGAGGTCAATATCACACTGATTCCAAAACCAAAGACACATCAAAGAAAGAAAGCTTCAGACCAATATCTCTAATGAACATAGATGCAAAAAGTTTCAATAAAATTCTGGCAAATTCAATACAAAAACATATCAAAAATATAGTGCATCACGACCAAGTGGGGTTCATTCCAGGGACATAAGTTTGGTTTAATATACAGAAATCAATAAATGTAATTCATCACATCAGTAGACTAAAAGATAAGAACCATATGCTCATCTCAATACATGCAGAAAAAGCATTCAACAAAATACAGCACCCCTTCATGTTCAAAACACTAGAAAAACTAGGGATAACAAGAACATATCTCAACATCATAAAAGCTATCTATGCTAAGCCCTAGGCCAGCATCATTCTAAGTGGAGAAAAATTGAAAGCCTTTCCAAACTGGAACGAGACAGGGATGCCCTCTTTCACCACTTGTATTTAAATAGTTCTTGAAACTCTAGCCAGAGCAATTAGATGAAAGAAATTAAAGGGATACACATAAGAAAAGAAGAACCAAAGTATCACTGATTGCTAACGACATGATTCTATACCTAGAGGATCCTAAAAATTTCACCAGACAACTTCTAGAACTAAAATTAATTCAGTAAAGTAGCAGGATATAACATCAATGCCCATAAATTAAAGGCATTTCTGTACATCAGCGACAAATCCTCTGAAAGAGAAACAAGGAAAACTATCGTATTTACAATACCCCCCCACAAAAAAAATACTTAGGAATCAAGTTAACAAAAGAGGTGAAAGACCTTACAATGAAAAGTACAGAATGCTAAATAAAGAAATTAAAGAAGATCTTAGAAGATGGAAAGATCTCCCTTGTTCTTGAGTAGGCAGGATTAATATTGTCAAAATGACCACACTACCAAAACCACCATAGAAATTTAATGCAATTCCAAGAAAAATCTCAATGATATTCCTCATAGAAATAGAAAAAGCAATCATGAAAGTCATCTGGAAAAATAAGAGACCCAGGATAGATAAAGCGATCCTTAGTAAGATGAGTGAAGCAGGTGGCGTCACAATACCAGACCTTAAACTATACTATAGAGCAACATTAATAAAAATGGCATGGTGTTGGCACCCTAATAGACTTGTTGACCGGTGGTTCAGAATAGAGGCAAACCCACATAAGTACAGTTATCTCCTACTGGACAAAGGTGCCAAAAACATGCATTGGAGAAAAGATAGCCTCTTCAACAAATGGTCCTGAGAAAACTGGAAGTTCATTTGCAACAAAATAAAATTAAACCCTTCTCTCTCACCATGCACAAAACTCAACTCAAAGTGGATCAAGGACCTAGGAATTAGACCAGAGACCCTGTACCTAATAGAAGAAAACGTAGACCCAAATCTTCATCATGTTGGATTAGGCCCTGATTTCCTTAACAAGACTCCTATAGTGCAAGAAATAAAATCAAGAATCAATAAATAGTGCGGATTCAAACTGAAAAGCTTCTTATTAGCAAAGGAAACAATCAGTGAGGTGAAGAGACAGCCTACAGAATGGGAGCAAATTTTTACCACATGCACATCAGATAGAGCACTAATTTTTAGGAAATATAAGGAACTCAAAAAACATAAACAACAACAACAACAACAAACCCAACAACAACAACAAAAAAAAACCAAGCACAATTCACAATAGCTAAACTGCAGAGCCAACCTAGATGCCCTTCAGAAGATGAATGGATAAAGAAAATGTGATATATAAACACAATGAAGCAATACAAGAGAATGAATCACGGTATTTGCAGGAAAATGGATGGAGTTGGGGAATATCATGCTGAGTGAAGTAAGCCAATCCCCCAAAACCAGAGGCTGAATGTCTTCTCTGATAAGTGGCTGATGTTCCATATGGCAGTGGGGACATGGGAGGAATGGAGGAACTTTCGATAGGGCAAAGAGAGGGAGGGATGGGGCCGGGAGGTGGCTTCCTCTAGCATGTGTGAAGCTCTAGGTTCAATCTTCAGCACCACATAAAAATAAATGAATCAAAAACATAGAGGTATTGTGCCCATCTACAACTAGGAAAAATTTAAAAAGGGGGAGGGAGGGAAAGGGAGAGGGCCTGGGGGTAAGAGATGGTGGAACGTGACAGACGTCATTAGCCTCGTACGCGTATGAAGATAGAATGCTGTGACTCTACTTTGTGTACAACCAAGACATGAAAAATTGTGCTCTGTGTGTGTACTATGAAATGAATTGCATTCTGCTGTCCTGCATAACAAAGTAGAATAAATAAATGAATTTAAAACAAGAGAGGACTCAAGTCTCAGGACCCTGCTGCGTCCTGGGGCAGATTAGGATCTCCAGCTAGAGAAAACCTAAACCTGAAAGCTGACGAGAAGGGCTCCAGCCACGTCAGGCTGAGTCAGAACCCGAGATTCCTGAAAATCGCAGTGTCCGGAGTCTGGAAATGGAGAGAAAGACACACGCACTCCAGTGTTGGCCTGGCAGCAGGGAGCTCCGGCACAGAGAGGGTGTCGCTGACCCCAAGTCACCTCACTCCACCACACACACGTGCTCACGCACACACACACTCATGCACACACATTCAGACACCTGCATGACGCACATATGCATTCACTCACGGAAAACCACACTAACACATTGCACACTTGCACACACACACATGCTCTCATGCACGTACACGCTGAAGCACATGCACACACACCTACACATACTCACACTTGCCCTCTCACATACATGCACACACATACTTCATGCACACTCATGCACACACTTGTGCACACACACGTCCGTGGGTTCGCTCTCATGCCAGCAGGCTTACCCAGCCAGGGCGAGGCGGCCTTTGTCTGTTCTTTGTGGAGTCCCAGCATCTAGGGGAACTCCAAGAAGCTGGGGAGTGGCTCAGTGATAAGAACTTGCCTGCAGGCAGGAGCTCTGGGTTCCATGCCCAGTACACACAGACAAGACAGAACAAAACAGAAACAATGCCTAGAATGTTTGCTGGGTATTTCTTCCTTGATTTTTATGGACATTACAATTCCTTATCATAGAGTCCTTCCGACTAGTTCCTATAGGAACCTGTCTGTGGGGTCCAGTGAGCCGGCTGGCAAGGAGAGAGCAAGGTTCTGTGGCTCTCTCCCCACACTGAAGCCCCTGCGGCTCCCGGGTGAGGGCTCCTCCACTCACCTGGCCAGGCCCCGTGAGGGTACGGCGTGTGGAGCCCTGGTGAACACACCTGCCTATGGCAGAAAGAGCAGGCTGTGGGGCCCTGCTGAGGTTTTCCTGTTACAGAGCCACTGGCTTCCTCGATCCCCAGGCTGATTTGCAGCAGGAACAGTGTTTTCCCTGGGAGTTCTTTGGCCTCAAAGGTGATGGATGGGCACCTCTCAGGCATAGTTCCTTGATCAATAAGCCATAAAGTCTCAAATTATTTTGTTAGATCCATTGATCAAATCCATCGAATCTGTCCCAAGTCTTTGACTGCTAAGGCGAGGAGGGACAATGCTCCCCATCTCTCTCCTGCCCTGTTCTTCCTCTGTTTGGCTTTAGGTGCTGGGCGGCAGAGTGAGAAGGTCCAGAAGTGGAGGTTACTACTTCCTCGTGCTGATGGAAAGGTGTCCGGTTGTTTCAGAATGAAGCCCCGTGGATCCCTCCTTGGGCGGGGTCATTGGGCACTGTGGTGTTGGACTCCTTTGTCTTTCCTGCACACATCCCTTCACATACCCACGCACTCAGTCGCTCCCGCAATCACTCAGTAGGCACGAATATGCACCAAGGACAAGGGTGAGGCCCAACTTGGTTCAGTTTTCCATGAAGCTGCAGGATTTGTCAGGAGTGTGGCACACGGAGTTTGCTAGATTTTACTGTTGGGTGAGTGAATTGAATCGTCTCTGGAGCAACCTGACAGGGGCGCCAGCACCTCTGCGTGCTTCCCAGTGCAGATAACAACGGCTCACGCCCAGGCTTGTCGCGAGGCTGAGAGAACACCGCTCAGGTGTGGGATAAATTCTTAATTAGTGGTAATTGTCAGTATCATTGTGGTTTCCTGACAAATTTGAACAATGGCAAGCGAAAGACACTTCCTGTTTATTTGGTTGGCTTCTATTCTAAGTCCTGTGCTGAGAATCTCTGGCCCTCTACAGCAAACAGATGATTTCACTGAGGGTAGTTCTGCGTCTCGGGGTTAAGTCTTCCTTTCCTCTCGGCAAACATAAACAGTCATCGAACTTCAGAAGCGTCCACCACCAAGCAACGACCCAGCCCTCCGGACTCCAGAAAGGGACGGCAGAGTGGGACCTTACCTGGAGAGCACAGTGGCTGGGACGGCAGTCCTTCCCGGTGGACGGTCGGTCGCCTGGGGGCCAGACATCTTTTTTTTCCAGTGAGAGTTTTACTCATGCTCCAATGCTCAGTAATCCCTTTTTGTGTTGTGTGTGGAGTGGCCTTCCAAAGACTGTCACAGAGAACCTTAAAGCTACACCTTTCTGAACCATGAGTTAGAGTGGAGGACCCTGGAGCTCCCTCGTCTCCCCCCTGGTTCCTCCTTTGTCCCAGGCATGGTCTTCGGGTGCCCTCTCTGGGCACACTCTGTGCTTTCTCTGCCCTCTCGAGGATATTTACTTGGAGCAAGCCCATGATTCCCCACCCCAGACGGCTTGCACAGTGCCTGGGTCCCAGTGGAGGATCTTCCTGTGCACCCACGTCTCCTGTCTCACACTCGTCACTGCATTGTGAGCACACACCTGGTGGCTGCTAAGTTGTCACTGGAGGGGGTGGTGCTGCCTGTGGTTTAGGTGCCTAGTTCAGGGCCTGGCGTATGATGGTTCTCAACCACCTGTTGGATATTGAGAAATGCATGCTGCCTGCTGCCAAGTGTGGTATGAAGAAGCGGGAGAGGAGGTGACTTTGCACCTGGGGACTTAGAGTTTATTTATGGAGAGGAGGAAACCCCACATGAGAGTGTGAGCAGAGGTTCAAGCCTCCAGTGGGCTCAGCAAACACTCTACCACGGGGCTCCACCCCAGCCTGACGCTGCGTCTTTTAAATGAAAAGCCAGAGTTACTTAATCACAGGCTCTCCACTCGGAGAAGGAGGGTCTAGCTTCACAGAGGAGGCCGAGCTTAGGATGAGCCTAACAGGACTTGTCAGAGTCAAGTGTAAGCACAGAAATCTGGTCGCTGGCAACAGATGTAATGAATTACCTGCACCCAAGACGTGCCGCTTTGGTTTCTCTGAAGTTACCTCCTGAGCTGGAGCCAGGAGGCGGGCCTGCCCACCGCACAGGCAGCCCTGATCTGCCCTCAGCTGGGCCAAACACCCCCAGCAAGTGCTGTGAGAGTCGCCACTGTTACCCGCTACAAGTTAATGGTGTCTAGGGACACAAGGATTTTGCATCATGTAAAACTTTTTTGGAAGCAAAATTCCAAATGCCCATGCTTGTGGCTTTTGTCACATGCTCAGTGTAGATGAGGGAGCAGAGCTTTCCATGTAAATGTGTTTTTATTAAAAAGCTTGATGATCTTATAACCTGCACAAAGGTTTGTGTTTCTGAAGCTATATGAAGGCAAGAGGGTTCAAGGCTGCAAACCTACCACAAGTGAGCAGTGGGTGACCGAGGGAGCAGGCTGCAGGGGACAGACGTCATCGGGGTCAGAAGCTGCAGTGCGGTTGCTGAATGAGGCGTGGGACACCACCATCGCCCAAGCTTTATTCTCCTTGCGCACTTGACCAGACATGAGAGGGAGGTTCTTTTTGTCCTTCACAAACTGTCAACAAGCCAAGTGAAATGTGTGTCGAGGGTAGACACAAAACTTTTCATGGTGGGAGAAGAACATGATGCAATGGTTTGGGCACCTGGAAAGCATAGCTCTTTCCCCATCACACGTATTTTTTGTATTAAAGTGATGTACTGATTGTGTACTTGAAAGGACACATTTGGACAGTCTTCATAAGATTTTCTTTGGCTTGACAGTGCAGCAGGACCTAGCCAGCTCTGATTGTCCAGATGTGATCCCCCATCTGTGAGTCCTCTGTGGCACTGTTCCCAGCACTGATGGCAGGGTCCTGCAGCAGCATGTGCAGGGCGGCCCCCATTGCGCAGAGGACGAGGAAGTGGTTCAGCTATGAGCCCAACAGGGCACAGGTAGGCAGGTCGCCTGCTGCAAAAATCAAGCCACCTGCCGCAGGCTTCAGAGACGGCAGGCACAAAGAGCAGGTTCGCTCATATCCCTGCGTAGTTTTTACCAGCTCCTGCTGGAACGTTTATCACATTTTACTGTAGGTTTTCATTTGCTTGTCTCACCCCCGCCCCACACAACTAGAAGAGCCAACAGTAAAGGCAGATTTTAAATTCATTTTTCTTCATATTCCTTAGCTCTAAATTCTGCATCTCACATTCCATAATGTTAATAAATGTATAGGGTTAGTTAATATAGAAATCAATGAATAAATAAGGTTTTGCATCTATGGCTTCTATTAGGGTATGGAGGATTGCCTGTGAGTCACTTAGGTTCCACAACATTGGAAGCTGTAAACCATCCTAGAGAATTTCCAGTACAATATGGTCTTTAAGCTTTATTTTCTTTATGCAAAATAATCTTGATTTTGAGAAAATGTCACTTTGAACTTCACAAAGAATGAGCAGAGGGTATAGACCCGACCTGGAAGAACCAGCGACGCACCGCCTGACCTCCCTCAGGCCACGCTGCCCTGGTCTCCTGGAGGGACAAGCCTTTCCCTCTTCAGGAACTGGTTCAAGAGCTGGGGCAGACCCCCACTCTTCCCTTCAAGGAGGAAAGGAGAGAGGGCAGCAGCAAGGCGCAGGAGAGCAGGGCCGGACTGCGGTGTCTCACGCGGGATGCTCTGCGGTGGCCAGCAGCCCTAAGCGCTAGGCCAGGCGCCCTCCTCCCGGGGACCCGACCTGCCGCCCAGGAGACTTGGGGAAGGGCAGAGGCCCGCGGGGACAGCACCCTGCGGCTGCCCGGCCTTGCGAGCGAGGCGGGGCGGCATGTGAACTCAGCTGCTGGATCCCGGAGGTGTCCCTGGCCGCGCCGGCGAGGACAGCGCAGGTGGCAGGGAAGGACTCTGCGGCAGGTTCGGCGACCTGGGCTACGCCCGGTCTGCATCCCCGCGCCGCAGGTCCGCAGTCCGCGGTCTGCAGAGGCTCGCGTCCTGCTGAGCCCCACCGCGCCCCGCTCCGCTCGCTCGGGTCCGGCTCGGGTGCTTTCGCCCTGGCTCTGCCGCTGCGTCAGGTCTTCCTGTGGCCTGGGTGAGGACGGCGTCAGGGCAGCGGCGCTGCCCTGAGCGCACCCAAAGGGGAGTCCAACGGCAGAGTCCCTATGGCAGGGTGGAGCAGGGCGAGCCAGCGTCGCAGGGAAGCGCGGCCAGCGGCGGGTGGCCATGGCAGGCCCACCCGCAGAGACTGAGGCCAGGAGCCCAGGTGCAGGACACAGTCATGTGGCATGGTCCAGCGCAAGGCCCTGTGGGTCACACGCTTCCCCAACACTGTCTCAAAACAAACAGAACAAAACAAACGTCTCAGCAGAAAACACTGTCAGATGAACAAACAAACGGAACTCAGTGCTGTTCAGGACAATTGGACAAGTCAATAGGAAAGCAATAGACTGCATTCGCCATCCACGTTCTGCAGCCCAGGGCTTGTATCCAGGATGTACACGGATTCCCTCTGAATACTACAAAAGAAAGACTCGAAGAAAGTGGGCAAAAGACCTGCAAGGAAAATACGTGACTGCACAGGAAAAAGTGCTAAAATTGTAAACACTGAGAAAATTAAACCTAAATCCACAGTGAGACCATCATGCACTCACTAAAATGGCTAAAACTGCAGAGATCAGCAAAATCAAATGAGAGAAGTATGTGAAACAACTGGATTCTAGAGTGTTTTGGGATATAAAATAGTGTAACTTATTTGGAAACCAAGTTGACAGTCTGTACAAAATTTGTACCTACTGTGTTCCAGAAATTTCACTTCTGTTTAGTAAAATAAATCAGATATATATTTACAAAAACACTTGTGTATGAATGATCACGGTAGCTTCACATGTGATTTCTTCAATCCAGCTCAAAGCCTATCAATAGACTACAGAGCCAGATTGTGGAATATTCACCCAGAGCAATACTATTCAGCCATGAAAAGGAGCTAGCTAATAACAATACTCTTAGAAAAGTTAGGATGACTAGAAGCCAGACACAAAAACCACACATACAACTCCTTCTACGTGGAATTCTAGAACAGCTGGAAGCTGCCTAGGGAAAAGGAAGTCCACAGGGTGGCTGCCTCTGGGGCAGAGAGCACATGGTGAATGACCAGGAAGGATAAGAGCAAACTTACTGAGATGTTGGGGCGTTCTTATCTGAACAGGGTATAGATAACTTGTCTTTGCTTTTGTCAAAACTCATTGATAAAACTTATATGTACCTTATGGCTCAATATGGATATTTAAAATAATAATAATTAATATTTTGCATATATGCTGGAATATGATGTAAATAAGTTTTTGGCCCTGCTACTATTTACTGTGCTATACTCTGTCAAATTTTAAAAACCTAGACTTTGCTATTTGAACACACAAATTTTAAACTCAAATCACCTGATTTTTAGCATAATTGAAATTGCAACTTTTAGTGCAATTGTGGTGAAGACATTTATACTCTTATTGTATTAATCTGTTTTCTGTTACTATAACAAAGGACCTGAGGCTGAGCAACTCATAAAGACAGGAGGTTCTGGTCCAAGGCCAAGGGCCTGCATCTGGCCATGGCCTCCTTGCTGCTTGCCAGCAGGGTCCCACTGCAGGCAGGGCTTCACATGGCAGGGATAGGAAGTGTGTGACATGTGAGGGTTCCTTGCCCTGTCCTTATAAAGCCACCAGTGTTCAAGCATGGGGCTTCACCGTGATGGGCTCTTCTCCACTGTCCCAAAGCCCACTTCCAAACACAGGTGGTGACTGTTTCCAGACTCCCACCTGACAGTGGGGGTCACACTTGCCCTCGACCGGTGGCACAGGCTCAGCCCACAGCCACACCAGAACTCTGTTCCAGGCCAGTGTTGGTGTCTTTGAGATGGAGACAGTCATAAACCTGCTTCTAGGGTGCTGCGGGAGGGTGTAGGGTGCTGTGTGCAGAGCTTCCGCCAGAGACCAAGCCCCACTGTCCAGCACCGTAGCTAGTGCCCACTGTGCTTATTTAAACGTGGGTTAATTAATGTCGGATACCGACAGTTCAGCGCTCAGGGCTGGGGCCTTGAAACGCTCATGGCTCCGGGAGGCCAGGTCACCGGTCACTGGGTGTGGCGTAAAACTCTCCGCAGGGACCTGGAGCGTGGCTAGCGGGATAAATAGTAGCCGTGACACTTTGGCTACGAAGAGAAAGCGCCCCCGAGCTGACCATTCTGTTGAAGACTTAGGGAGCCCCGAGGCCCTGCAGGAAGGGCGTGGACAGCGGCCCCTGCAGCTGGTGTGGACGGGCTGAGGAAGTGGGCGCAGGAACCGTTGCGGAGGGGGTTCCAGCACAGCCCCCCCCCCCCCCCCCCCCCCCCGCAAGGCCCCGGAGGTGGCGTGGGCGGGGCGTGGGAGGAGGCCGAAGCCATTGGTGGAGAAAAGGGCCACGTGGCAGACCCGGCCCCAGGCCGCAGGCTTTGAGGGCGTCGCACCGGGGGAGGAGGTGAGGCTGGAGGGGCGCAGGGCCTGCAGAAGGGGCGTGCATGCTGTGGCGACGCCGTGTTAAAACACAGCTCGTCTAATTTGTAGACAGGCAACACGTTCAGGGGTCCAGCCGCTAAAACGTGCCCAAAGCAGCAGCGGAGAGCTCAGACGCGCTGTAAGGGACCTGTCCACGTCCCAGGTGGCCTTTCTGAGCTTATGTTACCCGCCCCGTGTGCCCGTGCGTGTGCATGTGCATGTGTGTGCGCTGCACCTTCCCCTGGTGAGTGGAATGGGTGGGCACGACTTTGTACCTTTCCTCTTCACACAGGATCCGTACCTGGGAGGTCTTCCCAGACAGGGACACACAAACCCACTTTTGCTTTTTTAACCCTTTTTTTCTTCCTTCTTCTAACAGCTACATGGATTCCGTGTGCGAGTGTCTGGTGGTTCATTGATTCACCTCCTGATGAAGAATATCTGTCTTTCTAAGCTTCTGCTATTACAGAATGCCTGTGTTACAAACCCTGTGCCTGGGGACCACCGGAGGAGTGGCCGGCATCCGGCATTTCCAGAGGGGTGCTCTGGCTCTCCCTGCCAGGGTGGAAGGGCCTGGAGTCCCCCGCAGCGATGTTCCCCGGCCTTGGTCTGACCGGGTCTGCAGCGTTACTGTGCGCTCCTCTTTCTGTACATCCCAAGGAGTATTTCTTTCCTTTCCTGAGGAGTATCTGTGCTTCTTCTTTGCCCACTTTTTGTAGTTGAGCATTTTGATTTGAACTTGAATTTCTTCCTGGAGCAGAAGATCTTTGAAGGGATGATAATGTGATTAGATTTGCCTTCTAGAAAGTTCTCTGTCACAGAGGCCTCGAAGGTGGTTGAAGGGACAGGAGAGGAATACCGTCTACTTTTTAAGTTCCCTGGAGGTGGAGAGGGCCTTGGACTGGAGGGTAGCCACTTACAGGGCCGCCGGGAGGTGGGGCAGAGGGCCTGGATGGGTGGCTTGCCTGGTGGACAGAGAGGGAAGAGTCCAGGAAGACTCCCAGACGGAGAGTCAGGGGACTGAGGGGACAGGAGCAGGGATGGAGGAGTGGGAAGAGGAACAGATTACAGAGGGGGTTCTAAAGTCCTTGAAGAACATCAAGTCAGTTTGTAAGGCCTAGAGTTTCAGAAGGTGTGTGACGGCTGAAGATGAAGATCTGAAACTACCTGATTTCATCAGGTGGAGGTGCTCACAGTAGCACTGCCTGGTCACATGGAGGAGAGGAGGAGCTGCCTTGTTGCAAAGTCTGGTAACTGCTTTAGCAAGGGGAAGCAATTAAGTTATAATTAGCACATTCTTTGTTTAAATGCAAATGCTCCTTCTGAAGCTCCTGGTTCTTAACCAGGCTCACCCTTCCTCTCCCCCAGCAGCTTGCTTGCCGAATCCTTGCTGAACTATACAGGCAAAATGCTGCTGCTGTGTTCCATGGGGAGCTATTGCCAAGCCAACTTTCCAGAGCAGTGGTGTTCCTGACTGTGCTGCAGGGGCCTCCAGACCCCACGGGCTCCTCAGGCCAGGAGTTTTCCTTCTAACAATTACCCTTCTAGGGGAGACTGCTGTTTAACACACCCCAAGAGCATCTGCTGGGTTGCAGAAGGTCTTCCTCAGCTCTGCACCGCCAGGGCAGGGCATGGGGCCTGGCGCACAGTAGGCGCTCAAGAACTGGTTGCAGAGGAACGTATAAATGCCAGCCACTGGGAATGAGATGCTTTCTTCCACTCCTCACCCCCCACCTGTCCCTTACTGGTGAATCCTCTGGCCCCTCTGTGCAGAAAAATCATGTGCCGTTTTCTTGTGGATGAGGAGTGAGAGAGAATTGCTAAACCAGGGCAGATTGCATCACGGCTAAGCTGGGTTTCAGCTGCGCACTCTGTCACGAGTAGGAAGCAAGCCTGAGTACTCACAGACCCTCCCCATCTTGTCCAGAAGTCCTTTTCCAGAAAAGCAAAAGCTGCAGGAAAGCCTTCTAAACACCTAGGACTTGCGGTGGGCTCTTGCTGGAGAAGAGAGGGCACAGAATGCACACCTGCCTACCCTTGTCCCCTCATTTTGTACAGCCACGACACTCCCCCTTCACCACAACCAGCTCTCCAATCCACGGGCACTGCCCGTCTCTGAGCATGAGGGGACTCCCACTTCTGTGCCCTCGGTTTTGCCCCTATTCAGCACAACAGTGTGCAAGATTGGGCGGTGCATGGGTGCTCAGTCTAGTGAACTTCTGCAGGACAGCACACCACGTGAACCCTGAGACTGATAAGAAAGGAACCGGGACTCCAGTGCCTTGGAGCGGGTCCCCGCCCCTGCCCTCCTCACCCCAGTTCTGCCAAGGTGACCTCAGTGCGGTTTCTGCCTTGTGGGAGCGTGTGTGTGTAGAGACAGATCTGTCTATGTCTGTCTGTCTGTCTATCTAGATAGATTCACGAGCTCACATCTGACGTGCTCTGTGTCTGGCTGCTTCTGTTCCCATCTGAGCACGTGGACTCATCCCAGTGTTGTCCCGGAGCTGTTTCTCAAGTTCACCACTGACTGTGCTGTGCTCAGATCCATTGTTCTGCTGGTGGAATTTGGGTTGCTCAGGGGCTTGACGGTGGGGATGGGGCTGCTGTGCCTGGCTGTCGTGTGGGGGTACCCGCTTCTTCCCTAGCAACTTGGCTCCTGGCTCAGAGCTGCCTGCTCTGGCTTCAGGGGCCTCCGGTCCCTAGAGGCTCCCCTTCTTACCCCTGCGGAGCACTCATGGGTTTCCATGGTCCCCTGTATTAAACACCTTTGTACAAGGGAATCTTTTCTCCCACTAGACTGTAACCTCCTAAGGCAGAAAATCGACTCAGCCTTGTGTTTTCGGAATACAACGTCTTGCTTATATCAGGAATTAAGTAAGTTTCCAGCTAGAAAATGAAAGGACAACTTGAAACATGTCCCCCATGTGTGAGGGTTGGGTCAGTTTGCTGGAGCAGGCTCCGTTTGGAAGAGGGGCTGATTAGCAACAGGATCTCTCGTCGGAGTGAACACAGCTTTTTGTTTTGAAGGGGTTGAATGTTTTCTCTCATGTGGGAGCCAGATTGGTCTTTCTTTATTCAGCTGGAAGATTCATATGGTTCATACTTAAAAATATCTAAAAATTAATTTGTAAAAATCAGGAAATATGGTGCTCTTGGGTTGAAAAATCCATAAATAACCTCACAGGCTACTCAGTGCAGATCTGTCACTGTATTGTAGTTGGTATTATTTCAAGAAATAATCACTTTATACTTGCTCTGTGCCAAGCATCATGCTAGACCCACAATATGCTCTTTATTTATTTCATGTATTAATGGAAATAAAAAGGTCAGGATTTCTTACTGGGGAGCTATTTTGAATTCTTCTGTACGACCATGATTTAGCTTCCAGTAGCTTCTTCATACAAAGCGGGTCAGGACATATTATGCTGTGCAGAATTAATTAAGATCAAGAGGCAAAGAGATGGAGAAACGGTCGAAGGAAATGTTGGTGTTTGGGGACGCTAATCGCTCACCAGCCTCCTTTTGCTTCTGAGCAATTAAGTGCGGATGGGGGCCAAGTGGTGGCTGCCGTTAGCTCTCTGTTTGGCTTGGCCGGGTGGGGAGCAGGATGGAGCCCTGCCTGCTACAGATGCAGAGGGGCTGGGGTGAGCCACCACCCTCGGCACAAGGTCCTGCCAGGCTGCTGCCATGTGGGGTCAGAGGCAGAGTCGGGTCCCTCCTGTCAAGGGACCCAGGAAGGTGGGTAGAGCCACTTTCATATTTTTCATACTTATTAATAATTAATTAATTAATTAATTTTGCTCTCTGATGATCGCGGGGATGAGGGCAGGTGAGAGGACCTGTCCTTTTTGGAGGGTGGAGCGTGTTCTCCAGCCTAGGAGAGGAGGCCGAGGGTCAGCAGGGGTGCGCACAGGAACAGGAATAAGCAAAGGAGGTGCGGAGAATGGTGAGAGCCCTGGTCCCGCTGTGTGAAACTCGAGAGAGCTGAGCAATGCAGGAAGGTGTGGGCAGAACTGAAGATGAGCCAAGGCTCGGTTTTAGGCAGATGGTTAATTCATAGCTACGTGGGGAAAGAAAGAAGAACTATCAGGGATGCACAGCTCGCTGCGTTGGTGGATCCCTACGGCCTATGAACAGGGAAGAAGGGTTAACTGGAGCAACCAGAGAGGCAGAGCACTGTGCCCAGCGTTGGACAGAATTCCAAGGGGAAGGGGAACAGGAGAATCCCCCCATGTTTAGCAGGAACAGTGGCTGACGTCGGGCTATCCAGTCCCTCCCTGCTGCTGCACACAGAAGAACTCTGTTTCTCACCCTTAAAGCTGAAGAAGAAAGGCCAGGAGACCCGGTACCTGGTGAGAGCCCGCTCTTGCTCTCACACGATGCCCCTGCTGCCTGCTGGCCGGGAAGGAGGAGGGCAGCTCCCTCCTCGTATGATATGAGGGGGAACCAGGAGACTCCACCCCTCCTACTAGCCCCATCTCCATCCCATTGCCTTGGGGATTCTAATTTGTGGTTTTCGGGTGGACACCAACAGTGCTTGCTGTTCCTGGTCCTCCTTCCTGATTTCAGGTCCTCCGGCATGTAGAGTGCATCCATTTTATCCTAGTCCCCAAATCCCAACTCTTCCTTAGCACCACCTGAAAGGCTGCAGTGCCGTCTCATGGACATCATCCACCCAGGTCTGGGTGAGACGCACAGTGACCTCCTGTGGAGGCTCATTCCCATTCAGCCATGAACTTCTGAAGTCAGCAGTTTGCGTGTGTCCCACGAGCACATTGGTCAGCGGGTGTGTGTGTCATGCATGCATAGTGGTCAGCAGGTCGCATGTGTCCTGTGTGCATAGCAGTCAGCAGGTCGCATATGTCCTGTGTGCACAGTGGTCAGCAGGTCACATGTGTCTTGTATGCACAGTGTTCAGCAGGTTGCATGTGTCCCGTGTGCACAGTGGTCAGCAGGTTGCGTGTGTCCCGTGTGCACGGTGGTACAGAGACAGAGCAGACCCATCTCCAGGAGGGGAAATGGGAATGAGGGAAGAGCAGCAGGCCGTGCATGTCCAAGGACACTGGCTCTGCAGTCTTGGGAATAGGCTTGCCCTCAGCTCTCGCCTTCTGGACACACTGGGGTGGAGCCTGGGCTTCTGAGGGTCCAGCAGGCCCTGTGGCTTTGCTGCAGCCCACACTGCTGCTGTCCTGGTGGAAGCCTCAGTACCCTGGCTTTTCCCCACTGGGCTTGCAGCCTGGAGCCTGCTGCTCGGGACTTTGGGCAGCACCACCTGCAGGTCCTTTGGGCTTTTGCCCCAGAGGGGATGCTGGCCACCTCACCCTCAGGGTCTGGGGGCATGGCTCTGGGGGCTGTCTGGTAGCCCACCCTGGGATCCTTTGGCATCTCCCCCCTTGCCTCCTCTTCTGACAGAGGTAAGGATGCCATTCTCTTGGTCTCTCAGTTCTGAGAGGGGATGAGGTGGAGCGTGGAGTGCCTGAATCGTAAGGAGTTTCCGAAACAGGTCTCCACTTGGCACCATGAGGTCTCGCCCATGGAGGTGAAAAGAGGTGCTGTCTGAGGGTCTAGAGCGCGTCCTAATGTTTTTGTGCTAATGACAAGCAGGAGGCGGAGGGGAGAGGGCAGGAACCTGGTCACAGACCAAGTGACCCTGGCTTGCCACTTCCTACCCATATGACCTTGGGAGAGAGTCACTCTCTTCCCCAGTCTCTTTGCCGGTGGCATCAGGATGAGACTTAGTAAGACTGCAGCCAGGAAGTGCTCTCTGGCCTGGCTTCCTGGGCACGGGTGCCCAGCTTGCTCCTGTGGGCCTCCAGACTTCCAGGGAGTGGAACTGCGCACGGCACACCACTTCGTGGTCCAGGCCCGCGCCCTTCCTCTCTGCGCCCCCTCCTGCCATCTTGCTCCTGCTGTCCTAGGCTCAGGAGCACAATGCCTGGAGTCGCAGGATGTGAGGAGGGGAGACCCTGGGCCCTGCGTGGGTGGGGTGAACGGTGGACGGTGGTAAGAACCGTCCCCCCCTGCATTCCAGTTTCATCTCCTTGTTACAGGAACGTCAACAGGTGCCAAGGAGAACTAGGACATTTCCTTGCCATTTGAAATTATTGTAAGGAAGACGTGATTATCTAGATAAAATTTTATATGTAATTAACTTTTGGGGAAAGCTCTTCTGTATAATTATGAGTAATTATTAACGATTTGTGTTTTATTGGTCCATTTTGGCCCTCTTTGATGTGGTCTGTGTTCATGGTGCTGACGCTGTCCGAGGCTGCCCGTGACTTTCCTAATGTCCACAAATTGTTCGGAACAATGTGGTAAACGTGAACAGGTCATGAAAATAAAATAATGGTGGTGATGGAACTCCATATTTGCATGGAACTTTGTGTAAAAAACACTCAACTACTTTCTGGGTCTGCTGCCAACTTCCTGGAGCAGGTATTATTACCTACTGCTTGGAAGAAGGCTGGCAGAGGTGACCCGCTTGCCCAGCTCCACACAGCCAGGAAACGAGGGAGCCCAGAGGCCACTTTGCTCCGCAGCCTTGCCCTCCCTCCTCCACTGCACAGGGAGGCAGCTCCTGTAAGCAGCCTGAATCTCAGGGCCCCTGGATCTCTTGTTATCACCCAGGAAACATGGACCTGAGTTATGTGCGTGAGTCCAGGTGGGCTGACAGGAAGAGTGGCTCCGGGTGTGTGCTGAAGGGACGGTCCCAGCACAATCCACACCAGGAAGTCTGCTGCACACTGAGGGTTGGAAGGGGCATCTGTGTGTCCCCTCTCCAGGGTCGCTTCACCAAAGTGAAGGTGTGTCCTCGAAGTCCACCCGGGACACTCACTGTGACTTGGGAGATTCTGTAGCTCCTAGTGCCTTTGGTATAGCAGGTGCTTGGTAAGTAAGTGTTGGGAAGCCAGGAGACCCAGAGAGGGCCAGAGTCCCCTAGGTAGCTGTGGGGGTCCACAGAGAATCTCATCCAATCTGCATAAGCATTTCTTAAAGCAGATCCTGCTCTTCATATTCCACAAGTGAAAAAACTGAGCTTCAGGAAGGGCGGCTTGTCCTGACCCCGTGGAACCTGGCCTGACACCAGAGCATGACTCCACCCCTCGTCCCCTGCTGGCCTTCAGGTCCAGGAAGGAGCAAAGCAGGGCTGGTCTCTCCAGTCACTGTTCTGTAGCGCGTCTTCTTGGGCCACACGAAAGGTCCAGATCAACCCCGGACGGCACCTGTGCGTCTCACCACGCTTGCTCATCAGAGGCGCTCTTGGAAGACAGCTGGACACTCCCTGTTAGCAGGCCCTTCCTGTGGTCCAGCGGGCTCTCTGTGCCCCTTTCTAGGGCTGGCTTTCTTCAGCACCTGAGCTGAGCAGAGGACACACCTGACGAGCAGGCCACAGCACGGCGTGGAGGTCAGATGCCCCCCAGTCCTCCAGGTCCATCCTGAGCCCCCCTTCTCACTCAGCCACATCTGCCGATGTTCTCAGCTTCCACTGGCTAATGGCCAGGAAAAATCATTTCCACACGTTCTGTTGACATCTCCTTCACAGAGCACAGAACTCACCCTGAGAGAGAGAATTCCTCATGGCTTTAGTGCATCAGCAGAACTGTGACACTACTTAAAAGAGGCCCCGTCACCACAGGCGGGGCCAGCCACGCTGTGCCCCTGACCTGCAGGAAGGGGACAGGCCACCACTTGGGCCCCAGGTTGTCCAGTCTGGCCTTTCCTCATGGAAGGAGTGATGTCTCACATGGTGTCCACTGCTTGGCTGACTGTTCCCGCCCTGGGGCACAGTGGCTTCGTGGCCTACTGTGTGGCACCACCAGTGTCCCTGCTCAGCTGTGCTGTCTGTACTTCTGGTCATCATGAGTGATGCTGTGACGGATGTCGTGGACAAGCTGCTGCGTGTCCGTGTTCTCATCTCTCCTGACCGACAGGCAGGCACTGCTCACCCTGCTCGTTAGGAGGCAGCTCAGGTATGGAGCTGGGGAGTCTCCCCGAGGTTGGCGAGCCTTGTTACCGCACGCCTCTTTAACTTGGCCGTCCTGGTGGTGAGAAGTGGGTCTCAGTGTGGTTTGGGTTGGGTTCTCCCACTGAGGCACTGGCCAGCACCTTCGCATGCATTGCTGGGTGTTTCTTCACCTTTGCCCCTTTCTTACTCAGGCTGTCTGTCTTGCTTGCTGGGTTATGTGAATTGCATCATATTCTGGATGTGAGACCCTGATTTGATTGATATACAATTTGCAAGGACTGGCTCCCATTTTATGGGCTGAGCTTTCACTTTCTTGATGATACTTTTTTGAAACACAAAAGTTTTTCATTTTGCAATACAATTTTCCTTGAGTCACCGGGCCTATCGGGGGCCCTGTCTTTTGATCCCTTTTTTCACAGATAAAAACTGTCAGCTCTTTGTGTTTTATTCAGGTAAAGACTGAAGGGGTCAGGGGCAGTCAGCTTGTTTGAAATGTGTATAATTCCTGAGGTTCATTTCAACATTGGGTCAGAGGAAAGAGACGATTGTGGGTCACAGCGAAGAACATTCTTGAAGAAAATATAAGCTCTAACTTGGTAGTGTGTGTTTTGATGCTCCTAGACACAGACTCAAAGAATCTCTAATCGTGCATTTATAATTCTAAATGAAGGCATAACCAAGTTAGGTCTTTCTGAGGCCTGGGGAAATTGGATTGCATGTCACATGGGTGGGCAGCCCTCCAAAGGCAGGAAGGTCTGGGACGGCCAAGACAGCAGCCCGCGAAGGAACCAAATGCACACAAGGAGGGTGTGGGGAGAGGCCCGGGGGTAGGGGCCTGTCCGGAGCCCACTGCTTCTCGGGTTCTCAGGGACTTTTAAGCCTGGGTTGTACAGCTCTTGGAGGTGGGTCTCCATCACTGCTACACAGATAGGGAAATAGACAAGGAGTAAATGTGCTTCAAGTGAAACGGCTGGAAAAGCCGTGCTTGAGGACAAGATTCTGGCTCTCCCACACCACGAGCACCAACGTGACGTCCGAGAGCAGCTATGGGCTTACGAACAGGAGCGACTTTCTATCAGCTACTTAGCTGACTTACTGACTCTACCTAGGGAAATCTGAGCACGGGAGCTGAGAGTCCCGGGGATCCAAGGCAGAGAGAGGCAGCCGTGCACTCGCAGAAGCCCTCTCACCCATGATGCCATCGTGGGGGCCTGCACACTCACGCATCATCTGCTAGTGAACTGCACTGCAGCACAACTTGCACAGAGGAACCAACTTTAGACACGCACGTCATTCACTGAGTCTCTAACAATTCACATACTCAGAAACCACCATCTTAACCCAAATACAGAATGTTTCCACCGCACACGGCACCCTTGGTGAGGTTAGCAATTGACTCATCTCCGTCCACAGACAATTGCTGATTTGCTATATGTCACTACCTATTAGTGTTCCCCATACTAGAATTCCATAGAAATTGGAAACATAACCTTGGTACTTCTTTCAGTCTGGTTTGCTTTGGAGAGTCACCCATGCTGTGGTATGTTTGGTAACTCGTTCCTTCAGGTTGCCCAGTGGCACTCCGTGGAGAGAACCCCTGCAGTGGGGTGGCTCATTCACCTAATTCCTCACTTTACCTGATGCTACACATTTGGATTTCCCACAGATTTGGTTTGCAGACTTGCATTTCATTTCTCTTGAGTAACTTCCTCTGGTGGAAGCTCCTCAAGTTTATGAACTGCAAATATTTTCTTCCAGCCTTTGGGTTGCCCTTTATTTTTTAATGATTCTCTTTTTTTGAAGATCAGAATAAAGATGAAAATCTACGTAATTGACTCAATAGGTGCAAAAAAAACTATTTTCCAAAATTGAGCATTCAGTTGCGATAGAAACTCACCAAGCTAGCTAGAAGTTGACCAGTTTTATTGTCTCATTTTCCCATTATTGCACAACTATTATCTATTCCACTGTTCTGCTTGGTTATACCTGACAGTAGAATGCACTTTGACACATCATACCTAAGTGGAGTATAACTGCTCATTCTTCTGGTTGTCCATGACATAGGCCCGCACAGGTCCTGTAGTCATATATGCACATGGGTGATGTCTGATTTAATGCATGCTTCTTTTCCTACTCTTCTGCACTGCTAGAACACAGCACTCTGCCTGGTGGCCCACAGACAGCAGAACCTTCTTCCTCGCAGTCCGTGAGGCAGGAATGCCGAGAACAGGCTGCTGGTGCACGTGCTGTCTGGCTCCAGGGTCTGTCTTTCTGCTAGGCTCTCTCATGGTGGAAAGATGAGCTGGCTACGGGGTTCGACCCCCTGCCCACATGACTGATTGCTCTTGGGGTCACCTTTCATTGTCATCGTGGGGGTGCTGGGGATTCAGGCAACTGCATTTATCACTTCCTTTTTTCTGACCACTTTGGATTTAATTTGACCTTCTGGTTTCTTATGGTGAAAACTCAAATCATTGGTACAGATCTTTCTTTCGTAATAAATTTTAAAACCATGATTTTCCCTGTGGGAAATTTTTTGGGTATTTCTCACTATATTTTATTCTCCTCCCCCTTTTATGTGGGTATCAGGGATTGACCTCAGGGGCACTCGACCACTGAACCACACACCCCCAGCCCTTTTTTGTATTTTATTTAGAGACAGGGTCTCACTGACTTGCTTAGCACCTTGCTCTTGCTGAGGCTGGCTTTGAACTTGTGATCCTCCCACCTCAGCCTCCTGAGCCTCTGGGATTACAGGTGTGTGCCACCTCACCTGGCTCTCACAAATTTTGATATGTTGTGTTTTCACTTTTATATATTTCCAAATATATTAAAATTTTTTCTTGTGATTTTTTTGTGGGGGGTGGATACTGGGGATTAAACTCAGAGGCACTTAACCACTGAGCCACACCCCCAGTCCTATTTTGTATTTTATTTAGAAACAAGATCTCATTGGGTTGCTTAGCACCTTGCTAAACTGCCAAAGCTGGCTTTGAACTCTCAGTCCTCCCGCCTCTGCCTCCTGGGCCACTGGGATGAAGGTGTGCCCACTGCACCCAGCCTTCTAGTGGCTTATTTTTAAAACCATTGTGTATTTCAGTATCTGTTTTTTAATTTCCAAATACTTGGAGATTTTCTAGATGAGATTTTGTTAGAGATTTCTTATTGAATTCCATTAAAAGCTTTGAATCTCAGACATTTTGTACTTCAGCTGAAGAGGTGAGGTGCTTCACACTGTCCACAGCCTTCGTCTCGAGTGTCCTGTGGGCTGAGCAGATCTGCACAGGTTCTCGCCTGCTCTGCTGCTCTGGCTGCCACCGTCTCCTTTGGGTGCTGGGACGGGGCCAGGGTGCTCCACGCTGAGCTCTGCCCCCAGCCCTGGGCTGACTTACTTTGACACAGGCTCCGCCGAGTGGTCCACGCCCGGGTCCTGCCCCTCGGTCTCTCGCCACTGCTCTTGCTTTCTGGTGATGGCGGTGCCTGTATTGAGACGGGAGCCCCATGTGGTTAGATCCCGTGTACCAGGCAGTGGGCGAGCCTCCCTCACCCAGGAGCTGCACTTAGGCCCCAGAGGCCCTGCTCCTTAGACCTGTGAGGAGGAACCCACCTGCCGTCTCCGGTGCTGCCTCGTCTGGACTTGACACAGTTGCTGTGCGTTTGGCCCGATTCCCTGGCTTGGCGTCCTGTGTCACCACGTGTACCAGTCCTCTGTGCCGCCCCCACGTGAGCACAGAACATTCGCCATTTGGTGGCATGTGCACTGCTTCCTGGCTGTCCAGAATGACTCTGCCGTGGACACCCACAGGCAGGCTTTGTGGACATCTGTTTCTGTTTCTCCCGGGCTTGTGCCCAACAGGGCCTTGCACTGTGCCTGTGCCTGGGGTGGGGTGCAGAGCCGCACAGCCCGGTTTAACGTCCTGGGAGCTGCCACCTGGGCCACACCGTTGGTGTCCTGCCCTGAAGGAAGGCATGTCCAAAACGCGTCTCTCCATTCTGAAAACAGTTATGACCACGTGTGTCCGTCTGAGTGCAGTCGTGCTATTGGTGCGGGGCACTATGTCACTGTCCCTTGTTGGTTTCCTCTTGTGGTTGTTGGCACCTGTTTGACGGCTTTGTAGCGCTCTCTCTCCAGATCCTTCGCCCATCTTTAATTAGGCTATTTGTCTTTTATTATCAAGTTGTAATATTCTTTCTATATTCTAGATAGAAGTTCCTTATCTGATTAATGATGAGCAATTATTTTCTCTCATTCAGCGGGTGTCTTTTTGCTTTCTTGGTGGTGTCCTTTGAAGCACAAAACCCTTATATATATATATATATATATATTTTTTGTTGTTGTTGTTGTTGTTGAGGTTTGAATTGTCTGATCTTCTGTGACTTATGTTCTTATGTGTTTGGTGCTAAATCTAAGAATCCATTCCAAAATCCAAGGTTATGAAGATTCACCCCTATATTTTCTTCTAAGAATTTTATAGTTTTAGATGTTACATATGTGTCTTTATCTGTTTTGGTAGTTTTTGATTATACTGTGATTAGGGGTCCGACTTCTTTCTTTTGCCTGTGACTGGCCAACCGTCCGTCCCCACATCTTTAAGTGGAAAGACTGTTGATTCATCATGTTGGTACCCTTGCTGGAGGTGAGACCATAGAAGTGTGGCTTTATTTCTGAATTTAATGATTTGTATGTCTAGCTTTACCATTACCACCCTCTGGTTGCTGTTGCTTTGACCTAAGTTGTGATTCCAAGGACTGTGAATATTCCAACTTGGTTTTTTTCAAGGTTTTCTACACTACTTTGTGTCACTTGAAATTTCATAAAGATCTTAGAACCTGCTTGTCCATTTCTCCAAAGAAGAGGGCGAAGTTCTGAGTTCTGTCGGATCTGCTCATAGTATTGCCACCTGAGCATCATTAAGTCTTCCATTCCGTGAAAATGGGATGCTTTTCCATTTACTTAGCTATTCTGTAACTTCTTGGAAAATGTTTTGTAATTTTCAAATATAAGTTTCATACTAACTTTATTGAATATATTTCTAATTGATTTCATTTGATTGCAAGTGGAACTGTTTTCTTAATTCCATTTTTGGAGTGTTAATTGCAAATGCGTAGAAGTACACTTGATTTCTGCATCATGATTCTGTGTACTGTTTTCTCACTGAACTTCTTTATTAGTCCTGATCATTTTTACTGGACTCCTTTGGATTTTTTTATGTCCAAGATTATGCTGTCTTCAAACAGAGAGAGTGAATTCTTTCCCTCCAGTCAGGTGCCCTTGGTTCTCTGATTTCTAAGTGCCCAAGTAGAACTCCCAGTACAGTGTCGCACACAAGCAGCCACAGTGGGCATGCCTGTCTTCTCCGGACTCTGAGGGGAAAGTAGTCTTTCAACATCAAGTGTGATGTCATGTTTTAGTTTTTCTCAGATGCTTCTTACAAAACTGAGGACGTTCCTTCTAGTTTGTTGAGTTTTTTTTTTAATCATAAAGGTGTGTTGAATTCTGCCAAACACTGTTGAGATGGCCGTGTGGGGTGTTCATGGAGAGTGCTGACTTGAATCAGGGCCTCTGACCGCCTTGTGGCTGCGTCGCTGGCAACATCTGTGCAGAGGGCAGGTCAAGATGGCCCAGTTGCTCTGGTGACGCCAGCCAAGGGAGGCTACTGCAAAGGCACACAGCGGTACCAGTCAGGACCTTGAACTCAGGATCCAGCTGTTAGGAATAGAAAATTCTGAGCATTACAAGATAACCCTAAGGTCTTGTAAGCCCTGTGTCCTTGAGATTGTCTGCTTTGCTAAAACCTTCCCACAAATAACCTTGTGATTATTAAACCTGTGTAATAAACGTGCCGAGCTAGCTCTGGGTCACCGCTGCTCCTTCAGAGAGCAGTGTCGCACTGGGCCCCGCTTTTTTCTATGTGTCTCTGTTTGTCTTTTCTTCATCACCCATTGCTCCTCATCTGGATCTTCTTAATCAACAGCCTGGGAGATGGGGCCATGGCAGTGCTTGTCAGTCATCCATCACTATAACAAAATACCCGAGATAAGTAACTCAGACAGAAAAAATAGTTATTTTGGCTCACAAACATGGAGGTTTTGGTCCATAATGGATTGGCCCCATTGTTTGGGGCCTGGAGCAAGGCAGCTCATCACGGCAGGAGCCCATGGCAGAGTGATATTGCTTCCATCATGAGCAGTGAGCAAAACAGAGAGAAGAGGAAGGGGCTGGGCTCCCACAGTCCTGTTGTAAGGCTCTATCCCAATGGCCCAAGAGCCTCCCCCAGGCTCTACCGTGCCCCCCAGTGGCACCCCGGGAACCTGTCTTTACACGTGGATCTTCGGGGACAGTCAGCATTCCAACTGTAGGTGTGGGTTCCGTCTTTATGCTGTTGGCGCAGTCTACTGAGCCGTCGACTTTGGAAAGCCGCCTGCACACCTGGAACCCGTCCCACTGGGGCGGGGTTTGCATGGTTCACACGCGGCTCAGTCAGCGCGAGGTGTGTCCTGAGAACTCTGGCATCCGAGTTTTTATGATGAGTGACTGGGGATCCTTCTCTTATTTAACATCTTGGGAAGTTTGAATGGAGGTGGATTCTGTAAGTTTCTGGTAGAGTGCACCATGTAAATCACGTGGGCCTCTTTTTTTGTGGTTGTTGGTTTTTAGAGGGGGTGACTTAATGACAACTCACTGAATCTCTTACCCAGACCTTCCAGTCAGGCTGCCGATTTCTTCTCCAGGCAGTTGGTGGTTGTTTCTAGTGATCTTTCCATCTCATCCAAGTTACGTAATAGACGATCACGCTCTTGTTCCTGACTTTCCTTTACGATCCTGTTTCTGTGGGTCAGGACCACTGCTGGCTACTCTTTCATTTCTGGTTCTCGTAATTTGAGTCTTCTTCGTGTTCATTGGGTGGATCTAGTTAAATGTATATTGGTTTTATTGATCTTTCCAAAGAATCAGATGTGGTTTCACTGATTTTTACTACTCCTATCTATTTTTTATCCATTAATTTCTGCTCTAATTCTTAGTATTTTCATCTCTTGTTTTGCTTTTCTCTATCTTTTTAGTGTCTTAAGGAGGAAGGTAGGGTGTTGATTGGGATGTTTCTCCTTTTTAGTATACAACTCAGATCTGTGAATTTTCTTTAAAGAGCAGTTCTACTTGTATGGCAGAAATTCGACATGCCATGTTTTCATTTTCTTTCAACTCAACTCAATATCTTACTTCTTTGACCCATGTGTTCTTTTTTAAAATTTTTATTTTCCTTATTTATTTTTATGTGGTGCTGAGGATCGAACCCAGCGTCTCACACGTGCGAGGCGAGCGCTCTACCTCTGAGCCACAACCCAGCCCCCATGTGTTATTATCAACTCTTTAATAATATAGTTTTTATACTCTTCCTTTAACTCACATTTTTCTTATTTAAAGTCCATTTCTTATACAAAGATTTGATCTTGCTCCGATCTGAGAAACTCCTCCTATGGATGCAGTATTAAAGGTTTTAATGTAACTATTGATCGATTGATCTGGTTAGGCTCTGTCGGGTGATATTTCCTTCTCTTTATAGTGTGTGTGTGTGTGTGTGTGTGTGTGTGTGTGTGTTTCCATTTTACTCATTTCCCACTTTGTGGGAATGAATTATATATTTATGTGATTGTATTTAACCCATTATTCTTGCCTTATTTATTATAATTCTTTGCATTATTCTTCCAGGTGCTCCCTTATTTACAATGTCATCTCTACCTGATTGTCCTCTATCTTCCAATGTCATTAAATGGGGTAATAAACAGTGTAAAAATGGGAGCTTTGTCTCATTGTCCCAGTCGTGTTTGGTAATGTTTTCATATTCTTACTTCTACATATGTCTTAAGTTCTACAGTGCAGTATTGCTATTTGGGGGTGGGTGGGTATGGAGATTGACCTCAGGGGCACTGGGCCACTGAGCCACATCCCAGCCCTATTTTGTATTTTATTTAGAGACAGGGTCTCACTGGGTTGCTCAGCACCTCACTTTTGCTGAGGCTGGCTGTGAACTCCCGATTTACTGGAGGTCTTTGGCACTTAAAAAGTCCTCTTGTTTCCTGGTTTGCATGCACAGCTCAGAGGACGGAGCATTTGGGTGAATACTGGACTGATTTGTCTTGTTTGTTCTTATGGAGATCTGGCAGGAGAAGGGGCATGTGGTGGCAGCCCCAGGAATCCAGGAATCGGAGTGAGAGGGTCTGAGGCCTCCTACCACCTGGTGGAGGGAGGGACGGGGAGGGCGTTTACCTGCAGGGCTGGGAGGTGGGAATGGCAGTGCCGGGCTCTCCTCTAGGCTGCTCTTCCATGTCCCTACTGGGAGCCGGGGAGTTGAGGATGTTGCAAAGGAGGGACTTCCCGATGTGTGAACAGGCTGAAGGTTGACTTCTGCCGCCTGGCTCTGCCCTTCTGTTGGGTTTGTGACCGTGGACCTGATGTAGATGTGTGCACTGCAGTTTTCTGATCAGGAAAGAGGAGACAGGAGTTTCTCCTTCTGGGCGGTGGTGTTGGAGGTGTTGACATATGTGAGACGTGGGGTGCTGAGAGCCACAGGCAGTTGGAATGACCATAGCATTTGTGGCAGAAGGGAGTGGTTGAGAGGTGACGCCAGCAAGCCATTGAGATGATGATGGTTAAGTTAAGCTGTGTATTCAATTGTATATTAGACCCCTGCTGTCCGCCTTGGCCCGCTACTTTGGAGTTCTCTCGGGGATTCCTGGAGAGTTCCCATTGGTTGGGGAAGTGCCGGAGGAAGCATTTCCGGTTGAGGGTTCCTGGAAGGGCCGCGTGGGTGGCGGATAAAAAAGGAGTTCCTGTTTTGAACCTACGTGTGCCTCGTGGTGGCTCCGTTACTTTATGCCCAGCCAGACTGCGGCAGTGTGGGCTGGCCAGGGCCCCGGTCCCCCACCTTCAGCTCTGTTGTGGGATGGACACGGCTTCCAGACAGGACAAGAGCAGAGGGCAGGCGGGACACGGCTGATGGGTGATGGGAAAATGGAGGAAGGCCTAGCTCGCAGAGACCTAAGGTCTCAGCCCTGTTCACCGAGAGTCGGCAGGGGAGGAAGCTGTCCTGGGGGCTGCAGGCAACGCTCCAGGTTTCAGGGGTGGTGAGAGGGACTCTGAGGCTAGACAGGCATTTTGAAAAAGGCGGATGGCACCCTTGTTCTCAGGTATGTGGCATCTCTCTGCACCCCTGCTGTGGGCTACTTCCTCCTCTGTGAAAGGCCAGTTCCTGTGGACGGGACGTGCTTCCTGCCCCCAGAATCAGGCCTGGCCATGTGACTTGCTTTGGTCAGTGGGAACAGGGTGACCCCGGCCACTATGGAGCAGCAGCCTTGAAGCCTCGTTGGGCCCTGCCTCTGCCGCCATCCCACCCCCTGTTGCTCTGTGCCCCAGGCCCACCGTGCTCCTTGCAGGCAGAGGTGCTGCTTCAGGCTGGGTCCCAGGCTTCTCTGCCAGGGAGCAGAGCTGTAGGCCAGCAGGTGTGTGTGTCACCTGGCCTGTCACGAGAGCAAAACACAGGCACTGGCTGTCGCCAGACCCTGAGAGGTAGCTGGCTGCTGGCACATGTGCAGCAGATGGAGGGCAGGTCTGGAGAGACCACCCTAGAGGCCCAGGTTCCAAGAGGCCAAGTCATCACTCGAACGTTGACCTGCCACACGCAGTGACCAGAGCAGAGCTGGCTGGGCGGGAGTTCCAGACTCCAGTGAACAAGGACATCTACAGGACCCAGCGGGAGTGGAGGGTGAAGTGGGTGACTCCTCGGCATGAGGACTTTCTCCATGAGGAACAGAAGTACAGTTGGTGACAAGGAGCAGGACAAATGGTCCCATCTCCTGCTCTGCTGGAGCAGGGTGCCGCCCTCACCTTGGATGGACGGCCGCGGGGACTTGGATGGAGTGGTCTTGAGTAGCTGCAGGTTCATGAAGATCAGGGCAACAGCGCTGGCTCCCGGGAGAGTGGCTGGTTACACACTGACTCCAGAAGGCAGAGGCAGAGGGTTTAGGAGAGCCAGAGTGAGGGACTGGGCCCATCTACAGACGTGCAGTCAGGGTGGTGAGCAGCTGGCGGGGGTCTGCTGCGTGCTCCCTGCAGGACCAGGGTGTCTGGGGCACATGCTCCCTCCTGCTCCCTCTGGCAGATGGCCACATGATTCCATGAAGAAGGACGTAAGTGCCCCCTTTCTGTTGGTCTCTCTCACCTCCTTCTCCAAACCACAGACATGAAGATGTTAAGGCTTACCTGGGCAGCTCACACCAAGTGGTTTAGGAAGGCCTCTTCCTTTTAACACGGACTTCAAAATCAGAGCTAGGTCTCTGAAAGAACCCCGTGTGATCCTAAAGCAGGCAAGGCCCCTGAAGGTAACTTAACTGCTTCTATACATTTGGCTTTTCAGCATTGGTCTTCCTTGTGGAGAAAGACGGAGGATTTTAGTACCTCCTGAGATGACATTAGCTGAATATTACTAGCTACTCATAATAGTAATGAAATTATCACCATACATCATCATATCATATGATATTTTGTACTTTCCCCTTTATTACAAAAGATTGCTTGTTAAAGTGGGAAACATAAGAAAACTCACATTAATAATTAAACCAAAATGGGGGTAATTGCCCTTGCATGAGCAATTGCTAGTTTATTAAATCGCTCACTCCGAGTGTTGTTCAGCGTTGGAACACGTAAGTGGCAGTTGTTCAGACAGCCAGTGGTAGCTCCTACCTATGTAGCACCTTCTAACAATGACCTCTAACAAGCAGAACAGAGGCCCGATGTTAAAGTAACAGGAACTGACCTTGAGGTCCCTGGGGGCAGGTCTGCTGTGATTACTGTTCTCTCAATATTATTGAGAAAGTTCACCTTTAAATTGACCAAACTTTAGGAATTTTGTTGGCTTCCATTTTTAAGACAAAAAAATTTAAATCTACAGATATCAGGAGGATTTTAGTATTGAATCAAGAAACTAAGGAATCCTCTCTATTCTAATGTGGGGAGCAGTTTTCCAAGCAACTCAGAGCCTCCACCCACACTGCCAGTCGGGAGCAGGCCTCTCCTTTGCCACTGCCCTGGCTTATATTTTCAGAAAGAAATAACAGGAAGTGACGACGGTGACGGTATTGGGAAGACGGAAAGGGTGGCAGCTGCCATCCACGAGAACAACCTTGCACCAGCTGCTTTGCACTGGGTGCTGTCTTTGGAAGGCCTCTGCAGGTGGCCATGTTACTTTTATTTTAAAGATGAAGGACCTGTTGCTCCAAGAGACGATAACACAGCCCACGTCACCCCACTGGTGAATGGCTGCATCAGGATCCCAGGGTGAGACGGCTCCACATCATGGAGCTCTCTGTCACACGAATGAGCCTCTTCCCAGCACTGTCCAGGTGTCCTATGCCCCCACTGTCCCTCTGTCAGGGAGCGCAAGGTGGGCCCTCTCTACCAAATTGTTGCTAACATCGCTGTGGCTGTAACAAGGCACTTTCATATTTGCCATCTCCACTGTCACAAACGCCAGGCTACAGCCCACAGAGTCCGAGTTACTTGCTGGAGGCCACAGAGCCAGCACTCGGTGCAGGCTGTGACCTGGCTTTGACTCTGCTCGCATTTCCACCAGGCTGTTGTGGCTCTCAAGTGGTTTTAATTGCAAGAGATACTTGACAAAGTACTTTCCACAGATGAATTAATTCTGGTTTCATGTGATAGAATTTCACTCTACATTGGGTACCTTATGAAACCCTTTTAGGATTTATCTTGAAGATGCCTATTTTTATGGCATGATGTCTGGTCATTTTAGAAATCTGCCATTCCATTTCTGGGTATAATGTAGTCCCACGACAGTGCCAGTGTTTATCGTGTTAGACGGCAGAACACCGACGAGGAAGCCACCCTGCCTTCCCCCCTCGCAGGTCCAGAACATGAGGAGGATGAGGCAGACCCCTTACTCTGTCTCCGCCTGCTCCTGCTCTGTAGAATGGGGGTGACCCTCGGTAGGTCCTCCCCTCTCTTCTGAACCGTAGGCTGGTAGGCGGCAGAGCTGCGACCCGAACCAGGTTTGACTCCAGCGCCGGGCTCCCAGCCGGGCGCCAGGCAGACGCCAGAGCTCTGCAGATCCTTGGAGCTTCTGCCCGCACCACCGCCTCTGGGGGGAATGGCTTGTCTCCGTGCTCTTCTCCAGGCCACTCCAAGGGTTATTGATCCCCTGGTGAGACCTACAGTTAAACCAAGAGGGCTGCGACACGTGGAAAAGAGAGGAGCACGAAGGGCCTCAGCAGCACTGCGGCTGTGTCTGCCCACCAAGGCCTTGCGGCCCACCGGGTTCTGCAGGGTCCTCCAGCTCCGCTAGCAGTCCCGGACCCGGTCTCCTTGCATGCTGGACAGCACCAGCGCCAGCCTGCAGGGGTGGGTGGGCTCTCACGGCCACGCCCTCCGTGGTGGGCGGTGCTGCGGGGTGTCAGGCCACGCCCTCCGCGGTGGGCGGTGCTGCAGGCTTTAGGCCACGCCCTCCACAGTGAGCGGTGCTGTGGGGTGTCAGGCCACACCCTCCGTGGTGGGCGGTGCTATGGGGTGTCAGGCCACACCCTCTACGGTGGGCGGTGCTGCGGAGTGTCAGCCACACCCTCCGTGGTGGGCGGTGCTGCGGGGTGTCAGGCCACGCCCTCTGCGGGGTGTCAGGCCACGCCCTCCACGATGGGCGGTGCTGTGGGGTGTCAGGCCACACCCTCCGTGGTGGGCGGTGCTATGGGGTGTCAGGCCACACCCTCTACGGTGGGCGGTGCTGCGGAGTGTCAGCCACACCCTCCGTGGTGGGCGGTGCTGCGGGGTGTCAGGCCACGCCCTCTGCGGGGTGTCAGGCCACGCCCTCCGCGGTGGGCGGTGCTGCGGGGTTCAGGCCACTCCCTCCACGGTGGGCGGTGCTGCGGGGTTCAGGCCACACCCTCCACGGTGGGCGGTGCTGCGGGGTGTCAGGCCACACCCTCCGCGGTGGGCGGTGCTGCCATCTCCTAGCCACACCCTCCGCGGTGGGCGGTGCTGCGGCTTATCTGCTGCTCTGCAGTGGCCCCTAAGTTGGTGGCGCCCCGTCTGTGGCTCTCCATGGCGTTCCTGCTCTCCTAATGCTGCCCACAGCTCTGGCCAGCCTCGCCACTCCCCCAGACCCCTTGAGGACACACCTCACACCCCAGCAGTCGTCACCCACCGCATCCCTCGCTCCCTTTACTTCAAGGCCCCGAGGATCAGGCAAGTCACTGGAACCCTTCGGCCCTGCTCTGGGTGCAGCAGAGCGGTGTGGACATGCGCTCCTTTAACTGGGCAAGTGCCTTGGCGAGCCTGCCCGCGAGTCTGCTCTGATTCTGGGACGTTCCGTGCACTGCCTGTGGAAAGGTCATTGGGGTGAACATTTCCTTTCTCTTTTGGACACTAATCCCACAAAGGGGAACTTCTGATTTATATTTCCCCTTGAAAATAGCATTACAGTCTTTTAAAGAGGTAAAAGATCGTGATTTTGTAGTGAAGAACATACTTCTTGTGTCCTTGAACCACCTTGGGTATTTCATTTCAGTAACCCTTTCTCTCCCTCTTGTGATATTTGGATGGGGGCTCTCTCGCATCTCTCTGACAGCCATCAATGATGGCCTCCCCAGTGGGGACCATGGCTCAGCCTCCACAGCTGAGTTGAGGTGGCGGACACAGGTATCTCACAGCCAGGGTCCTGGACAGGCTTTGCAAGTGTTCATCACACCTGCCACCTGCCCGTGGCCCCCATATCACTCTTTTTCGGGGACAGGAGGCCCTGGTCAGGCAGGAGGATTGCCAGGAGTGTGAAATTCTGACAGTTTCTCCAGGTGCCATGGCTGATTCCCGTTGGTCAGCCTGTTAACACTCAGAAACAAAGATTAAGCATGTTACTTATGAAGCTTGGTGTCCACCACAGGGAAAAAAAGAGGCTGGTAGTTTATAAGATGTACATATTTGTAAAAAACACATTTACACCTGAGGAAAATTTCCCCCATGCATGCTACTAAGAACTTCGTGTCCAAGTGGGATAACATGCCCTCATTTTATGTGACATTAGGATTCCCGACTATACAGGACATAACCATGTTTAAAATCCTTTTAGCTTCTATAGGCCAGCTAACCCGCTATTTGAATTAAGGGTCAGTCTTGAACTAGAAGACCGATCCTAAGAGTGAGACAGCTTCAGGGCAGGCACCTGAGAATCACCAGCACGCTCAGGCTCGGAGTCACAGCTCAGTTGCAGATGGTTGTTATGAAGAATGATAACCAAACATTATGATCATGTCCACGCGTGGTCAGTGAGTCAAACCAAATTGGGAGTTTAGTCATGATTGATTTTCTTGGCATCCTGCTAGGTGATAACTGTTTTATGGGAGCAAATGAGTAGTTTTGTGACTGGTGGCGCCAGGTATTCCTAGCCAAATTGGTGGCTGGGACTGCCACCTGGGGTTTGATGGCAGGAAGCTATGTCCTGGTGTGTGGCCAGCTGACTTGGCCACAGCCTGGCCTGGGAGCCAAGGTATTCCCTAGAAGAGTACACCAGATCTTCCCTCCAGTCCAGCTCTAAGACCTAGAGACACCCGTGCCCTTCTTAACACCCTGGGCTCTCTACTGTATTATTCTGAAAACAAAATCACTCCATGTCGCTGAGCCTCAGTTTCTTCGTATGTAGCACATGTAAAACATGTATTGAATTCAAAGCTCCTAAAACACAGGGTAGGACTCCAGTAAATGTTATTTTCTTTTGCCACGTCATCCTTTCCTTACCCATAGCTGTCATATCCCGTGGCACAGCTGAGATCTGAAAGTTTAATTGCAACAATTATTCACTGGGGCAAAAACAGATCCTTGGTTAAATCCAACCCTCCGCCCACTCTGGGGCACCCACACAGCTGAACCTCTGGAGAAAAACTCCCAAACACACGGCGCAACTTCAGGCTCAGCCCTGCTAAGCACAGGGGCCCGCGGGCTGCCAGCAATCCCGGCCCACTCACTCCTCCGTCTTTGCCATGACAGTGGCATGACCTTCTCTTCTCAAACACCTTCTCCACTGGACTGCGTTTCCAGCTAATGTCCATCTCTTTATTGCACAAAGAAAAACTGCAGCCCTCAGAAGAGGACTCCAGCCTGCCAGCACAGCTTAGCCTCCACAGTGCTGTGCTCCCCCAGGCGACCTCCTCCTCTGTTCCCTGCAGAGGCTCTCTGCAGCACCAGCCCTCCCCATGAGCATGACTTCAGCTGCAGTGGATGGCTTTCTCTCTGCTGGACTTCTCAACAGAACCGGGCATTATTTGTGCATGCATCAACAACAATGGTACCTCGCTCTGATTTTCCCTCAGCAAGGGTTTTACTTCTTGCATGAAAAAACAATTTAAATGTGGGTTTTATGCTCACACTATCAAGCCATCTACCCTTTTACACTTTCTCACATCACTGCAATTACAACTCCACCATGGCTCCAACATAGCCCTCGTCATGGTCACCAGTGATCCTTGTTAGTGTCACAGTCATCTGCACCATGGCTCCAACACAGCCCTCGTCATGGTCACCCGTGATCCTTGTTAGTGTCACAGTGATCTGCACCATGGCTCTAACACAGCCCTCGTCATGGTCACCAGTGATCCTTGTTAGTGCCACAGTCATCTGCACCATGGCTCCAACACAGCCCTCGTCATGGTCACCTGTGATCCTTGTAGTGTCACAGTCATCTGCACCATGGCTCCAACACAGCCCTCGTCATGGTCACCAGTGATCCTTGTTAGTGCCACAGTCATCTGCACCATGGCTCCAACACAGCCCTCGTCATGGTCACCAGTGATCCTTGTTAGTGCCACAGTCATCTGCACCATGGCTCCAACACAGCCCTCGTCATGGTCACCAGTGATCCTTGTAGTGTCACAGTCATCTGCACTGTGACTCCAACACAGCCCTCGTCATGGTCACCTGTGATCCTTGTTAGTGCCACAGTCATCTGCACTGTGACTCTAACACAGCCCTCGTCATGGTCACCAGTGATCCTTGTTAGTGCCACCAGTCATCTGCACCATGGCTCTAACACAGCCCTCGTCATGGTCACCAGTGATCCTTGTTAGTGTCACAGTCATCTGCACCATGGCTCCAACACAGCCCTCGTCATGGTCACCAGTGATCCTTGTTAGTGCCACAGTCATCTGCACCATGGCTTCAACACAGCCCTCGTCATGGTCACCAGTGATCCTTGTTAGTGCCACAGTCATCTGCACCATGGCTCCAACACAGCCCTCGTCATGGTCACCTGTGATCCTTGTAGTGTCACAGTCATCTGCACCATGGCTCCAACACAGCCCTCGTCATGGTCACCAGTGATCCTTGTTAGTGCCACAGTCATCTGCACCATGGCTCCAACACAGCCCTCGTCATGGTCACCAGTGATCCTTGTTAGTGCCACAGTCATCTGCACCATGGCTCTAACACAGCCCTCGTCATGGTCACCCGTGATCCTAGGTAGTGTCACAGTCATCTGCACCATGGCTCCAACACAGCCCTCGTCATGGTCACCAGTGATCCTTGTTAGTGCCACAGTCATCTGCACCATGGCTCCAACACAGCCCTCGTCATGGTCACCAGTGATCCTTGTTAGTGCCACAGTCATCTGCACCATGGCTCTAACACAGCCCTCGTCATGGGAACCCGTGATCCTAGTTAGTGTCACAGTCATCTGCATCATGGTCTAACACAGCCCTCGTGATGGTCACCCGTGATCCTTGTTAGTGCCACAGTCATCTGCACCATGGCTCCAACACAGCCCTCGTCATGGTCACCAGTGATCCTTGTTAGTGCCACAGTCATCTGCACCATGGCTCCAACACAGCCCTCGTCATGGTCACCAGTGATCCTTGTTAGTGCCACAGTCATCTACACCATGGCTCTAACTCAGCCTTTGTCATCGTCACCAGAGATCCTAGTTAGTGCCACAGTCATCTGCATCATGGTCTAACACAGCCCTCGTGATGGTCACCAGTGATCCTTGTTAGTGCCACAGTCATCTGCACCATGGCTCCAACACAGCACTCGTCATGGTCACCAGTGATCCTTGTTAGTGCCACAGTCATCTGCACCATGGCTCTAACACAGCCCTCGTCATGGTCACCTGTGATCCTTGTTAGTGTCACAGTCATCTGCACCATGGCTCTAACACAGCCCTCGTCATGGTCACCAGTGATCCTAGTTAGTGTCACAGTCATCTGCACCATGGTTCTAACACAGTCCTCGTCATGGTCACCAGTGATCCTAGTTAGTGTCACAGTCATCTGCACCATGGTTCTAACACAGTCCTCGTCATGGTCACCAGTGATCCTAGTTAGTGTCACAGTCATCTGCACCATGGTTCTAACACAGTCCTCGTCATGGTCACCAGTGATCCTTGTTAGTGTCACAGTCATCTGCACCATGGTGTAACACAGTCCTCGTCATGGTCACCAGTGATCCTTGTTAGTGCCACAGTCATCTGCACCATGGTGTAACACAGCCCTCGTCATGGTCACCAGTGATCCTTGTTAGTGCCACAGTCATCTGCACCATGGCTCCAACACAGCCCTCGTCATGGTCACCAGTGATCCTTGTTAGTGCCACAGTCATCTGCACCATGGCTCTAACTCAGCCTTTGTCATCGTCACCAGAGATCCTAGTTAGTGCCACAGTCATCTGCATCATGGTCTAACACAGCCCTCGTGATGGTCACCCGTGATCCTTGTTAGTGCCACAGTCATCTGCACCATGGCTCCAACACAGCCCTCGTCATGGTCACCAGTGATCCTTGTTAGTGCCACAGTCATCTGCACCATGGCTCCAACACAGCCCTCGTCATGGTCACCCGTGATCCTTGTTAGTGTCACAGTGATCTGCATCATGGTTCCAACACAGCCCTCGTCATGGTCACCAGTGATCCTAGTTAGTGTCACAGTCATCTGCACCATGGTTCTAACACAGCCCTCGTCATGGTCACCAGAGATCCTAGTTAGTGTCACAGTCATCTGCACCATGGTTCTAACACAGTCCTCGTCATGGTCACCAGTGATCCTTGTTAGTGTCACAGTCATCTGCACCATGGTGTAACACAGTCCTCGTCATGGTCACCAGTGATCCTTGTTAGTGTCACAGTCATCTGCACCATGGTGTAACACAGCCCTCGTCATGGTCACCAGTGATCCTTGTTAGTGTCACAGTCATCTGCACCATGGCTCCAACACAGCCCTCGTCATGGTCACCAGTGATCCTTGTTAGTGCCACAGTCATCTGCACCATGGCTCTAACACAGCCCTCGTCATGGTCACCCGTGATCCTTGTTAGTGTCACAGTGATCTGCACCATGGCTCTAACACAGTCCTCGTCATGGTCACCAGTGATCCTTGTTAGTGTCACAGTCATCTGCACCATGGCTCCAACACAGCCCTCGTCATGGTCACCAGTGATCCTTGTTAGTGTCACAGTCATCTGCACCATGGCTCCAACACAGCCCTCGTCATGGTCACCAGTGATCCTTGTTAGTGCCACCAGTCATCTGCACCATGGTTCTAACACAGTCCTCGTCATGGTCACCAGTGATCCTTGTTAGTGTCACAGTCATCTGCACCATGGTGTAACACAGTCCTCGTCATGGTCACCAGTGATCCTTGTTAGTGTCACAGTCATCTGCACCATGGTGTAACACAGCCCTCGTCATGGTCACCAGAGATCCTAGTTAGTGTCACAGTCATCTGCACCATGGTTCTAACACAGTCCTCATCATGGTCACCAGTGATCCTTGTTAGTGTCACAGTCATCTGCACCATGGTGTAACACAGTCCTCGTCATGGTCACCAGTGATCCTTGTTAGTGTCACAGTCATCTGCACCATGGTGTAACACAGCCCTCGTCATGGTCACCAGTGATCCTTGTTAGTGTCACAGTCATCTGCACCATGGCTCCAACACAGCCCTCGTCATGGTCACCAGTGATCCTTGTTAGTGCCACAGTGATCTGCACCATGGCTCTAACACAGCCCTCGTCATGGTCACCAGTGATCCTTGTTAGTGCCACAGTCATCTGCACCACGGTTCTAACACAGTCCTCGTCATGGTCACCAGTGATCCTTGTTAGTGTCACAGTCATCTGCACCATGGTTCTAACACAGTCCTCGTCATGGTCACCAGTGATCCTTGTTAGTGCCACCAGTCATCTGCACCATGGCTCCAACACAGCCCTCGTCATGGTCACCAGTGATCCTTGTTAGTGCCACCAGTCATCTGCACCATGGCTCCAACACAGCCCTCGTCATGGTCACCAGTGATCCTTGTTAGTGTCACAGTCATCTGCACCATGGATCCAACACAGCCCTCGTCATGGTCACCCGTGATCCTAGTTAGTGTCACAGTCATCTGCACCATGGTTCTAACACAGCCCTCGTCATGGTCACAAGTGATCCTTGTTAGTGTCACAGTCATCTGCACCATGGCTCCAACACAGCCCTCGTCATGGTCACCAGTGATCCTTGTTAGTGTCACAGTCATCTGCACCATGGCTCCAACACAGCACTCGTCATGGTCACCAGTGATCCTTGTTAGTGTCACAGTCATCTGCACCATGGCTCCAACACAGCCCTCGTCATGGTCACCAGTGATCCTTGTTAGTGTCACAGTCATCTGCACCATGGCTCCAACACAGTCCTCGTCATGGTCACCAGTGATCCTTGTTAGTGCCACAGTCATCTGCACCATGGTGTAACACAGCCCTCGTCATGGTCACCAGTGATCCTTGTTAGTGCCACAGTCATCTGCACCATGGCTCCAACACAGCCCTCGTCATGGTCACCAGTGATCCTTGTTAGTGTCACAGTCATCTGCACCATGGCTCCAACACAGCCCTCGTCATGGTCACCTGTGATCCTTGTAGTGTCACAGTCATCTGCACCATGGCTCCAACACAGCCCTCGTCATGGTCACCAGTGATCCTTGTTAGTGCCACAGTCATCTGCACCATGGCTCTAACTCAGCCTTTGTCATCGTCACCAGAGATCCTAGTTAGTGCCACAGTCATCTGCATCATGGTCTAACACAGCCCTCGTGATGGTCACCCGTGATCCTTGTTAGTGCCACAGTCATCTGCACCATGGCTCCAACACAGCCCTCGTCATGGTCACCAGTGATCCTTGTTAGTGCCACAGTCATCTGCACCATGGCTCCAACACAGCCCTCGTCATGGTCACCAGTGATCCTTGTTAGTGCCACAGTCATCTGCACCATGGCTCTAAAACAGCCCTCGTCATGGTCACCCGTGATCCTTGTTAGTGTCACAGTGATCTGCATCATGGTTCCAACACAGCCCTCGTCATGGTCACCAGTGATCCTTGTTAGTGCCACAGTCATCTGCACCATGGCTCCAACACAGCCCTCGTCATGGTCACCAGTGATCCTTGTTAGTGCCACAGTCATCTGCACCATGGCTCCAACACAGCCCTCGTCATGGTCACCAGTGATCCTTGTTAGTGCCACAGTCATCTGCACCATGGCTCTAACACAGCCCTCGTCATGGTCACCAGTGATCCTTGTTAGTGTCACAGTCATCTGCACCATGGCTCCAACACAGCCCTCGTCATGGTCACCAGTGATCCTTGTTAGTGTCACAGTCATCTGCACCATGGATCCAACACAGCCCTCGTCATGGCCACCAGTGATCCTTGTTAGTGCCACAGTCATCTGCACCATGGCTCTAACACAGCCCTCGTCATGGTCACCCGTGATCCTGTTAGTGTCACAGTGATCTGCATCATGGTTCCAACACAGCCCTCGTCATGGTCACCAGTGATCCTAGTTAGTGTCACAGTCATCTGCACCATGGTTCTAACACAGCCCTCGTCATGGTCACCAGAGATCCTAGGTAGTGTCACAGTCATCTGCACCATGGTTCTAACACAAACCCTCGTCATGGTCACCAGTGATCCTTGTTAGTGTCACAGTCATCTGCACCATGGTTCTAACACAGCCCTCGTCATGGTCACCAGAGATCCTAGTTAGTGTCACAGTCATCTGCACCATGGTTCTAACACAGCCCTCGTCATGGTCACCAGTGATCCTTGTTAGTGTCACAGTCATCTGCACCATGGTTCTAACACAGTCCTCGTCATGGTCACCAGTGATCCTTGTTAGTGTCACAGTCATCTGCACCATGGTGTAACACAGTCCTCGTCATGGTCACCAGTGATCCTTGTTAGTGTCACAGTCATCTGCACCATGGTGTAACACAGCCCTCGTCATGGTCACCAGTGATCCTTGTTAGTGTCACAGTCATCTGCACCATGGTGTAACACAGCCCTCGTCATGGTCACCAGAGATCCTAGTTAGTGTCACAGTCATCTGCACCATGGTTCTAACACAGTCCTCGTCATGGTCACCAGTGATCCTTGTTAGTGTCACAGTCATCTGCACCATGGTGTAACACAGTCCTCGTCATGGTCACCAGTGATCCTTGTTAGTGTCACAGTCATCTGCACCATGGTGTAACACAGCCCTCGTCATGGTCACCAGTGATCCTTGTTAGTGTCACAGTCATCTGCACCATGGCTCCAACACAGCCCTCGTTATGGTCACCAGTGATCCTTGTTAGTGCCACAGTGATCTGCACCATGGCTCTAACACAGCCCTCGTCATGGTCACCAGTGATCCTTGTTAGTGCCACAGTCATCTGCACCACGGTTCTAACACAGTCCTCGTCATGGTCACCAGTGATCCTTGTTAGTGTCACAGTCATCTGCACCATGGTTCTAACACAGTCCTCGTCATGGTCACCAGTGATCCTTGTTAGTGCCACCAGTCATCTGCACCATGGCTCCAACACAGCCCTCGTCATGGTCACCAGTGATCCTTGTTAGTGCCACCAGTCATCTGCACCATGGCTCCAACACAGCCCTCGTCATGGTCACCAGTGATCCTTGTTAGTGTCACAGTCATCTGCACCATGGATCCAACACAGCCCTCGTCATGGTCACCCGTGATCCTAGTTAGTGTCACAGTCATCTGCACCATGGTTCTAACACAGCCCTCGTCATGGTCACCAGTGATCCTTGTTAGTGTCACAGTCATCTGCACCATGGCTCCAACACAGCCCTCGTCATGGTCACCAGTGATCCTTGTTAGTGTCACAGTCATCTGCACCATGGCTCCAACACAGCACTCGTCATGGTCACCAGTGATCCTTGTTAGTGTCACAGTCATCTGCACCATGGCTCCAACACAGCCCTCGTCATGGTCACCAGTGATCCTTGTTAGTGTCACAGTCATCTGCACCATGGCTCCAACACAGTCCTCGTCATGGTCACCAGTGATCCTTGTTAGTGCCACAGTCATCTGCATCATGGTGTAACACAGCCCTCGTCATGGTCACCAGTGATCCTTGTTAGTGCCACAGTCATCTGCACCATGGCTCCAACACAGCCCTCGTCATGGTCACCAGTGATCCTTGTTAGTGTCACAGTCATCTGCACCATGGCTCCAACACAGCCCTCGTCATGGTCACCTGTGATCCTTGTAGTGTCACAGTCATCTGCACCATGGCTCCAACACAGCCCTCGTCATGGTCACCAGTGATCCTTGTTAGTGCCACAGTCATCTGCACCATGGCTCTAACTCAGCCTTTGTCATCGTCACCAGAGATCCTAGTTAGTGCCACAGTCATCTGCATCATGGTCTAACACAGCCCTCGTGATGGTCACCCGTGATCCTTGTTAGTGCCACAGTCATCTGCACCATGGCTCCAACACAGCCCTCGTCATGGTCACCAGTGATCCTTGTTAGTGCCACAGTCATCTGCACCATGGCTCCAACACAGCCCTCGTCATGGTCACCAGTGATCCTTGTTAGTGCCACAGTCATCTGCACCATGGCTCTAAAACAGCCCTCGTCATGGTCACCCGTGATCCTTGTTAGTGTCACAGTGATCTGCATCATGGTTCCAACACAGCCCTCGTCATGGTCACCAGTGATCCTTGTTAGTGCCACAGTCATCTGCACCATGGCTCCAACACAGCCCTCGTCATGGTCACCAGTGATCCTTGTTAGTGCCACAGTCATCTGCACCATGGCTCCAACACAGCCCTCGTCATGGTCACCAGTGATCCTTGTTAGTGCCACAGTCATCTGCACCATGGCTCTAACACAGCCCTCGTCATGGTCACCAGTGATCCTTGTTAGTGTCACAGTCATCTGCACCATGGCTCCAACACAGCCCTCGTCATGGTCACCAGTGATCCTTGTTAGTGTCACAGTCATCTGCACCATGGCTCCAACACAGCCCTCGTCATGGCCACCAGTGATCCTTGTTAGTGCCACAGTCATCTGCACCATGGCTCTAACACAGCCCTCGTCATGGTCACCCGTGATCCTGTTAGTGTCACAGTGATCTGCATCATGGTTCCAACACAGCCCTCGTCATGGTCACCAGTGATCCTAGTTAGTGTCACAGTCATCTGCACCATGGTTCTAACACAGCCCTCGTCATGGTCACCAGAGATCCTAGGTAGTGTCACAGTCATCTGCACCATGGTTCTAACACAGCCCTCGTCATGGTCACCAGTGATCCTTGTTAGTGTCACAGTCATCTGCACCATGGTTCTAACACAGCCCTCGTCATGGTCACCAGAGATCCTAGTTAGTGTCACAGTCATCTGCACCATGGTTCTAACACAGCCCTCGTCATGGTCACCAGTGATCCTTGTTAGTGTCACAGTCATCTGCACCATGGTTCTAACACAGTCCTCGTCATGGTCACCAGTGATCCTTGTTAGTGTCACAGTCATCTGCACCATGGTGTAACACAGTCCTCGTCATGGTCACCAGTGATCCTTGTTAGTGTCACAGTCATCTGCACCATGGTGTAACACAGCCCTCGTCATGGTCACCAGTGATCCTTGTTAGTGTCACAGTCATCTGCACCATGGTGTAACACAGCCCTCGTCATGGTCACCAGAGATCCTAGTTAGTGTCACAGTCATCTGCACCATGGTTCTAACACAGTCCTCGTCATGGTCACCAGTGATCCTTGTTAGTGTCACAGTCATCTGCACCATGGTGTAACACAGTCCTCGTCATGGTCACCAGTGATCCTTGTTAGTGTCACAGTCATCTGCACCATGGTGTAACACAGCCCTCGTCATGGTCACCAGTGATCCTTGTTAGTGTCACAGTCATCTGCACCATGGCTCCAACACAGCCCTCGTTATGGTCACCAGTGATCCTTGTTAGTGCCACAGTGATCTGCACCATGGCTCTAACACAGCCCTCGTCATGGTCACCAGTGATCCTTGTTAGTGCCACAGTCATCTGCACCATGGTTCTAACACAGTCCTCGTCATGGTCACCAGTGATCCTTGTTAGTGTCACAGTCATCTGCACCATGGTTCTAACACAGTCCTCGTCATGGTCACCAGTGATCCTTGTTAGTGTCACAGTCATCTGCACCATGGCTCTAACACAGCCCTCGTCATGGTCACCAATGATCCTTGTTAGTGTCACAGTCATCTGCACCATGGCTCCAACACAGCCCTCGTCATGGTCACCAGTGATCCTTGTTAGTGTCACAGTGATCTGCACCATGGCTCCAACACAGCCCTCGTCATAGTCACCCGTGATCCTTGTTAGTGTCACAGTGATCTGCACCATGGCTCCAACACAGCCCTCGTCATGGTCACCAGTGATCCTTGTTAGTGCCACAGTCATCTGCACCATGGCTCCAACACAGCCCTCGTCATGGTCACCAGTGATCCTTGTTAGTGCCACCAGTCATCTGCACCATGGCTCCAACACAGCCCTCGTCATGGTCACCAGTGATCCTTGTTAGTGTCACAGTCATCTGCACCATGGCTCCAACACAGCCCTCGTCATGGTCACCCGTGATCCTAGTTAGTGTCACAGTCATCTGCACCATGGTTCTAACACAGCCCTCGTCATGGTCACCAGTGATCCTTGTTAGTGTCACAGTCATCTGCACCATGGCTCCAACACAGCCCTCGTCATGGTCACCAGTGATCCTTGTTAGTGTCACAGTCATCTGCACCATGGCTCCAACACAGCCCTCGTCATGGTCACCAGTGATCCTTGTTAGTGTCACAGTCATCTGCACCATGGCTCTAACACAGCCCTCGTGATGGTCACCCGTGATCCTTGTTAGTGTCACAGTCATCTGCACCATGGCTCTAACACAGCCCTCGTCATGGTCACCCGTGATCCTAGTTAGTGCCACCACTCATCTGCACCATGGCTCCAACACAGCCCTCGTCATGGTCACCCGTGATCCTTGTTAGTGCCACAGTCATCTGCACCATGGCTCTAACACAGCCCTCGTCATGGTCACCCGTGATCCTTGTTAGTGTCACAGTCATCTGCACCATGGCTCTAACACAGCCCTCGTCATGGTCACCAGTGATCCTAGTTAGTGTCACAGTCATCTGCACCATGGTTCTAACACAGTCCTCGTCATGGTCACCAGTGATCCTAGTTAGTGTCACAGTCATCTGCACCATGGTTCTAACACAGTCCTCGTCATGGTCACCAGTGATCCTAGTTAGTGTCACAGTCATCTGCACCATGGTTCTAACACAGTCCTCGTCATGGTCACCAGTGATCCTTGTTAGTGTCACAGTCATCTGCACCATGGTGTAACACAGTCCTCGTCATTGTCACCAGTGATCCTTGTTAGTGCCACAGTCATCTGCACCATGGTGTAACATAGCCCTCGTCATGGTCACCAGTGATCCTTGTTAGTGCCACAGTCATCTGCACCATGGCTCTAACACAGCCCTTGTCATGGTCACCTGTGATCCTTGTAGTGTCACAGTCATCTGCACCATGGCTCCAACACAGCCCTCGTCATGGTCACCAGTGATCCTTGTTAGTGTCACAGTCATCTGCACCATGGCTCCAACACAGCCCTCGTCATGGTCACCTGTGATCCTTGTAGTGTCACAGTCATCTGCACCATGGCTCCAACACAGCCCTCGTCATGGTCACCAGTGATCCTTGTTAGTGCCACAGTCATCTGCACCATGGCTCTAACTCAGCCTTTGTCATCGTCACCAGAGATCCTAGTTAGTGCCACAGTCATCTGCATCATGGTCTAACACAGCCCTCGTGATGGTCACCCGTGATCCTTGTTAGTGCCACAGTCATCTGCACCATCATGGTCTAACACAGCCCTCGTGATGGTAACCCGTGATCCTTGTTAGTGCCACAGTCATCTGCACCATGGCTCCAACACAGCCCTCGTCATGGTCACCAGTGATCCTTGTTAGTGCCACAGTCATCTGCACCATGGCTCTAACACAGCCCTCGTCATGGTCACCAGTGATCCTTGTTAGTGTCACAGTCATCTGCACCATGGCTCCAACACAGTCCTCGTCATGGTCACCAGTGATCCTTGTTAGTGTCACAGTCATCTGCACCATGGCTCCAACACAGCCCTCGTCATGGTCACCAGTGATCCTAGTTAGTGCCACCACTCATCTGCACCATGGCTCCAACACAGCCCTCGTCATGGTCACCAGTGATCCTTGTTAGTGCCACCAGTCATCTGCACCATGGTTCTAACACAGTCCTCGTCATGGTCACCAGTGATCCTTGTTAGTGTCACAGTCATCTGCACCATGGTGTAACACAGTCCTCGTCATGGTCACCAGTGATCCTTGTTAGTGTCACAGTCATCTGCACCATGGTGTAACACAGCCCTCGTCATGGTCACCAGAGATCCTAGTTAGTGTCACAGTCATCTGCACCATGGTTCTAACACAGTCCTCGTCATGGTCACCAGTGATCCTTGTTAGTGTCACAGTCATCTGCACCATGGTGTAACACAGTCCTCGTCATGGTCACCAGTGATCCTTGTTAGTGTCACAGTCATCTGCACCATGGTGTAACACAGCCCTCGTCATGGTCACCAGTGATCCTTGTTAGTGTCACAGTCATCTGCACCATGGCTCCAACACAGCCCTCGTCATGGTCACCAGTGATCCTTGTTAGTGCCACAGTGATCTGCACCATGGCTCTAACACAGCCCTCGTCATGGTCACCAGTGATCCTTGTTAGTGCCACCAGTCATCTGCACCATGGCTCCAACACAGCCCTCGTCATGGTCACCAGTGATCCTTGTTAGTGCCACCAGTCATCTGCACCATGGCTCCAACACAGCCCTCGTCATGGTCACCAGTGATCCTTGTTAGTGTCACAGTCATCTGCACCATGGCTCCAACACAGCCCTCGTCATGGTCACCCGTGATCCTAGTTAGTGTCACAGTCATCTGCACCATGGTTCTAACACAGCCCTCGTCATGGTCACCAGTGATTCTTGTTAGTGTCACAGTCATCTGCACCATGACTCCAACACAGCCCTCGTCATGGTCACCCGTGATCCTTGTTAGTGTCACAGTCATCTGCACCATGGCTCCAACACAGCCCTCGTCATGGTCACCAGTGATCCTTGTTAGTGTCACAGTCATCTGCACCATGGCTCTAACACAGCCCTCGTCATAGTCACCCGTGATCCTTGTTAGTGTCACAGTCATCTGCACCATGGCTCTAACACAGCCCTCGTCATGGTCACCCGTGATCCTAGTTAGTGCCACCACTCATCTGCACCATGGCTCCAACACAGCCCTCGTCATGGTCACCAGTGATCCTAGTTAGTGTCACAGTCATCTGCACCATGGTTCTAACACAGTCCTCGTCATGGTCACCAGTGATCCTAGTTAGTGTCACAGTCATCTGCACCATGGTTCTAACACAGTCCTCGTCATGGTCACCAGTGATCCTAGTTAGTGTCACAGTCATCTGCACCATGGTTCTAACACAGTCCTCGTCATGGTCACCAGTGATCCTTGTTAGTGTCACAGTCATCTGCACCATGGTGTAACACAGTCCTCGTCATTGTCACCAGTGATCCTTGTTAGTGCCACAGTCATCTGCACCATGGTGTAACACAGCCCTCGTCATGGTCACCAGTGATCCTTGTTAGTGCCACAGTCATCTGCACCATGGCTCTAACACAGCCCTCGTCATGGTCACCTGTGATCCTTGTAGTGTCACAGTCATCTGCACCATGGCTCCAACACAGCCCTCATCATGGTCACCAGTGATCCTTGTTAGTGTCACAGTCATCTGCACCATGGCTCCAACACAGCCCTCGTCATGGTCACCTGTGATCCTTGTAGTGTCACAGTCATCTGCACCATGGCTCCAACACAGCCCTCGTCATGGTCACCAGTGATCCTTGTTAGTGCCACAGTCATCTGCACCATGGCTCTAACTCAGCCTTTGTCATCGTCACCAGAGATCCTAGTTAGTGCCACAGTCATCTGCATCATGGTCTAACACAGCCCTCGTGATGGTCACCCGTGATCCTTGTTAGTGCCACAGTCATCTGCACCATCATGGTCTAACACAGCCCTCGTGATGGTCACCCGTGATCCTTGTTAGTGCCACAGTCATCTGCACCATGGCTCCAACACAGCCCTCGTCATGGTTACCAGTGATCCTTGTTAGTGCCACAGTCATCTGCACCATGGCTCTAACACAGCCCTCGTCATGGTCACCAGTGATCCTTGTTAGTGTCACAGTCATCTGCACCATGGCTCCAAAACAGCCCTCGTCATGGTCACCAGTGATCCTTGTAGTGCCACCAGTCATCTGCACCATGGCTCTAACACAGCCCTCGTCATGGTCACCGGTGATCCTTGTTAGTGTCACAGTCATCTGCACCATGGCTCCAACACAGCCCTCGTCATGGTCACCCGTGATCCTTGTAGTGCCACCACTCATCTGCACCATGGCTCCAACACAGCCCTCGTCATGGTCACCAGTGATCCTAGTTAGTGCCACCAGTCATCTGCACCATGGCTCTAACACAGCCCTCGTCATGGTCACCAGTGATCCTTGTTAGTGTCACAGTCATCTGCACCATGGCTCCAACACAGCCCTCGTCATGGTCACCAGTGATCCTTGTTAGTGTCACAGTCATCTGCACCATGGTTCTAACACAGCCCTCGCCATGGTCACCCGTGATCCTTGTTAGTGTCACAGTCATCTGCACCATGGTGTAACACAGTCCTCGTCATGGTCACCAGTGATCCTTGTTAGTGTCACAGTCATCTGCACCATGGCTCTAACACAGCCCTCGTCATGGTCACCTGTGATCCTTGTTAGTGTCACAGTCATCTGCACCATGGCTCCAACACAGCCCTCGTCATGGCCACCAGTGATCCTTGTTAGTGTCACAGTCATCTGCACCATGGCTCCAACACAGCCCTCGTCATGGTCACCCGTGATCCTTGTAGTGCCACCAGTCATCTGCACCATGGCTCCAACACAGCCCTCGTCATGGTCACCAGTGATCCTTGTTAGTGTCACAGTCATCTGCACCATGGCTCCAACACAGCCCTCGTCATGGCCACCAGTGATCCTTGTTAGTGTCACAGTCATCTGCACCATGGCTCCAACACAGCCCTCGTCATGGTCACCAGTGATCCTTGTTAGTGTCACAGTCATCTGCACCATGGCTCTAACACAGCCCTCGTCATGGTCACCAGTGATCCTTGTTAGTGTCACAGTCATCTGCACCATGGTGTAACACAGCCCTCGTCATGGTCACCAGTGATCCTTGCTAGTGCCACCAGTCATCTGCACCATGGCTCCAACACAGCCCTCGTCATGGTCACCAGTGATCCTTGTTAGTGCCACCAGTCATCTGCACCATGGCTCCAACACAGCCCTCGTCATGGTCACCAGTGATCCTTGTTAGTGTCACAGTCATCTGCACCATGGCTCCAACACAGCCCTCGTCATGGTCACCCGTGATCCTAGTTAGTGTCACAGTCATCTGCACCATGGTTCTAACACAGCCCTCGTCATGGTCACCAGTGATCCTTGTTAGTGTTACAGTCATCTGCACCATGGCTCCAACACAGCCCTCGTCATGGTCACCAGTGATCCTTGTTAGTGTCACAGTCATCTGCACCATGGCTCTAACACAGCCCTCGTCATGGTCACCCGTGATCCTTGTTAGTGTCACAGTCATCTGCACCATGGCTCTAACACAGCCCTCGTCATGGTCACCCGTGATCCTTGTTAGTGTCACAGTCATCTGCACCATGGCTCTAACACAGCCCTCGTCATGGTCACCCGTGATCCTAGTTAGTGCCACCACTCATCTGCACCATGGCTCCAACACAGCCCTCGTCATGGTCACCAGTGATCCTTGTTAGTGTCACAGTCATCTGCACCATGGCTCCAACACAGCCCTCGTCATGGTCACCAGTGATCCTTGTAGTGCCACCAGTCATCTGCACCATGGCTCTAACACAGCCCTCGTCATGGTCACCAGTGATCCTTGTTAGTGTCACAGTCATCTGCACCATGGCTCCAACACAGCCCTCGTCATGGTCACCCGTGATCCTTGTAGTGCCACCACTCATCTGCACCATGGCTCCAACACAGCCCTCGTCATGGTCACCAGTGATCCTAGTTAGTGCCACCAGTCATCTGCACCATGGCTCTAACACAGCCCTCGTCATGGTCACCAGTGATCCTTGTTAGTGTCACAGTCATCTGCACCATGGCTCTAACACAGCCCTCGTCATGGTCACCAGTGATCCTTGTTAGTGTCACAGTCATCTGCACCATGGCTCCAACACAGCCCTCGTCATGGTCACCAGTGATCCTTGTTAGTGTCACCACTCATCTGCACCATGGCTCTAACACAGCCCTCGTCATGGTCACCAGTGATCCTTGTTAGTGCCACCAGTCATCTGCACCATGGCTCCAACACAGCCCTCGTCATGGTCACCTGTGATCCTTGTAGTGTCACAGTCATCTGCACCATGGCTCTAACACAGCCCTCGTCATGGTCACCAGTGATCCTTGTTAGTGTCACAGTCATCTGCACCATGGCTCCAACACAGCCCTCGTCATGGTCACCAGTGATCCTTGTTAGTGTCACAGTCATCTGCACCATGGTTCTAACACAGCCCTCGCCATGGTCACCCGTGATCCTTGTTAGTGTCACAGTCATCTGCACCATGGTGTAACACAGTCCTCGTCATGGTCACCAGTGATGCTTGTTAGTGTCACAGTCATCTGCACCATGGCTCTAACACAGCCCTCGTCATGGTCACCTGTGATCCTTGTTAGTGTCACAGTCATCTGCACCATGGCTCCAACACAGCCCTCGTCATGGCCACCAGTGATCCTTTTTAGTGTCACAGTCATCTGCACCATGGCTCCAACACAGCCCTCGTCATGGTCACCCGTCATCCTTGTAGTGCCACCAGTCATCTGCACCATGGCTCCAACACAGCCCTCGTCATGGTCACCAGTGATCCTTGTTAGTGTCACAGTCATCTGCACCATGGCTCCAACACAGCCCTCGTCATGGCCACCAGTGATCCTTGTTAGTGTCACAGTCATCTGCACCATGGCTCCAACACAGCCCTCGTCATGGTCACCAGTGATCCTTGTTAGTGTCACAGTCATCTGCACCATGGCTCTAACACAGCCCTCGTCATGGTCACCAGTGATCCTTATTAGTGTCACAGTTATCTGCACCATGGTGTAACACAGTCCTCGTCATGGTCACCAGTGATCCTTGTTAGTGTCACAGTCATCTGCACCATGGTGTAACACAGCCCTCGAATGGTCACCAGTGATCCTTGTTAGTGTCACAGTCATCTGCACCATGGCTCCAACACAGCCCTCGTCATGGTCACCAGTGATCCTTGTTAGTGCCACAGTCATCTGCACCATGGCTCTAACACAGCCCTCGTCATGGTCACCCGTGATCCTTGTTAGTGTCACAGTGATCTGCACCATGGCTCTAACACAGTCCTCGTCATGGTCACCAGTGATCCTTGTTAGTGTCACAGTCATCTGCACCATGGCTCCAACACAGCCCTCGTCATGGTCACCAGTGATCCTTGTTAGTGTCACAGTCATCTGCACCATGGCTCCAACACAGCCCTCGTCATGGTCACCAGTGATCCTTGTTAGTGCCACCAGTCATCTGCACCATGGCTCCAACACAGCCCTCGTCATGGTCACCAGTGATCCTTGTTAGTGTCACAGTCATCTGCACCATGGTGTAACACAGTCCTCGTCATGTTCACCAGTGATCCTTGTTAGTGTCACAGTCATCTGCACCATGGTGTAACACAGCCCTCGTCATGGTCACCAGAGATCCTAGTTAGTGTCACAGTCATCTGCACCATGGTTCTAACACAGTCCTCGTCATGGTCACCAGTGATCCTTTTTAGTGTCACAGTCATCTGCACCATGGTGTAACACAGTCCTCGTCATGGTCACCAGTGATCCTTGTTAGTGTCACAGTCATCTGCACCATGGTGTAACACAGCCCTCGTCATGGTCACCAGTGATCCTTGTTAGTGTCACAGTCATCTGCACCATGGCTCCAACACAGCCCTCGTCATGGTCACCAGTGATCCTTGTTAGTGCCACAGTGATCTGCACCATGGCTCTAACACAGCCCTGTCATGGTCACCAGTGATCCTTGTTAGTGCCACCAGTCATCTGCACCATGGCTCCAACACAGCCCTCGTCATGGTCACCAGTGATCCTTGTTAGTGCCACCAGTCATCTGCACCATGGCTCCAACACAGCCCTCGTCATGGTCACCAGTGATCCTTGTTAGTGTCACAGTCATCTGCACCATGGCTCCAACACAACCCTCGTCATGGTCACCCGTGATGCTAGTTAGTGTCACAGTCATCTGCACCATGGTTCTAACACAGCCCTCGTCATGGTCACCAGTGATCCTTGTTAGTGTCACAGTCATCTGCACCATGGCTCCAACACAGCCCTCGTCATGGTCACCAGTGATCCTTGTTAGTGTCACAGTCATCTGCACCATGGCTCCAACACAGCCCTCGTCATGGTCACCAGTGATCCTTGTTAGTGTCACAGTGATCTGCACCATGGTGTAACACAGTCCTCGTCATGGTCACCAGTGATCCTTGTTAGTGTCACAGTCATCTGCACCATGGTGTAACACAGCCCTCGTCATGGTCACCAGAGATCCTAGTTAGTGTCACAGTCATCTGCACCATGGTTCTAACACAGTCCTCGTCATGGTCACCAGTGATCCTTTTTAGTGTCACAGTCATCTGCACCATGGTGTAACACAGTCCTCGTCATGGTCACCAGTGATCCTTGTTAGTGTCACAGTCATCTGCACCATGGTGTAACACAGCCCTCGTCATGGTCACCAGTGATCCTTGTTAGTGTCACAGTCATCTGCACCATGGCTCCAACACAGCCCTCGTCATGGTCACCAGTGATCCTTGTTAGTGCCACAGTGATCTGCACCATGGCTCTAACACAGCCCTCGTCATGGTCACCAGTGATCCTTGTTAGTGCCACCAGTCATCTGCACCATGGCTCCAACACAGCCCTCGTCATGGTCACCAGTGATCCTTGTTAGTGTCACAGTCATCTGCACCATGGCTCTAACACAGCCCTCGTCATAGTCACCCGTGATCCTTGTTAGTGTCACAGTCATCTGCACCATGGCTCCAACACAGCCCTCGTCATGGTCACCAGTGATCCTTGTTAGTGTCACAGTCATCTGCACCATGGCTCTAACACAGCCCTCGTCATAGTCACCCGTGATCCTTGTTAGTGTCACAGTCATCTGCACCATGGCTCTAACACAGCCCTCGTCATGGTCACCCGTGATCCTAGTTAGTGCCACCACTCATCTGCACCATGGCTCCAACACAGCCCTCGTCATGGTCACCAGTGATCCTAGTTAGTGTCACAGTCATCTGCACCATGGTTCTAACACAGTCCTCGTCATGGTCACCAGTGATCCTAGTTAGTGTCACAGTCATCTGCACCATGGTTCTAACACAGTCCTCGTCATGGTCACCAGTGATCCTAGTTAGTGTCACAGTCATCTGCACCATGGTTCTAACACAGTCCTCGTCATGGTCACCAGTGATCCTTGTTAGTGTCACAGTCATCTGCACCATGGTGTAACACAGTCCTCGTCATTGTCACCAGTGATCCTTGTTAGTGCCACAGTCATCTGCACCATGGTGTAACACAGCCCTCGTCATGGTCACCAGTGATCCTTGTTAGTGCCACAGTCATCTGCACCATGGCTCTAACACAGCCCTCGTCATGGTCACCTGTGATCCTTGTAGTGTCACAGTCATCTGCACCATGGCTCCAACACAGCCCTCATCATGGTCACCAGTGATCCTTGTTAGTGTCACAGTCATCTGCACCATGGCTCCAACACAGCCCTCGTCATGGTCACCTGTGATCCTTGTAGTGTCACAGTCATCTGCACCATGGCTCCAACACAGCCCTCGTCATGGTCACCAGTGATCCTTGTTAGTGCCACAGTCATCTGCACCATGGCTCTAACTCAGCCTTTGTCATCGTCACCAGAGATCCTAGTTAGTGCCACAGTCATCTGCATCATGGTCTAACACAGCCCTCGTGATGGTCACCCGTGATCCTTGTTAGTGCCACAGTCATCTGCACCATCATGGTCTAACACAGCCCTCGTGATGGTCACCCGTGATCCTTGTTAGTGCCACAGTCATCTGCACCATGGCTCCAACACAGCCCTCGTCATGGTTACCAGTGATCCTTGTTAGTGCCACAGTCATCTGCACCATGGCTCTAACACAGCCCTCGTCATGGTCACCGGTGATCCTTGTTAGTGTCACAGTCATCTGCACCATGGCTCCAACACAGCCCTCGTCATGGTCACCCGTGATCCTTGTAGTGCCACCACTCATCTGCACCATGGCTCCAACACAGCCCTCGTCATGGTCACCAGTGATCCTAGTTAGTGCCACCAGTCATCTGCACCATGGCTCTAACACAGCCCTCGTCATGGTCACCAGTGATCCTTGTTAGTGTCACAGTCATCTGCACCATGGCTCCAACACAGCCCTCGTCATGGTCACCAGTGATCCTTGTTAGTGTCTCAGTCATCTGCACCATGGTTCTAACACAGCCCTCGCCATGGTCACCCGTGATCCTTGTTAGTGTCACAGTCATCTGCACCATGGTGTAACACAGTCCTCGTCATGGTCACCAGTGATCCTTGTTAGTGTCACAGTCATCTGCACCATGGCTCTAACACAGCCCTCGTCATGGTCACCTGTGATCCTTGTTAGTGTCACAGTCATCTGCACCATGGCTCCAACACAGCCCTCGTCATGGCCACCAGTGATCCTTGTTAGTGTCACAGTCATCTGCACCATGGCTCCAACACAGCCCTCGTCATGGTCACCCGTGATCCTTGTAGTGCCACCAGTCATCTGCACCATGGCTCCAACACAGCCCTCGTCATGGTCACCAGTGATCCTTGTTAGTGTCACAGTCATCTGCACCATGGCTCCAACACAGCCCTCGTCATGGCCACCAGTGATCCTTGTTAGTGTCACAGTCATCTGCACCATGGCTCCAACACAGCCCTCGTCATGGTCACCAGTGATCCTTGTTAGTGTCACAGTCATCTGCACCATGGCTCTAACACAGCCCTCGTCATGGTCACCAGTGATCCTTGTTAGTGTCACAGTCATCTGCACCATGGTGTAACACAGCCCTCGTCATGGTCACCAGTGATCCTTGCTAGTGCCACCAGTCATCTGCACCATGGCTCCAACACAGCCCTCGTCATGGTCACCAGTGATCCTTGTTAGTGCCACCAGTCATCTGCACCATGGCTCCAACACAGCCCTCGTCATGGTCACCAGTGATCCTTGTTAGTGTCACAGTCATCTGCACCATGGCTCCAACACAGCCCTCGTCATGGTCACCCGTGATCCTAGTTAGTGTCACAGTCATCTGCACCATGGTTCTAACACAGCCCTCGTCATGGTCACCAGTGATCCTTGTTAGTGTTACAGTCATCTGCACCATGGCTCCAACACAGCCCTCGTCATGGTCACCAGTGATCCTTGTTAGTGTCACAGTCATCTGCACCATGGCTCTAACACAGCCCTCGTCATGGTCACCCGTGATCCTTGTTAGTGTCACAGTCATCTGCACCATGGCTCTAACACAGCCCTCGTCATGGTCACCCGTGATCCTTGTTAGTGTCACAGTCATCTGCACCATGGCTCTAACACAGCCCTCGTCATGGTCACCCGTGATCCTAGTTAGTGCCACCACTCATCTGCACCATGGCTCCAACACAGCCCTCGTCATGGTCACCAGTGATCCTTGTTAGTGTCACAGTCATCTGCACCATGGCTCCAACACAGCCCTCGTCATGGTCACCAGTGATCCTTGTAGTGCCACCAGTCATCTGCACCATGGCTCTAACACAGCCCTCGTCATGGTCACCAGTGATCCTTGTTAGTGTCACAGTCATCTGCACCATGGCTCCAACACAGCCCTCGTCATGGTCACCCGTGATCCTTGTAGTGCCACCACTCATCTGCACCATGGCTCCAACACAGCCCTCGTCATGGTCACCAGTGATCCTAGTTAGTGCCACCAGTCATCTGCACCATGGCTCTAACACAGCCCTCGTCATGGTCACCAGTGATCCTTGTTAGTGTCACAGTCATCTGCACCATGGCTCTAACACAGCCCTCGTCATGGTCACCAGTGATCCTTGTTAGTGTCACAGTCATCTGCACCATGGCTCCAACACAGCCCTCGTCATGGTCACCAGTGATCCTTGTTAGTGTCACCACTCATCTGCACCATGGCTCTAACACAGCCCTCGTCATGGTCACCAGTGATCCTTGTTAGTGCCACCAGTCATCTGCACCATGGCTCCAACACAGCCCTCGTCATGGTCACCTGTGATCCTTGTAGTGTCACAGTCATCTGCACCATGGCTCCAACACAGCCCTCGTCATGGTCACCAGTGATCCTTGTTAGTGCCACAGTCATCTGCACCATGGCTCTAACTCAGCCTTTGTCATCGTCACCAGAGATCCTAGTTAGTGCCACAGTCATCTGCATCATGGTCTAACACAGCCCTCGTGATGGTCACCCGTGATCCTTGTTAGTGCCACAGTCATCTGCACCATCATGGTCTAACACAGCCCTCGTGATGGTCACCCGTGATCCTTGTTAGTGCCACAGTCATCTGCACCATGGCTCCAACACAGCCCTCGTCATGGTTACCAGTGATCCTTGTTAGTGCCACAGTCATCTGCACCATGGCTCTAACACAGCCCTCGTCATGGTCACCAGTGATCCTTGTTAGTGTCACAGTCATCTGCACCATGGCTCCAAAACAGCCCTCGTCATGGTCACCAGTGATCCTTGTAGTGCCACCAGTCATCTGCACCATGGCTCTAACACAGCCCTCGTCATGGTCACCGGTGATCCTTGTTAGTGTCACAGTCATCTGCACCATGGCTCCAACACAGCCCTCGTCATGGTCACCCGTGATCCTTGTAGTGCCACCACTCATCTGCACCATGGCTCCAACACAGCCCTCGTCATGGTCACCAGTGATCCTAGTTAGTGCCACCAGTCATCTGCACCATGGCTCTAACACAGCCCTCGTCATGGTCACCAGTGATCCTTGTTAGTGTCACAGTCATCTGCACCATGGCTCCAACACAGCCCTCGTCATGGTCACCAGTGATCCTTGTTAGTGTCACAGTCATCTGCACCATGGTTCTAACACAGCCCTCGCCATGGTCACCCGTGATCCTTGTTAGTGTCACAGTCATCTGCACCATGGTGTAACACAGTCCTCGTCATGGTCACCAGTGATCCTTGTTAGTGTCACAGTCATCTGCACCATGGCTCTAACACAGCCCTCGTCATGGTCACCTGTGATCCTTGTTAGTGTCACAGTCATCTGCACCATGGCTCCAACACAGCCCTCGTCATGGCCACCAGTGATCCTTGTTAGTGTCACAGTCATCTGCACCATGGCTCCAACACAGCCCTCGTCATGGTCACCCGTGATCCTTGTAGTGCCACCAGTCATCTGCACCATGGCTCCAACACAGCCCTCGTCATGGTCACCAGTGATCCTTGTTAGTGTCACAGTCATCTGCACCATGGCTCCAACACAGCCCTCGTCATGGCCACCAGTGATCCTTGTTAGTGTCACAGTCATCTGCACCATGGCTCCAACACAGCCCTCGTCATGGTCACCAGTGATCCTTGTTAGTGTCACAGTCATCTGCACCATGGCTCTAACACAGCCCTCGTCATGGTCACCAGTGATCCTTGTTAGTGTCACAGTCATCTGCACCATGGTGTAACACAGCCCTCGTCATGGTCACCAGTGATCCTTGCTAGTGCCACCAGTCATCTGCACCATGGCTCCAACACAGCCCTCGTCATGGTCACCAGTGATCCTTGTTAGTGCCACCAGTCATCTGCACCATGGCTCCAACACAGCCCTCGTCATGGTCACCAGTGATCCTTGTTAGTGTCACAGTCATCTGCACCATGGCTCCAACACAGCCCTCGTCATGGTCACCCGTGATCCTAGTTAGTGTCACAGTCATCTGCACCATGGTTCTAACACAGCCCTCGTCATGGTCACCAGTGATCCTTGTTAGTGTTACAGTCATCTGCACCATGGCTCCAACACAGCCCTCGTCATGGTCACCAGTGATCCTTGTTAGTGTCACAGTCATCTGCACCATGGCTCTAACACAGCCCTCGTCATGGTCACCCGTGATCCTTGTTAGTGTCACAGTCATCTGCACCATGGCTCTAACACAGCCCTCGTCATGGTCACCCGTGATCCTTGTTAGTGTCACAGTCATCTGCACCATGGCTCTAACACAGCCCTCGTCATGGTCACCCGTGATCCTAGTTAGTGCCACCACTCATCTGCACCATGGCTCCAACACAGCCCTCGTCATGGTCACCAGTGATCCTTGTTAGTGTCACAGTCATCTGCACCATGGCTCCAACACAGCCCTCGTCATGGTCACCAGTGATCCTTGTAGTGCCACCAGTCATCTGCACCATGGCTCTAACACAGCCCTCGTCATGGTCACCAGTGATCCTTGTTAGTGTCACAGTCATCTGCACCATGGCTCCAACACAGCCCTCGTCATGGTCACCCGTGATCCTTGTAGTGCCACCACTCATCTGCACCATGGCTCCAACACAGCCCTCGTCATGGTCACCAGTGATCCTAGTTAGTGCCACCAGTCATCTGCACCATGGCTCTAACACAGCCCTCGTCATGGTCACCAGTGATCCTTGTTAGTGTCACAGTCATCTGCACCATGGCTCTAACACAGCCCTCGTCATGGTCACCAGTGATCCTTGTTAGTGTCACAGTCATCTGCACCATGGCTCCAACACAGCCCTCGTCATGGTCACCAGTGATCCTTGTTAGTGTCACCACTCATCTGCACCATGGCTCTAACACAGCCCTCGTCATGGTCACCAGTGATCCTTGTTAGTGCCACCAGTCATCTGCACCATGGCTCCAACACAGCCCTCGTCATGGTCACCTGTGATCCTTGTAGTGTCACAGTCATCTGCACCATGGCTCTAACACAGCCCTCGTCATGGTCACCAGTGATCCTTGTTAGTGTCACAGTCATCTGCACCATGGCTCCAACACAGCCCTCGTCATGGTCACCAGTGATCCTTGTTAGTGTCACAGTCATCTGCACCATGGTTCTAACACAGCCCTCGCCATGGTCACCCGTGATCCTTGTTAGTGTCACAGTCATCTGCACCATGGTGTAACACAGTCCTCGTCATGGTCACCAGTGATGCTTGTTAGTGTCACAGTCATCTGCACCATGGCTCTAACACAGCCCTCGTCATGGTCACCTGTGATCCTTGTTAGTGTCACAGTCATCTGCACCATGGCTCCAACACAGCCCTCGTCATGGCCACCAGTGATCCTTTTTAGTGTCACAGTCATCTGCACCATGGCTCCAACACAGCCCTCGTCATGGTCACCCGTCATCCTTGTAGTGCCACCAGTCATCTGCACCATGGCTCCAACACAGCCCTCGTCATGGTCACCAGTGATCCTTGTTAGTGTCACAGTCATCTGCACCATGGCTCCAACACAGCCCTCGTCATGGCCACCAGTGATCCTTGTTAGTGTCACAGTCATCTGCACCATGGCTCCAACACAGCCCTCGTCATGGTCACCAGTGATCCTTGTTAGTGTCACAGTCATCTGCACCATGGCTCTAACACAGCCCTCGTCATGGTCACCAGTGATCCTTATTAGTGTCACAGTTATCTGCACCATGGTGTAACACAGTCCTCGTCATGGTCACCAGTGATCCTTGTTAGTGTCACAGTCATCTGCACCATGGTGTAACACAGCCCTCGTCATGGTCACCAGTGATCCTTGTTAGTGTCACAGTCATCTGCACCATGGCTCCAACACAGCCCTCGTCATGGTCACCAGTGATCCTTGTTAGTGCCACAGTCATCTGCACCATGGCTCTAACACAGCCCTCGTCATGGTCACCCGTGATCCTTGTTAGTGTCACAGTGATCTGCACCATGGCTCTAACACAGTCCTCGTCATGGTCACCAGTGATCCTTGTTAGTGTCACAGTCATCTGCACCATGGCTCCAACACAGCCCTCGTCATGGTCACCAGTGATCCTTGTTAGTGTCACAGTCATCTGCACCATGGCTCCAACACAGCCCTCGTCATGGTCACCAGTGATCCTTGTTAGTGCCACCAGTCATCTGCACCATGGCTCCAACACAGCCCTCGTCATGGTCACCAGTGATCCTTGTTAGTGTCACAGTCATCTGCACCATGGTGTAACACAGTCCTCGTCATGTTCACCAGTGATCCTTGTTAGTGTCACAGTCATCTGCACCATGGTGTAACACAGCCCTCGTCATGGTCACCAGAGATCCTAGTTAGTGTCACAGTCATCTGCACCATGGTTCTAACACAGTCCTCGTCATGGTCACCAGTGATCCTTTTTAGTGTCACAGTCATCTGCACCATGGTGTAACACAGTCCTCGTCATGGTCACCAGTGATCCTTGTTAGTGTCACAGTCATCTGCACCATGGTGTAACACAGCCCTCGTCATGGTCACCAGTGATCCTTGTTAGTGTCACAGTCATCTGCACCATGGCTCCAACACAGCCCTCGTCATGGTCACCAGTGATCCTTGTTAGTGCCACAGTGATCTGCACCATGGCTCTAACACAGCCCTGTCATGGTCACCAGTGATCCTTGTTAGTGCCACCAGTCATCTGCACCATGGCTCCAACACAGCCCTCGTCATGGTCACCAGTGATCCTTGTTAGTGCCACCAGTCATCTGCACCATGGCTCCAACACAGCCCTCGTCATGGTCACCAGTGATCCTTGTTAGTGTCACAGTCATCTGCACCATGGCTCCAACACAGCCCTCGTCATGGTCACCCGTGATCCTAGTTAGTGTCACAGTCATCTGCACCATGGTTCTAACACAGCCCTCGTCATGGTCACCAGTGATCCTTGTTAGTGTCACAGTCATCTGCACCATGGCTCCAACACAGCCCTCGTCATGGTCACCAGTGATCCTTGTTAGTGTCACAGTCATCTGCACCATGGCTCCAACACAGCCCTCGTCATGGTCACCAGTGATCCTTGTTAGTGTCACAGTGATCTGCACCATGGTGTAACACAGTCCTCGTCATGGTCACCAGTGATCCTTGTTAGTGTCACAGTCATCTGCACCATGGTGTAACACAGCCCTCGTCATGGTCACCAGAGATCCTAGTTAGTGTCACAGTCATCTGCACCATGGTTCTAACACAGTCCTCGTCATGGTCACCAGTGATCCTTTTTAGTGTCACAGTCATCTGCACCATGGTGTAACACAGTCCTCGTCATGGTCACCAGTGATCCTTGTTAGTGTCACAGTCATCTGCACCATGGTGTAACACAGCCCTCGTCATGGTCACCAGTGATCCTTGTTAGTGTCACAGTCATCTGCACCATGGCTCCAACACAGCCCTCGTCATGGTCACCAGTGATCCTTGTTAGTGCCACAGTGATCTGCACCATGGCTCTAACACAGCCCTCGTCATGGTCACCAGTGATCCTTGTTAGTGCCACCAGTCATCTGCACCATGGCTCCAACACAGCCCTCGTCATGGTCACCAGTGATCCTTGTTAGTGCCACCAGTCATCTGCACCATGGCTCCAACACAGCCCTCGTCATGGTCACCAGTGATCCTTGTTAGTGTCACAGTCATCTGCACCATGGCTCCAACACAGCCCTCGTCATGGTCACCCGTGATCCTAGTTAGTGTCACAGTCATCTGCACCATGGTTCTAACACAGCCCTCGTCATGGTCACCAGTGATCCTTGTTAGTGTCACAGTCATCTGCACCATGGCTCCAACACAGCCCTCGTCATGGTCACCAGTGATCCTTGTTAGTGTCACAGTCATCTGCACCATGGCTCCAACACAGCCCTCGTCATGGTCACCAGTGATCCTTGTTAGTGTCACAGTGATCTGCACCATGGCTCCAACACAGCCCTCGTCATGGTCACCAGTGATCCTAGTTAGTGCCACCACTCATCTGCACCATGGCTCCAACACAGCCCTCGTCATGGTCACCAGTGATCCTTGTTAGTATCACAGTCATCTGCACCATGGCTCCAACACAGCCCTCGTCATGGTCACCAGTGATCCTTGTAGTGCCACCAGTCATCTGCACCATGGCTCTAACACAGCCCTCGTCATGGTCACCAGTGATCCTTGTTAGTGTCACAGTCATCTGCACCATGGCTCCAACACAGCCCTCGTCATGGTCACCCGTGATCCTTGTAGTGCCACCACTCATCTGCACCATGGCTCCAACACAGCCCTCGTCATGGTCACCAGTGATCCTTGTTAGTGTCACAGTGATCTGCACCATGGCTCCAACACAGCCCTCGTCATGGTCACCCGTGATCCTTGTTAGTGCCACAGTCATCTGCACTGTGACTCTAACACAGCCCTCGTCATGGTCACCAGTGATCCTTGTTAGTGTCACAGTCATCTGCACCATGGCTCCAACACAGCCCTCGTCATGGTCACCCGTGATCCTTGTTAGTGTCACAGTCATCTGCACCATGGCTCTAACACAGCCCTCGTCATGGTCACCAGTGATCCTTGTTAGTGTCACAGTCATCTGCACCATGGCTCCAACACAGCCCTCGTCATGGTCACCCGTGATCCTTGTTAGTGTCACAGTCATCTGCACCATGGCTCTAACACAGCCCTCGTCATGGTCACCAGTGATCCTTGTTAGTGCCACAGTCATCTGCACCATGGCTCCAACACAGCCCTCGTCATGGTCACCCGTGATCCTTGTAGTGTCACAGTCATCTGCACCATGGCTCCAACACAGCCCTCGTCATGGTCACCCGTGATCCTTGTAGTGCCACCAGTCATCTGCACTGTGACTCTAACACAGCCCTCGTCATGGTCAGTGTGGCCTCTGTGAGGGCTCTGGCCAGCTGAGCATGTCCCTGGGCATGTCTGTGCCACCTGTGCAGTGCTTACCGTGCCGTCTCATCCTGGCTGACCTGTAGGCACCTTTGTCAGGAGGTGGTCTCCTCCTCCTCGAGACACGCTCCTCGGGACGTCCTTGTCTCCTGCATTTTCTCCATCAGTCCCCTCACTGTGCCTCCACGTTCCATCAGAGCTTGTGTGTCCCCTCTGAGTGACTGGGTGTGTTAGTGGCATTGGTTGGTGCCCAGTCCTTCCTGCCTGTGGCGGAGTCCCGTGGACTCTTTTTCTCCTTCCCCATATCCAGGCTGTCTGGAAATCCCGTTGCTCTGTCCCTCAAGTGTATCCAAAGTGTGGCTTCTCAGGGCCTCCTCTGCTGCGTCCCTGGTCCTAGCCTCCAGGTTCTCCTTCTGAGTTACCCCCGTCCCTCCCTGACCCACTGCCCTGCTTCTCTTTCGTCTCTGCACCCTCTGGTGTCATGGAACGGGTACACTGACCTTTCCGTCTATGTCAGATCATCTCGTTGTTCCTTAGCCCCGTCCAGTGGTGCCTGCCAATCCGAGTCCTTGCAGTGCTCTGCAGGGTGCTGGCCGTCCTGGATTTCAATGTCCAGTCCATGGACCCTTCTGGAGTGTCCTCCCCTTGGCTTGTCCTTCACCTGGCCTTGCTCCACGTCCAGCCCCTGTGCCCCAGCTTTTGAAGACCTGTTTCCTGGTCTGCTGTCTGCGTCGTTGGCCCTGCGCGTCACTTTTCACGGTCCTTGCTGTGTCCTGTCCCATTTGCTGAGTGGCCCCGGGGGCTTGTGTGGGCATTCCCTTCCTTTCCTCTGTTCCGCTGCTCCACGTATCCCCTGTGTGATCCCATCTCCACAGTGGGCCCCAGGTTGTCTGTCCTGCTTCTCCACTGGGTATCAAAAGGCACCTCAGACCTCCTGTGCCCAGGTGGAGCTCTGTGCCTTCCACCCGCCCCTACCTGCCGACCAGCCTGTCCTGTCTTGGTGAAGGTCCACTCCCTGCCAGTTGCCTGCTCATGAGCGCAGCAGGCTCCCATCAACATTCAGTCCACTGGCAAACACGGCCGAGTGTATGTTTGAAGTGTGTCCAGAGCTGCACGTTTAAATTAAAGAAAGAAATGATAGATGGATGGACGAATGGTGGAGAGGTAGATATGGGCCTAATTTCAATCTCTCCCTACTTTCCTGGCATTGCACCCAAGAAGCCCTTTAGAGTGTAAAAGGAGAGGACCCTGTTCATTCAGCAGGTTCTGCTGCATGCAGTGGGTGCCCAACTAATATTCATGAAGTTTGGAAAGAGATTATGTTAATCAGCCACAGATGATGAATGTACCACATAGATTTACTTAATGGCTCAGATGTTTCAGAAAATGCAAAAATGTATTAGAGCCAATCAATTTATATAAATACCCAATTGGACCCATTTTCTGGGCTGGGAAACTGAAACATTGGGGAGTGCCTTGTGGCAGGCATTCTTGTGGCCCTTCGTGGGCAGGACGAAGCTCAGGAGGTGGCCCTGCTGCAGGGCAGGCAGCTTCAGGGGGGCACAGGCAGGGATGCTTCACGTGCAGTGTGGTCTGTTTAGGGCAGAGGTGCGTAGAATCAGGTGTCTGTGAGGAACTCCGTATTGTATCTCTGGGTTCTGTTACTCAATGAGAAATGTGTTATCGCAGATTAATTATCTCACGGAACCGCTGCGCAGGCACGTCTGGAAAGCATTCCTCTTTATTATGACAAGCTCCTGGGGAATTAAGACTGGGTGGGATTTAAATAATGGTTAAACCTACTGCTTGTTGAAAATCATATTGGGATACTTCTGGGAAAATCCAAGTTAAATCAAACCAACAGTTTCCCATGTTACTGTGTCTCAGAGTTTTAAAATGGAAATATATACTGTGAATGCTGAGAAAGGGCATATAATGTATAGCATTTCCAGCTTAATTTGATAAGATAATCTTGCTTTCATTTAGCTCAGATTATGGTTTGAGGAACTATTTTTTTTCCATGGAATACGATTGGGAAAGCTGTTTATCATGATTTCCTAAAGGTCTGCTTTCAGTCCAACACACTCCTTTCTTCCTCTTCAACTCAGTGTCTGCATTTCAACTTGTGTGACTATGGGTCATAAGTTGGCATAAGAAACTGCACCCAGTCTATTACACAAGGCCACCTGAGCACACTGACTGCAGCCCTTGGTGACACAGGATGTGCCTGTCGCCACAGGTTCTCTGGGTGTGATTGCACACTGACTGTTCACCGGGCCGTCCTCCTCCACCAGGGGCGACCACACGCACACACACATGTACGCACACACGCACACATGCACACACATGCACACGCACACTCACACATGCACACACACATGTACACACAGATGCACACACACGCACACACACGCACACACACGCACACATGCACACATGCACACACACATGTACAAACACACACACATGCACACACATGCACACACACACACACATGCACACATGCACACACATGCACACACACGCACACGCACACTCACACACGCACACACACCCATGGTCAGCTGGACGTTGTGACAGGGAGAGTGTGGAGCAGGCTGCTCACCTCATGGCCCTGGAGGCCGAGGGATTCCCCTGATGGATAGTACCTCTGGCCCAAGGGTGAACAAACAGAAAGGGACAGCGACTCTGTGGAGCGTCCAGAACAGGGAGAGAATCAGCGTGTGCTGGAGTGCCGGGGACCGGCCAGGACTGGCCCTTATGGTGGACTTCGAGGCCCGGGAGGATGACTCTGAGGGGAGAAGCAGCAGGGAGGGAGCGGCTGTGCCCACATCTGCAGGAGCAGGGTCCCTCAGGGGGACAGCCAGTGCAGGGTCCCCGAGCCAAGACAACCTCGCCTCTTCCCAAGAGCTGAGAGACCAGTGCATTGGGCGCAGTGGCAGGGCGCCAGGGTGGAGAGGCGGGAGGGCCACTGGGCGGGGACCGCGGGGCGGGTTGGAGCTGGGATGTGGGGTGGGGCAGCAGAGAGAGTCTCAACCAGGACGGGTCTCGCAGGGCGCAGCCTGTTGCTGAGGGGGTGGGGCTGACTCTGGAGGGAGGAACAGAGACGCCGTGGGCCCGCAGAACGGAGATGGTGTCAGCAGAAGTGAGCCACTCAGAGACCCTCGGTCACCCCAGCTCCCTTGTTCCAGCACCTTCCCTGTGCCCCTGCCCTCGGCCTCCGTAACACTGCGCCAACAAGCTGGACTCGGTCAGTTCACCTTCCTTCTTCAGCTGACTCAAGTGGATTTTATTACTTGTAACTAAAAAGCAATCAGTGGACACTCAGATACTTCCCCTGAGTGTGGCACTCTGCCAGCCAGTGACCTGAGCCAAGGGTCTGCACGGGCCATCCTCCACCCAGGAGCCCGTTCCAGGTTCCTTCCTTGTTTTGGAGGAGCGGCTAAGATACACTGAGGGTCAAGCAAAAAAGCCTCAGAGAAAACCGAGCCCCAACACCACAGCTGACCCTCTCACAGGCCTGTCTCCACATCCACACAGCGGTTCCGTCTCCATGTCCACTCCACGTCCACACAGCGGTTCTGTGTCTCCACGTCCTCACAGTGGTTCTGTGTCTCCACGTCCTCACAGTGGTTCTGTGTCTCCACGTCCTCACAGTGGTTCTGTGTCTCCACGTCCACACAGCGGTTCCGTCTCCACGTCCACACAGCGGTTCCGTCTCCACATCCACACAGCGGTTCTGTGTCTCCACGTCCTCACAGTGGTTCTGTGTCTCCATGTCCACACAGCGGTTCTGTCTCCATGTCCACACAGCGGTTCTGTCTCCACGTCCACACAGCGGTTCCGTCTCCACATCCACACAGCGGTTCTGTGTCTCCACGTCCTCACAGTGGTTCTGTGTCTCCACGTCCTCATAGTGGTTCTGTGTCTCCACGTCCACACAGTGGTTCTGTCTCCACGTCCTCATAGTGGTTCTGTGTCTCCACGTTCACACAGCGGTTCCGTCTCCATGTCCACACAGCAGTTCTATCTCCACATCCACATAGTGGTTCTATCTCCACATCCTCACAGTGGTTCTGTGTCTCCACGTCCACACAGTGGTTCTGTGTCTCCACGTCCACACAGTGGTTCTATCTCCATGTCCACACAGCGGTTCTATCTCCACGTCCTCACAGTGGTTCTGTGTCTCCACGTCCTCACAGTGGTTCTGTGTCTCCACGTCCACACAGCGGTTCTGTGTCTCCACGTCCTCACAGTGGTTCTGTGTCTCCACGTCCTCACAGTGGTTCTGTGTCTCCATGTCCACACAGCGGTTCTGTGTCTCCACGTCCTCACAGTGGTTCTGTGTCTCCACGTCCACACAGTGGTTCTGTGTCTCCACGTCCTCACAGTGGTTCTGTGTCTCCACGTCCACACAGTGGTTCTATCTCCATGTCCACACAGCGGTTCTATCTCCACGTCCACATAGTGGTTCTATCTCCACATCCACACAGCGGTTCTGTGTCTCCACGTCCGCACAGTGGTTCTGTGTCTCCATGTCCACACAGCAGTTCTGTCTCCACGTCCTCATAGTGGTTCTGTGTCTCCATGTCCACACAGCAGTTCTGTCTCCACGTCCTCATAGTGGTTCTGTGTCTCCACGTTCACACAGCGGTTCCGTCTCCATGTCACTCCACGTCCACACAGCGGTTCCGTCTCCACGTCCACACTTGGTGTCTGAAGATGAGTTGGCTCTGTCACCACCCTCCAGTGCCCGGCAGGGAATTTGTGTCTCTGTCCCAACAGTCTCAGGTTGTTCCAGATTATAGGCCCCGGTTCTTGGCAGGGCAATGGAGGGACGGGGATGTCCACCAAGGAACACACTGGTCCCCAGCCCACAGCTGCATTTGACCCTGCTCCTGTGGGCACTGTGTCAGAGTGCCCAGGTAAGGGATAGCCTGCAGTTCTGATGGGATGTGCTTCCCGCTGTCAGGAGGAGCAAGGCCTGCTGCTGGGGACAGGCAGACAGACGTGTCTGGAACCCACAGGATTCACCATGTGTCTTTGGATGCTTCTGTGTCCACTGACAACAGAGAACTAGTAACCGTCACCATCAAGGCCTGACAAAGGACAGGGCGGCTAGGAATAGGGATCCTCTACAGATAGGTCTGTGCCACGCACCTGGCAGAAGCCCAGTCAGCTGACCTGCTGACTGCCATGAGGGACGTGTGGGATGGCCATGCTGGAAGGGGATGGGGAGTGCCGGTCACCACTGAAGAGCTGGTGTCTGCTCCCCAGCGCCCTCTGGCTGCAGGTCGAGGTCGCCATCATTCTGGCCTTAAGGACCAGGGGAGGCTGGACTCAGCAGATACCTGAGTGTTGCAGGGGTGGGCTGTGCTGGGCCTCCGGTGCACCGCCCAAGCCCTCCCTGTCTGCGCTGTCTGCCCTGCTGCAGCAGCAGGGTCTGTGTGGCCTGGGACCCCTTTGCCTTCCTAACTAGGACCTCACTCCTGCCTCTGGCTTCCTTTCTGAAGGTGGCTGATGCCGCACCTAGGACGCTTAATGAAAACGGCTGGACATTGGTGCCCGTGAGGCCACCCTTGGAAAAGAACGGATTTGTCTCCCCACGACATCTAAGTGGCAGTAAGACGTCAGAGGCCCCGTGGGGCTGGAGTCCAGTTTCCCACAGCAGAGATGCCGCCTAACTCCCTCCCCAACCTCCCCCAACTGGGTTCCTCCACAGAGCCTTGATTCCCAGATAAATCACCGACACGTCTGCCTTTTGCTCAGCCTCTATATTTGGGAAAACACAGGCTAAGTTAGAAAAAAAAGATTTAATATTTTTCTGCCCAAGGCATAAATATCTGACAGCATTTTGATGTTACATTGCTCAGAATATTTGCTGTTTAACACAGTAAAAAATATTTATGTTCAAAGTACCGACTCTTCGCAAGCGTTTCTGGATGTTAGAGAGCCTGCTAAGCCTTACACTGTCGGCAGGCGGGTCTGGAGCAGTTCCTGATTCCATCCTGGGTGCCCCACGGTTCCTCCTTGGACATTCAGTATCCAGGCAGGAGCGGGTCCTGAAGACGCCCTGGAGAGGTCGCAGCTAGAGCCAAGCGCACCCCAAACCTGCTCCTGCCAGACGCGCTGCCGCCTCTCACCTGTGCCTTGTATGTGTTTCCCCCGACCTCCGATTCCTCCCGCCAGCGCTGCACCAGCTCTTAGTCACGCTGGGCCTTCACAGGAAGGGAGACCTGGCCCCGCTGGCTGAAGCTCTGTGATTCATCTTAGGTTTGAACCCTCCACTGACCTGGTCCGTGCTGCTCTTGAAGCCAGATTTAAAGTTAGGTGGTCAGTGCAGTTAGGTAAATCGGGTCTAATACCGAGTGAAATCTAAAATGGAGGCCATGCTGGGAATGACTCAGGGAAAACACAGGACAACTCATGGAATGTTAATGAAGTTCCGAAAAGGGCCTAGGCCAAAGTCCACCTGGAAGTATTAATGAACAGCCCCCAACAGATTTGAAGACAGCCCATCCCAAAGAAATGTTAATGAGCCCATCACAAAGAAGTGATAATGAAGTCCTTCCTGCTCAGACTACTTCTTTGGCCCTCCTGTGTCCCACCCCTGGGGCCTTCCAACCTACATTCCATCACTGAGAGAACTATAAAAAGGGGAAACAACCGCACTTCCACGGATTCCACTTTTTGGGTCCCCTTCTTCCTCCGGGAGAAGTCTTTTCTTCTGTCCTTTAATAAATTTCTAATCTCTACTCTGGCCTTGCCTCGGCGTGCTTCTTTGGTGTTATTCTTCAACATCGGGGAGCAAGAACTCGTCACCGGTCAACAGCGGTAACACTCTGAGAGCTGAGGGACAGTCCTTGCCCTGATTGGCCCTTTGGCTGGAGGAGCGGTGGCCTTATGGGTGACCCAGGGGTTGGTCGGAGGCAGGCAGGGTCCTGTAGGAGGTAGCAGCAGCCTGGCAGGCACGTCCAAGCTCCTGGGGCTGCACTTCTGCATCCCCAGGAGCACGTGGGAAGACGTGCCTTGCAGATCCTGGGAGACTCTTTGGCAAGATTAAAGGCACCAGACCAGGAAAGCACAGGCCCTGCATCTGAGGAAGGGTTAACAACTAGAAAGCTTTGCATTGCTCCTAAACGTGCTTTTATTTCAATGTTCACTCATTTGTTAAGAGCTGTGTGAGCCAGGCTCTGTGGTGCTCACCTGTAATCCCAGCAACTCAGGAGGCTGGAGCAGGAGGATCGAGAGTTCGAGCCAGCCCTAGCCACAGAGTGAGGCCCTAAGCAACTTAGCAAGACTCTGACTCAAAGTGAAAAATAAAAAGGGCTGGGATGTGGCTCAGTGGTTAAGTGCTGCTGGGTTCAATTCCCAATGCCAAAAAACGCCCCCAAACCCATGTGAGCTCAGATCTCCTTATTCTCATTTTCAAATGAAAGTCAAGGTGAAATCAGGGCAAACTTCTTGTTGGGATCAGTCAGCAGAAGATGGTAAAAGCAGGTATAAAACTTGGAATCTCCAACTTCAAATGCTTAACCAGCATCAGGTCGGTCCTGAGAAGGTTTGCTGGGTGGCATTTCAAACGCCCCGTGTCCTCGTTGGTCCTTCTGAGTCCTCTTTGTCAGCCAGGGCTTTGCATGGCCAGGGCTGGTTTTCTCTTCCTTATTGTCATTCGTCCCCAGCTGCCCTGCAGAGCAGACTCTGTCACAGACAGGAGGAGTGTCCCTGCAGCCCGTGACGGTGACTGGGAGGAGCTGGGAGCACACCTGGGTCTCAGAGCTGCAGACACGATCAAAGGCCGCCCGGCACCCGGGACGCTGACTCCGCGGGGGTGACAGTGTGGATGGATCAGGTTTGGTGTCCTTCTCCAACGAGTTCAAACTGTAAGCACCTCAGAGGTGCTAAGCAACTCAGTGAGACCCTGTGTCTAAATTTAAAAACATTACAAAAATAGGGCTGGGGATGTGGCCCGTGGTGGAGTGCCCCCGAGTTCAATCCCCAGTATCAACAACAAAAAGAAAAGTGAGCACCCTGAAGCTTAATGTGAGAAACGCGACTCGTGTCTGTGTCCCACCTTGTATCTGCCTTGGACAGCAGTGTTCTGGCGCTTGTCAGTGGGGAGCGAGACCAAGGCCCCCGAGTGGAGCCTTGAGGGTCCAGAGCCGCGTCCCTGCACCTCAGAGCCGGTGTGGACCTCAGAGCCAGTGTGGACCTCAGAGTCGGTGGACCTCAGAGCCAGTGTGGACCTCAGAGCCAGTGTGGACCTCAGAGCCGGTGGACCTCAGAGTCGGTGTGGACCTCAGAGTCGGTGTGGACCTCAGAGCCAGTGGACCTCAGAGTCGGTGGACCTCAGAGCCAGTGTGGACCTCAGAGTCAGTGTGGACCTCAGAGTCGGTGTGGACCTCAGAGCCGGTGTGGACCTCAGAGCCGGTGTGGACCTCAGAGCCGGTGTGGACCTCAGAGTCAGTGTGGACCTCAGAGCCGGTGTGGACCTCAGAGTCGGTGTGGACCTCAGAGCCGGTGTGGACCTCAGAGCCAGTGTGGACCTCAGAGTCAGTGTGGACCTCAGAGTCGGTGTGGACCTCAGAGCCAGTGGACCTCAGAGTCGGTGGACCTCAGAGCCAGTGTGGACCTCAGAGTCGGTGTGGACCTCAGAGCCGGTGTGGACCTCAGAGCCGGTGTGGACCTCAGAGTCGGTGTGGACCTCAGAGCCGGTGTGGACCTCAGAGTCGGTGTGGACCTCAGAGCCGGTGTGGACCTCAGAGCCGGTGGACCTCAGAGCCAGTGTGGACCTCAGAGCCGGTGTGGACCTCAGAGTCGGTGTGGACCTCAGAGTCGGTGTGGACCTCAGAGCCGGTGTGGACCTCAGAGCCGGTGGACCTCAGAGCCAGTGTGGACCTCAGAGTCAGTGTGGACCTCAGAGCCGGTGGACCTCAGAGTCAGTGTGGACCTCAGAGTCAGTGTGGACCTCAGAGTCGGTGTGGACCTCAGAGTCGGTGGACCTCAGAGTCGGTGTGGACCTCAGAGCCGGTGTGGACCTCAGAGCCGGTGTGGACCTCAGAGCCAGTGTGGACCTCAGAGTCGGTGTGGACCTCAGAGTCGGTGTGGACCTCAGAGCCAGTGGACCTCAGAGTCGGTGTGGACCTCAGAGCCAGTGTGGACCTCAGAGTCAGTGTGGACCTCAGAGTCGGTGTGGACCTCAGAGCCAGTGTGGACCTCAGAGTCAGTGTGGACCTCAGAGCCGGTGGACCTCAGAGTCGGTGGACCTCAGAGCCGGTGGACCTGAGAGCCGGTGTGGACCTCAGAGCCGGTGGACCTCAGAGCCGGTGTGGACCTCAGAGCCAGTGTGGACCTCAGAGCCGGTGGACCTCAGAGCCAGTGTGGACCTCAGAGTCAGTGTGGACCTCAGAGCCGGTGGACCTCAGAGCCAGTGTGGACCTCAGAGTCGGTGGACCTCAGAGTCGGTGTGGACCTCAGAGTCGGTGTGGACCTCAGAGTCGGTGGACCTCAGAGTCAGTGGACCTCAGAGCCGGTGTGGACCTCAGAGTCGGTGTGGACCTCAGAGTCGGGGTGGACCTCAGAGTCGGTGGACCTCAGAATCGGTGTGGACCTCAGAGTCGGTGTGGACCTCAGAGTCAGTGGACCTCAGAGTCGGTGGACCTCAGAGCTGGTGTGGACCTCAGAGCCGGTGTGGACCTCAGAGTCGGTGGACCTCAGAGTCAGTGGACCTCAGAGCCGGTGTGGACAGTTGACAGTGCTGACGGCCCCCTCTGGGAACTTCAGGGGGACGAACCAGGAGCTGCTGCCATCACAGTGCATCCCATGCCTGGCTCAGGTGGACTCACCGACCTGGAGAGGAGTGTCCCACGAACCCAGGACGGGATGCGCTGGCCGGTCACAGCCAAGGTGGCACCATGGCGTCCTGGGAGAGGAGCATGGGGTTTCCCGAGGAGAGGGGTCTTCCTCTGGTGGTCACACTCTGCGAGGTCTGGGCTCAGTGTCAGCGTGGACAGCCCCATTTCTAGCTGATGGCTGCACGTCCACCTCCTCCCACAGCCAGGAAGAGCAGTGTGCCTGAGGTTGCAGACTGGCAGGCCCCAGCAGGGCTCAGATGGCCCTGAACAGAGAGCCCATGACGGAAGGCAGAAGACCCTCAGACCAGGTGGGGGCCGCCAGGCCTCGGGATTCCCAGCACCAACAGTGAGCACCCGAGACTGTGGCGTGACAGCTGGGTGCGACGTTGGCCCTGTCCCCTCAGGGGACGCTCCCTCTTGCCCCCAGCCGCTCCTGAGCAGGGAGAGCAGGTGGCAGAGCTGGGGCTCGTCCCCTCTCTGAGCAGCCCTCCTGAGTCTCCCTCTAGCCACACCCAGCGCTCTCCCCAGGTCCAGCCAGAACAGACTTGTTCCTTCCCTGCTCTGAACCTCTATGGGGAGGGACCTGGCCATCTCGCACTGTGGCGTTTCCTATGAGATTTAACGTCGTAGTCGTTCTCCTCCACTGGAAAGCCCTTATTGCCTAATAGCTGAACTGGGGCACTGAACACCTGGATTCCACAGTCACCTGTACTGACGACGTGTCGGTAGATCCCAGCTCAGTGCTGAGTGCAGAGGCGGCCAGTCACCACTAGTTAGCTGGGATGAGATTCTTCACGTCCTTGGTTGCTGATGCTCTCCGGCTCCCAGCACTCTGGACACGTTGCTCAGCTGAGCACCGTTCTTACCGTGTCAGGCTCAGCTCTGCCAGGCCCCTGCCTCCTTCCCTGGTGATGGGCGGACCTGGGGCAGGTCCTGGTCTGGCAAAGGCTTCCTTAGCCTTGGCTTCAGCCCGTGGCCCATCTGCCCTCGTGGGGCCGCCGAGCTCTCCTCTGGCCTGTCATTGGGCAGGAGTTCTAGGGGACACGGGGCTTGGCTCTCTTCTGGGAGTGTGCCTGACTGGTCGGGGAGGTTGTGCCAACCTCATTACGTGGTGTGTGCACGTGGCCAAGGGCTACGCCTCCTCCATGTTCTGTAAGACCCTTCTGCTGCCATTACAGGTCAGAAGCTACGGCCAGGACCAGATGACTGCGGTAGGGATGCTCAGGCACTGCCCCTCCTCTGGCGTGGGGCAGCTGCTGCACGGTGACAGTGTCTCTCTTGGACCCCTCAGGAGAGGCGCAGGGTGGGAGTCACACGTGGGTGGAGCCGGCACTCGGCTCTCATGTGACTGCCACAGGGTTGCGTCTGTAGCTTTGACCGTTGGCTGAGTTCTGCCTCCCGTCGTGTCTGTGCCGCCTGGTGAGGGGACCTCAGGGTGGAGCAGGGTCCCTCTCGTGTCCAGCACAGTTAGACTGTGTCCACTACTCATTGATTCCAGTGAAGTTCACATTTCCCCACGAAATCCCCTTGGTGAAGCTGTAAAACTTCTGACATTGATGGAAGGACGGTGTCTTTTATTTGTGCCCCCTGAGGTATGGGGGATCCTCCTGCCTTTGTGGTTTTACAGAAATGACCTGGCCAGAATCCTCAAAGAGAGAGGCCGGGTGAGGCTGAGTGACGGGAGTTGAGGGAGTTGACTGAGCGACTTTGGTGACTCTTTCCCTGTAGCTCAGGTGAGATTTCACAGGCGAAGCACACACTGGTAAAGGTGCTGGTCAGGGCCTGAGAGCTGCCCCCTCGGAGCCTTGCTCCCTGCTGAGGGAGATTTTCCTCGTTGATCTGGAAGCTCCTCGCAGCAGCCCTGTGGACTGGCCTTGGTCTTCCCGATTGCAGAGCAGACAGCTCACCACTGGGGCTCCCGACTGCCTCCCTGCCCTGCCCTTAGCGCCTCGGTTGGTGCCAAGTTCATGACACTTTGTCTCTAGGCGTCACCTGGTACCCCAGGAGAAGGAAGGCACACTGCTCTGGTGGAAGGAGTGGGGCACCGTGGGACAGACCTGAGGTCCTCAGCTGCCCTTCTCTGAGCCACCAAGGGGCTCTGTGGCCGTGTCCCAGCCTAGCATTCTGCTCAGGGACCCGTGCACACAGAGTGAGCCACACGTATTTGAAACTCATTAGTATTTCATTTGATGTGTCCGTGGCTTTTAGCTGTCACGCTGTTTTCAGAAGCAAACCCTCTCCATACTCTTGGAATCTAGTAACAAGCTGCTTGCAAAAAAAAAAGAGGTGACTCTTTTGTTATGAATCTTCAAAAAATCGATTGAGGTGACTGGAATATAGATTAAAAGGATGAAATCAGAGTTAATGTATGGCAAGTGTGATATTTTCAACATTAAATATAAAAATGTAACGCAGGATTTGTAAGGCCAAATAGCACAAACAAATTGAGGTAAATTTAATGGCCATAGGATCAGAAGCATTTGAAGACCGTGTTTAATGGCCGTGGGATCTGACACGCACACACGCACACCTGGGAGGGAGGGCGGGCGGCATGATTCACAAAGTATTGTGGCCACAAGTACCGTGGAATACAGTGTCTCCATTAACTTTTACTGGAGAATAGTAATGATGAATCTGACGTTTTTATTCATAGGCAAGCATAGGTTCAATAGCCACCACTTTTGTGAAAAAAATGCACTAATGATCCTATTAAAAATAATGACTTTGTGCTTGTTAAGTGCCCATTGATTACTTAAAAAACTTACACTCATTTAAGCTGGAAAAATAATTAATAGAAGAATCATTTCAGAGTTCAATTTCTCAATTACAAAGTTTATTTCTGCATTAGCTGCAAAAGAGACAGTGTTGTCGCAAAGTGCAGAGCTGAGATTTTTAACTACTTCTGGGTTTTGGATGCATCCAAGGACCCTGCCTCCCGTCCCCTGCAGAGTGTGCAGCCGGCCACTCGGGTGCACAGAGGAGCACCCAGCGGGAAGGAGGATGGTGCTTCTGTCCTTCAGACCATCTAGGGCGAGTGCTGCCGATGTCTGGCTCTTTGGGATCTGGGTTTTATGCTCACAGTGTTACTGCTCTCTTTTAGCCTTTCCCGATGTGTCGGTTAAGAGGATCAGGAACTTGTTGACCCAATCCCAGTTACCGCAGCCCCACCTCCCTGAGGGGACCCCAGGTGCCTGACACTCGAGAGTACGGTGTCACAGATGCCAGTCAGTCTGTCCCTGTGTGCTGGGTGTCACTTGTCTTGGTCACTGAAGTGTAACCTGAGCTCCTTATTGGCAGGTTCTTGGCGGGAGGGGGTTCACAGGGGCCACAGGCACCATCAGTGTCTTTGGACAAACTCAAACCTGCCGGGTGAACAGCCTGCAGTCCCCTTCCAAGGCTTCCCAAGGGACTCTCTCCCTGTGCAGGGGTGGACATGGCCAGGGTCTGGAATAGAGAGCCTACAGCTTGGGAGCAAATTTTTACCTCTTGCACATCAGATAGAGCACTGGTCTCTAGGTTATATAAAGAACTTAAAAGGCTAAACACCAAAAAAGCGAATAACCAATCAACAAATGAGCTAAGGAACTGAACAGACACTTCTCAGATGGTGATATACAATCAATCAACAAATACATGAAAAAAGGTTCAACATCTCTAGCAATCAGAGAATGCAAATCAAAACCACTCTAAGATTCATAAGCTGTTATGAATACAAACAACAATGAGTGTTGGTGAGGATGTGGGGAAAAAGGCCACTCATACACTGCTGGTGGGACTGCAAATCGGTGCAACTGCTATGGAGAGCAGTGTGGAGAGTCCTTGGAAAATTGAGAATGGAACCACCATTTGACCCAGCTATCCCACTCCTCCGTCTATACCCAAAGGACTTAAAAACAGCATACTCCAGGGACACAGCCACATCAATGTTTATAGCAGCACAATTCACAATTGCTGAACTGTGGAGCCAACCTAGATGGCCTTCAGCAGATGAACGGATAAAGGAAATGTGGCACATATACACAATGGAATATTACTCAGCAATAAGAGAATAAATTCTTGGCATTTGCAGGTAAATGGAAGGAGTTGGAGAATATAATGCTAAGTGAAGTTAGCCACTCCCCAAAAACCAAATGCCGAATGTTTTCTCTGATGTAAGGGGGGTGACTCATAGTGGGGTTGGGAGGGGGAGCATGGGAGGAATAGATGAAGTCTAGATAGAGCAGAGGGGTGGGAGGGGAAGGGACGGGTATGGGAGTAGGGAAGACAGTGGAATGAGACGGACATCATTACCCTAAGTACACAAATGAACACATGAATGGTGTGACTCTACTTTGTGTACAACCAGAGATATGAAAAATTGTGCTCTATGTGTAATGTGAACTGTGCATTCTGCTGTCACATATAACAAATCAGAATAAAAGTAAAAATAAGAAAAGATAAAAATACTTCAGGTGGGATTTGGGAGGTGGGAAAGAAGTCTTCACTGGCAGAGTTGAGGTCGCCTGCCTGCCTGTGCGCTCTCAGGAGCCATCTAGCCCACCGCAGGCCAGTGTGGGTGGACAGATTCTTGTCCGTCCATGGCAAGCTCTGGAGGCCACTCAGTGCCTCGGCCCCATATCATCCCTGTTGGGTGTCCTCCTCCAGCATTTCCAAAGGCTGCATGAACCCCTGCTTCACATTAGGCGTTTCTTTGCTCATCCCAGGACACTGAAGGGCTGGTTTTTCTGAGCGACGTCTAGCGGAGCAGTTTCTGAACCAGAAGAGTTTCCCGGGAGCAGCGGTGTAAAGCTGGGAATCTGGCATCAGCTCTCCGGCTGGCTGGCTTCAGCGAAAGAAACCCTTCGCTGCCGGGGGAATGGCTGTGGCTTGTCCATGTCATGAAATGGCCAAGCAGCTGCTCAAATTATCAGCTCCAGCTGGACTCAAGGGCCACAAGGCAGGGCTCGAAGCCCCAGGCTGTGCCAGTGGACTTTACGGCGTACTTTGGACAGGACGGATGAATTTTCCTTAACTGGGGAATTTAGAGAGAGACAACTGAAGCCTCAGCTTTATTCATTATTTATTCTTTTCCAGCTTCACGGGGTGCAGTTGACAAGAATTCCATGTACCTAGGGTATGTGACAGGACGTTTTGCAATACCCATACGTGGCACAGTGGGTAGTAATGCTCAGCACTTTTCAACACCTACAAAGGGTCATTGTATGTCTTCTTTTGAAAACTGTCTATGTGGCCCTTCTTGGCTTCCCTGAGCACTGTGTGACCTTGGGATTGAGTTGTGCGGGTTTCTCATAGGTTTACATGCGAAGCCCTGTATCGGTCAGTTTTAGGTCACTGTGACCAAAAGACCTGACAAGGACAACCTAGAGGAGGGGAGTTGACTTGGGCTCCCATCTCGAGGTTCAGTCCGTGGTCGGCTGACTTCAAGGTCTGGGCCCCAGGTGGGGCAGAACATCACGGAGGAGGGGCGGGGCAGAGGAGGCAGCTCAGAACATGATGGACGCGGAGCAGAGAGACCTCCGCTCACCAGGGACAAGACATAGACCCCAAGGGCCCGCCCCAGGGACCTACTTCAGGGAGTGAGGCGGGAAGGAAGACCGTCCACAGGCAGGCGGGATACGGCTTGGAGGGGGAAGAGGAGACCAGGTGTCCTGGGAGCAGAGGCGCGTCGGAGGGCATCCTGTCCCCGCCCCGGCAGCCGCCACCTCGGTGCTTTTCCTTGGTTAGCACCACCCTGCCCCTGGCCACGGCCACCCACAGGCCTTCTCTAGAGCCCCTCCTCTGGGGCCAGGAGACCCTCACCCCACCCTCATGTCAATAGAGGCTTGAAAGCCACCGTCCCCAGATTTGTTGAAGAGGACAAAATAGTGTCGACTGGACCCTTTCTGAGTCCTATACCCCATCAACCACCTAGGGGACAGAGCAAGCCCAGAAACCCTAGACGGCCGGTGTCCCCTGGCCACCCCTCCGGGCCCTCTGTCTTGGGTGCTCTTCTTCCCACTATTCTAATGGCTCCTGTGCTCTGCTCTCCTGGTGTCTGTGGACTCCTTCTTGCAGCTCGTGAGACAGAGGACCCACCCCACCCTCCGGGTCACACTCCTCCAGCCAGACCCCTCCGGCCTGCAGTGACCACCCAGCTCGTCCATGCCGGTGACTACCACACCGTTGAGGTTAAGGCTCTCACAGCCACCACTCCACTCTGACCTTTCCTGACCCTCTCACACTTTTTGGGGACACCTGATGTCCAGCTCCATAACGGCCCCTCATCAGAGATGTGGTCTGCAGATATTTCCTCCAATCCGCATGTGGTCTCTTCACCCCGTTTACTGGCTTCTTTGCTGTGCAAGGCCTCGACAGGGCAGCCGATTGGGTCGATGCGATGCCGTTTGTCTGATTTTGCTTTGGTTGTCTCTGCTTTTAAGTTCTTACTTTGAAAAGTCACTTTTCAAACTCAGGTCAGGAAGCCCTCCCTATGTGTTCTGGTAGGAGTTTTGGGGGTAGGTCTTGTTTGGAATCTGCAGACTGTTTTGAGTTTGGTTTTGTGCAAGTTTGAGATGTGTCCACTTTCAGTCTTCTGTATCAGCCCATCCAGGTTCTAGGTGGTCCTTCTCCTGGGGTGTTCTGCCGTCTCGGTCGACAGTCAACCGTAGAAGGCGCGATGGGCTTCTGGTCTCTCTTCTGTTCCGTTGGTGGAGATGGGTGATCCTTTGATCACGACATAGCCTCGTAATACACTTTGAAACTGGAGAGTGTGATCCCTCCTGTTTTGTTCGTTTTGTTCAAGATTGCTTTGGCTATGATACTTTTTTGTGTGGTTTCTCACGAATTTTAAGATCATTTTCATCTATGCATGTGAAAAATGCCCCTGGAATTTTAAGAGGGATTGCTTTGAGTCTGTGGATTTCTTTGGGTAGCAAGATGGTTGATTTTAGGTGCCAAGTGGACTGGGTCCTACCTAGAGGACTGGTAAGGAACCACTCCTTATTTCTCCTGAAGAATTAGTGTGATTCTATGTGATGCAGAAATGGCTTAATTAGAAATAAAAGTAAACTTATTCACTAAAAGAATCACTTCTTGGTCTGTCCATCGGGGCGTTTTCAGAAGAGCTGGTGGACTGAGAGGGGACGATCTGACCTTGGCAGGGGCACACCATCAATCAGCTGTGGGCCACAAACAGAAGACACAAAACCAGAGCAGACCCTCGCGGCCTTCTCCTGGGCGGGGCAGTCCCTGCCCTCTGCAGGACCCACGCGGTTGGCCTCCCAGGCCTTCACCCCTGGTCTCTCTCTGCACACAGCCGCCGTGCAGGCCGGTCCCCTGGGAATCCTCCTTCCCTCTCCCTCCCTGGGTCCCCCTTCCCCGGGAACTTGACTGACACAGGGGGCACTTTTACAACACTGTCCTCCTACTTCATGAACACGGGTCTTTTCCATTTATTGGTGACTTTAATAATCTCACCAGTGTCCTATAGTTTTCAACGGACAGACCTTCACCCTTTGACCAAATTTGTACCAAAATACTTTACTTTTTGATGTTATAAATCATTTTCTTAGTTTCTTTCTTTTTTTTTTTTTCAGTACCAGGAACTAAACCCAGGGGTATTAAACTCCTGAGCCACATCACCAGATCTTTTTAATTTTTATTTTGAGACAGGGTCTCACTAGTTGCTTAGAACCTTGCTAAGATGCTGAGGCTGGCTTTGAACTTGCGATCCTCCTGCCTCAGCCTCCTGGGATACAGGTGGGCATCACCACACCTGCCTTAGTTTCCTTTTTGGAAAGCATTGTGAGTCCGTGAAACACTACTTCTTCATGTTGAGTTCGTATCCTGCAACTTTACCAAATTCATTAACATTCAGAGGTTTTCATGGGGGTGGTCTTTTGGTTTTCTGTTTGTAAGTCCACGTCATCCACGAACAGAGTCACATTCACCACTTTCTTTGGAATCAGATGTCTTTCCTTTGTTTTTCTGGACAAATGTTCAAGGGGAATTTCCCGTACTATGTTGCACAGAATGGTGAGTAGAAGCCTTCCTCTGTTCCTGATTTTAGAAAAAGCTGTAGGAAGCTGTCTGACCTCAGCTTTGGGCCGTGCTGAGTAGATCTGTGCCCATTTGTTGGATTTTGTCACTTCTCTTGAGTCCACCAAGGGGCTTGTGAGCTGTGTCCTGCTCTTATCTCTACTGTTCCCTCTGACAGCTTGCAGCTCCGTCTCTCCCCACCCCCCGGTCCTTCAGGCGGGATTCCAGGGCCTCCGTCGGGAGCTCTTTCCCTTGGTGCCCGTGGTCTCCCCATCGTCCCTAGACCCAGCCGTCTGCTGTGTTTTTGACCCCACAAAACTTGTAAATTTCCCAACTTTCCTCCCGTCCCTGAAGTCTGGAGCTCACTGCTGTGGTCCACACGCTCCGGGACGTGACCGAAGCCCTTCGGGATGTGTTTAAGTGGCTGTGTGTCCTCAGGTCTGGGGGATGCGCCAGGCGAGTCTGGAGTGGGGGCGGCCCCCTGCGCGGCCGTGGTGCTGCGTCCTGTCTGTGCCTGGTGCTTCCACGGGTGCTGCGCCTGGTGCTTGCACCGAAGGTGAGTGCGTTCGAGCCCAGTGCCTCCTTGTCGGTTTTCTGCCTGGCCTACCCGTCCTTCGTGGAGGATGGGCACCGACTCTTGCCACCGTCATTACGCCCCGTGCCCCTTCAGTCTCTTGGTGAGTGTGTCAGACGTTGGGGCTGGGCCCCTTCAGATGTGGCACCCTCAGTACAGCCACCCTTCCTTGCCGGGTCCTGACTCGCATGTCACTCTTTGGCTCAGTCTCCTCTGCCCGACGTGGGTGCAGTGACCCTCTCTGTCTGGGTCCCCGCTCACTCGGGTGGACCACTTGCCCATCCTCCCTCTGGGGGGTGTGTTCTTAACACGTCTCCTGCGGGCAGCTGGGTGCTGGATGGCGTCTCCTCTGCTCTCCAGCCAGGCCTGGCCCTCTGATTGCAGAAGCGGTCCCTCTGCACTAAGGTGAGTACTGGTAGTTGGGCACCTGGTGCCCACATTTGGTGAACCTCTTCTGTTTCTCTGTCCCCTGGCCGTCTCCTCTCCGGCCCCTTGCTGTGTGCCTTGCTGGTCTCTCCTCTGCGGCAGTGTGCTTGGATCCCTTTCCCTGGTGTCTGCTGGGAGTCTCCTCCTCGTGGTCACCCCGAGGTCCCCATGACACATCTGTGCCTGCTGTTTTCTGTGTCAGGCTGAGAAGGGCCTGACTTCCACCACGTACCAAACTCTGAGTTCCGCCTTTCACCGGCCCAGGTTCTGGGTGCCCACTTGGGTTTGTGATGTTGTGAATGCATTAACAGAGCTCTATAGCATCAGTGATTCTTAATATTTGTCTGTTGTACTGGAGTTAAAGTGGGAGAAGACTGAGTCAGGCTCCTTCTTACCTGCGGCACGAGGTCCACGTTTTCTGGCTGGCAGTTGGTGTCTTTGTTTTGGGTGGAGTCCAGCGTTTCTCCCAAGTCAGGCCTGGTGGTCCTGAAACCCGCAGCTCATCTGCTGGTCCTGCCTTCTGGGGACCTGGGCGTCTCCAACGGCGTCTCCCATGCCTCCCTGCACCGGGAGCCTGTTCTGCTCCCTCTCCTGGCTGCAAGACCTCTGCAGGGGCTTCCTGCGTCTGTCTGTGGGTTGCTTTTCTCTTGCTGCTTTCAGGGTTCTGAGGTTCCAGAAGAGGACATTTACACCCCAGGGCCAAGACTGGGAAGCCCAGTCCAATGGGATCAGCGCCCACCAGTACTTGAGTCACAAAAGAAAAATCAAACGAGAAACTCCCGGGACTCACCTCTCCCAGCAGTGGATTGCTGACTGGCTGGCTCGGGCGTGTTTCCACAAGTGGCTAGGGGCCAGCACGTGGAGAGTCAGAGAGCTCTCTGCGTGAGGTTGAGAGCAGCCTCGGCAGGCTCCAGGGCCCCGGAGGAACGGGATCGAACCAGACGCGGTGCAGAACCATCTCCCGTGCCTCTCCTGAGCCTGCTCTTCAGGTTTCCCGTTCTGGGGGCCTGTGGCGAGCTCCTGGTCCTGTGGCTCTGCCCGGGGAACTCGGGCCATGGCTCCTCTGCTGTGGCTTCGTGGGCTAGGTGACACCGGGCCTCAGATTGTCCTGAGTGAGTCACTGTGAGACCTCCAGAAGAGGTAGCCAACCACCAGTGGGTGCCCTGAATTGGTGCCTGCACACTGTCCTCCTCCTCAGTGAGCCCAGGTCAGCTGCCCAGACACAGCCATGACCAACACCAGGGCTGACCCCGTCAGTCGGACATGCAGATCCTGGGCCCCAAAATCGGAAATTGGGGCAGGAATTGGAGCTGGGTTTAGCTAAAGAGATGGAGGAGTGGAGCCAGGCAGGAGGGCCATGGTGTCCAAGCTCAGTGGTAGGTGACCTCAAATCTTATCCTCTTTGTGAAGAGCAGGGGACCTGGGAGTATTGTCATGGTGGGGTATGAGGTGTCCCCAAAGGCAATGGGTGAGACAATGCAGTGAGGTTCAGAGGAGAAGGATGAGATGGAGAGATCTGTGACCCATCAGTGGTTGATCCCCTGACGGGATTAACTGGGGGTGGCTCTGGGTGTGCATATCTGTATCCGGGGAGGCGAGTCCCCTCTGCTCCCAGATCACCTCGTGAGCTGCTTCCTTCCACCACACTCCTCTGCCAGGATGCCCTTCCTCGCTCGCGCCCCGAGGAATGGCACCTGTGTCTGGGGACTGTTAGACGTCTGAACCGTGAGCCCTGAGTGGCGTTCCTCCTCGACAGTCGCTCTGGTTGGGTCTCGTGGTCACAGCAGTGAAAGTGCTGATGGAAATGGCTCTCTTCCGGGGACCATGCTGTCGCTGTCTGTGCCCGGCAGGTGCGGACGACGGCCGTGGGAGCTCTGAAGGACTGGGGGAGGTCACTACCTCTGGTGGGAGCTCAGGTGGGACATAGCAGGTTATACAAAGGGGAGTGGAACACGAGAAGCTCATCTGACATTCAGTGACCGTGGGGCTCAGGGTGCAGCAGAGGCTGGATGAAGGCCAGGGGTCTGAGCAGGGCGAGTAGTGGAGGCCCTCCAGGAGGCCGGTGGAGGCAGGTCTCCAGAGCTGGAGGCAGAGGGGGAGCTGCCGAGGGTCTGTCTTGCAGTCAGTGGGGTTGGGGAAGAGACTGAAGCCGTAGTGACAGTCAGGAAGCACACACCTGGGATCCCAGCAGGACGCTGTTCATAACAATAAGCAGTAGCTCCCAGGACAGAATCCCCGCAAAAACTCCAGTGCGAACACACAGACTCCTCCTTCAGACCAGGATTGATTCTGGGACCGACCGGGAAGAACTGAGCTGCGCCAGATGACGTAGGTTAGAGGAGCATCTAAATGCTTCTGGATGTTCATACAGAGTCATGATCAGGCAGGGAACAAAGAGTGGGCACTCACCATCTGCAAAGCAGTGACAGCAGAAAGGCACGCACGGGTGTGGGTGTGTGTGCGCAAGTGTATGAGTGCATGTGCACGTGTGTGCCTCTGAGTGCATGCGTGTGCATTTATGCATGCATGTGTATGCATGTGTGTGCGCCCATGTGTCTGCATGAGCATGAGTGTATATTTGCCAGGGAGGCGAGGGACGAGATGCAAAGGTAAGAAATTTAAAACCTGGTTATAGCTTTTGTTCAGCAATTGCTTGGGTTTAAGAAATGAGTTGAAAAAGCATTCCCCTGAAAAGTGAAAAGCTTTGCAATCCGCGCAGGGACCAGGAGGCCGAGCTCACTGGGCCTGTGGTGGCCAGAGGAGCCTCATCAGAGGTGCACTTGAGCTGGCTCAGCGGGGGTAGCAGGGTTTTGACAGGCGGAACGGAGGGGCGAGGGCTGGTGCATGAGGTGTTACAAGGGAGAGTGGAGGCCAGGACCTCGACTTCCCCGCCCCGGAGCCACCTTGCAGGCTTTCCCGATGGTGTGGAGCAGAGGCGAGGAGGCCCCAGGCTGGGTCTGCTTTGAGCTGCTGTTCTGAGAGTGTCCGCATAGCTCCCCTGGTGCTGTGGGCTCATCGTGGCTTCCACTAGGATCCAGATGGAACCAGGAGGTCCAGTCGGTAAATACACTGACATTGTGGTGTGTTGATTCCTGCAAGTGTCTTCAAAATTTCTTAATTTCATTGCCACAATGGATGTTGTACAGCTAGAAAGGTCCAGCCGGGATTTGAACCCGTGGCCTTTCCTGAATCCTGCGTCCTCTCCAGTGTGAGGCGGCCTTGGACATCAGCACCCTGTGCTTGAACCCTCTGGGGAGGGCTCCCTTGCGCAGATCCGCACACTGAGCCTGAAGTGTCCTGAGCAGCACGCTGGGTGCTTCTGTGCATTAGAACGTAGCGAGCTTCGACGCGTGTTCTCTTTGACTTGCATTTAATTGCACAAGAGTATAAATCCTTGTTTTCCTTTGTAAGAAGACGTCAGTGTGTGAGTGGCATCATGTGTACACAGGCTTCCCCCTGGTGACAGGTGACAGTGATTGACGGTGTGGGCGGGTGTTCCAGTGAACAGGGAGGCTGGGATGGCTTGTGCCCGAGGTATGTGAAGGGAACCTGGCTGTCCTCTGCGGTGTCCACTCATGCGTTGGGTCCACAGTAGGGACAATTCTGGCAAGATATCAGGGCACAGCTCTCAGGCCTGGTCACCAGGAGAGTGGAGGGTTCAGAGCAGGTAGGGCCCCTGCAGCCTTGACAGTAGGCTACGGAAGAAGAACAGGCCTACGTGGGATCGGAGCAGCTCCCTCTGAGGCCAAAGGTGAGGCTGCAGGAGAGGAGATGTTCTTCTCTGCGTGTGTGCATATGTGCACGCATGTATTTGTGTGCACGTGTGTGCATGTGTGCGTGTGTGCATGTGCATGTATGTGTGTATGTGTGGGTGCATGTGCATGTATGCGTGTGTGTGCATGTATGCGTGTGTGCATGTGCTCGTGTGCATGTGTGCATGTGTGTGTGTGCACGTGTGTGCGTGTGTGTACATGTATGCGTGTGTGCATGCGTGCGTGTGCGTGTGTGTGAGTGCGTGTGCGTGTGCGCACTCCACAGCCAGCAGTGAGAGCACTGCCAGGCAACACAGATGATTTAAGACCGCCGGTTTTGCCAGGGAAACATTCAAGACGGAGTCTAATCCTTTAATCTAACCCCAGTCCCTTTAAAAGCTCTGAGCGAGGACTTGACTCAGCACGTCAGCGCCGAGAAGATCCATTGACCCCGAGTTCAGTGCTGAGAAATTGAGAAATGTTCTTTTTAATGTCTATTCAATAAATACAGCCTCCACCTTGCAAGGGGCTGCACAATCCACTTCAGATCCATTATGGGATGTTCTTGGGGGCTGACAAGCCGTCCTGAGACAACGGTGGCCATGAAATGCGGGCGGGCCTGCCTGTGGAATGTCAATCGCCAGCCCAGGCCTGGCCGGGAGGCCATCTGCATCCACAGGAGGACCCAGCTGTGCCCCCTGCAGCCTGGGCCACGGTGTTAGGAGGCACAAGCTCATGCCAAGGCCTACGCATGATGACTGCAGATGGCATCTGAAGAAGTGGGCACCAGGACAGATGACATCAAGTCCTGTCCTTCCTGAAGTCTCCCCTGGAGGCAGAGGTCCGAGTTCTGCCACCTCCTGTCTCGTGGACAGCCCCCAACGTGGCCTTCCCTGCGCGTGGCTGGTGTGAGCTTCACGCCGGATGTGTGATGTGATAAAGGCAGCTGTGCTAGTGACAGGTGAAAGGAGAAGTCCCAGAAGCCTTGCTCGGGGCTGAAGTGTGCACAAGAGACAAATTGGAAAGAATACTGAAAAGTGGGACATCCTCCAATGTTCAGGGGATACTAACTGCCCACCTGTGAGGCCAGAGAGAAATGTGACCTAGACCCAGCAAAGGGTCAGATTTCTCCAGAGTGGGACCACATCACAGCTGAGGTTCAGGTTTGAATTTTTTGGACTAGAATGAATTCTTTTATAGAATCTAAAAGACGCGTGTGTTGGACAAATACTTGTGGGCTGACAGACGAGACGGTTCACTACATGTACTGTCAGGCGAACCCACATAGAGTCCTCGTCTGTTGTTGCCAAATTCCCAATTACTGTGGGATCCATTTGTCTAGCAAATACCTAGAAACCTGTTTATCAAGGATTTACCCAAACTTGGAGTAGAATTTTAGTACTTGGGATTAGAGATTATTTGCAGGGTTGCAAAAAGTCCCTTCTCTGAAACATGTTTCATAGAATTCTCTAGTAGCTATTGGGAAAGTGGCCTCTATTATCTGATCAGTTTGTGAGACACTGGGAAACGTTTAGCAGTTGTTTCACAGAATCCCCTCTAATAATGGTGGCATGTTGGGTGTCCCTCTTGGGAAGGGGTGCAACCTGTAATGTGCGCCGCCTTCCGACCTTGAAGTGGTCCTAGAAAACAGCCGTCTCCTGGAACCAGCATCCTCAAGATCAGCCCTGAAGAGTGCCGCAGTCCACTACGAGCCCTCTCGATGCATCTGCAGGAAGGCGAGGGGACCTCGCTCTGCTCTGTGTGTCGGAGAAGGGGCCAGCACTGGCTCAGGGACCCGGGAGGCCAGACTGGCCTCTCCCAGCAGTGCACGGGCTTCAGTGTTCAGGCTGCTGTGCCGAGAGGCGGGGCCTCCAGGGACCAGGGCAGGTCAGAGAGCACAGCTCTGCCCCGCCCATCGCCGCCAGGCCCTCTCCTGGGTCTGCTTAGCTGGCAGACAGAGCACTCGGGCTCAGTGGCCGCCAGGGCGGACAGCGATTTCCACTCCTGTTTGCACCTCTATGGGCCTCACTGGAGCTCAGACCAAGTGTTGGAGCCACGGTGCTTCTCCCACGGGACCCCCAGGAAGCAGGTGTGGGGCAGGGGACATGTGTCAGATGTGCGTACAGCGCTCTGCTCGAGGTGGCAGAGTGCAACACGAGCTACTTCATTTGAATTCTGACAGGTTTTGTTAAATCAGCTTTCAGATTAAAGTGAGGAGTGGCCAGTTACCCAAGGTCACATAGCAAGTCAAGGGTCAAAGGACGAGATGCCGTCTAGGCTTTGACTGGACATCTGGACACAAAGGGGTGACAATGGGATTGTCCTGTTCACATGGGTCGTGACAGCGTCCTCCCACCCAAGCTCTGAGGAGCTCCAAAGGGTCGTTATTTGCTGCTTCTCTCCACGGGGACCATGAAAGGCTCAGGGGCATGGTGGGCTGTGGTCATTTCCTTACTCACCAATGGTGGTGGAGGTGGTGGCACGCTCAGGTCCAGCTCTCGGCTCCCCTCCATGGACCCTGGCTCATCCTCGGCTCCTGATTTCCCCTCTTTCCAACATAGGCATGGACTGCCAAAATACAGACGTTGAGTGAGCACAGATCAATAACCCAGACCCCTTCTCTGAGGGAACCCACTGTGCACGTCGGAACCGGGCCGTGCGCGGCCGGAGCAGCGCCTGGGCTGAGCTGCAGGGGCAGCTGCTGTGACCCTCCGCGGGCTCCTGCTGACCCTCCGCGGGCAGCTGCCGTGACCCTCCGCGGGCTCCTGCCGTGACCCTCCACGGGCTCCTGCTGACCCTCCGCGGGCTCCTGCTGACCCTCCGCGGGCAGCTGCCGTGACCCTCCGCGGGCTCCTGCTGACCCTCCGCGGGCTCCTGCCGTGACCCTCCGTGGGCTCCTGCCGTGACCCTCCGCGGGCTCTTGCAGCCCTCGCGTTGGCTCTGCTCCTGCTGCAGCGGAATCCTGTCATAAGTCAGTCCCTTTCCGTCTGAGCCCGTGAGTTTTCCCTGATTGATCAGGGTGGAGGGGCTCTGCCTCCATCAGAAATGCACATTGTGAATGCTGTGACAGCCCGTGTGTCACCCTGGGACTCTGTCACTGCTCTAGCCGGAGTCCCAGATTGGATTGCGCCTGAGCATTGACAACCCAGTATTGATGCTCCTGTGACACCAGGAGTGACTGTAACCATCTTCATTTTAGCCGTGGCTTTTCCTCCCGGGCTTGGGTTGAGTCCCACAGGGTCGCCACGGTAATCAACACCTCTAATTAGCACTCAGAAATGCCTGGCTCGGAGGCTGTCACTGGGGGCAGCGTGGTGTGCAGAGTGCTGAGGTCCTTGGTTGCAGGCCAGTCTTCCTCCCAGGCCTGTGTCACGGATCCTGCTTTCAAGGCTGCCGGGGACCCCTCCCTGCTCCCTTCGTTTGGGAAGAGCTGAATTCAGAGGAGGACGTCTGCGGCAATCAGAAGGCTGGGAGTTAGACATCCTGTCACGGCCTCCTCCTTCTGCTTGCCAAAGTGGGTCTCTGATCCGGGCCTGCTCCGACTCTGCTCCAGCGGAGAGGTGGAGACCGTGGTGTGGGCAGCGATCAGTGCAGAGGAAGGCCCTCTTCCGCGATCCTTGATCATTTCCTTTCACGTGCTCATCCTCTCATTCAGCAGGCCCCGGGCCACCAGGAAAGACCAGGTCTCTGTCCCCGTCTTCCACCCTCCCCCGCAGAGCCCAGGGCTGGCAGCAGCAGCAGAGCTACCAGGCTGGGGCTGATGTGGGGAGCCAGGGCCGGGCTGTGGGGGGCTCTCCCTGTCCACTCTCCACAGACCGTCACCAATTCAGACATCAGCTGATGCTGATAGTGCTGTGCCGTCGTCATTGTCACCGATAGGAATGGCCCCCAGAGCTGTGAGAGCGAGGGGACATCCAGCGGCAGGGTGTAGGTCCCCTCCACTGGTCTTCTCCACAGTCTGCAGACACCATATCCTGCCCTGTCTGCTCCTGTGGGGGCTCATCCTGGGCTTTGTGGATTTATTTGGAGGAACAGGTGGAATGCAGGAGGTGACAGAAAAGGGCAGAGGAGGGTGGGCTGGCCGTGAGGGGAGGGTGGGCTGCAGGCTGGCGGTGCTGAGCTGGCTCCCTCCTGCAGCCCCCTGGGCTCTCCCATCCACGTGGGGCCTGCCCAGCCAGACCTGGGCATGGACGGCAGTGGGCGGGCGCTGGCAGGGTGGGTGGGGGCTCCTGTTCTCTCTGCTCACCACCAACGCTCCTGCAGTCTCCTGGTCCTTATTCTGGTCCCAGAAGAGACGACATTTGTTCCCGGAAGACCGGAGGCTAGTGGCCTTTGGAGGTCCCTTCCGGTTGGACATTCAGGAGTGTGAGCCTTGGTACTCTCTCCTCAGCCTGGTCAACCAGGTTGCCTCCCTGCCCTGCCTGGGCAGAGTGGAGCCTGGCGGGACCACCTCGCTGACTCCCCAGCCTCGCACTCGGGATGATCAAGGGCGGACGCCATCAGGTCCACTGGCCAGCTGCAGGTCATTTCATCCTTTACACACGCACAGAAACACCGCATGTTAACTGAGATCTGGTGCCCCCACAATATCTTAAGTCCAAGGAATAATGGCCAGTCATGTATTTCAGTTCTCTCTTAGGAAGGGAACATGAGTCGTATGAAAAAGAAGCAATTAAGTGACCTAAGTGACCCGTGTGTATTGGGAATGGTCCCAGGCATTTGGGGGTATACATTATCTTTTTTTTTTTTGGTACCAGGGATTGAACTCAGGGGCACTTGACCACTGAGCCACATCCTCAGCCCTATTTAGTATTTATTTAAAGACAGGGTCTCACTGAGTTGCTTAGGGCCTCTCTAAGTTGCTGAAGCTAGCTTTGAACTTGTGATCCTCCTGTCTAAGCCTCCCAAGCTGCTACGATAATAGGTGTGCACCATTGCACCTGGCTTACTTTACCTTTTTAAGTGAATTTGACCCTCAAAACCAACACTGTGGTTGCTGTTCTTTGTATTTTCCACATTAGGAACCTGTGTCCTGGAGAGTCTACCTGACTCAAAGCCGCACATTTGGGGGCTCTGTATGGAAGGGCCCTTTGCATCTTCTTCAGAGAAAGCCCCATGAAGGCAGGGTCACTGCGTGTGAGGCTGGTGCCCGCCCAGCGGGAGGGCGACACAGCCTGGTCTTGACTCACAGAGATGTACCCGGGGCAGGAACCCAGCGGGGTTAACGTTCTCTAAATCAATGTTCCTGGGCCAGGTCCCAGAGCAGGTGCCCGGGCCGGAGGTCTCCTCCCAGGGACTGGGGGCGGTGTGTGCTTCCCTTTGTGGTGACCACGATTCTGGACCAGGTTGTAGTTTGCAAAAATCCTCTCACACATTCCTCTCCCGTGGCCTTCCACTCTGGACAGGTGGGCACCGGAGGCACCCGGAGGCCCGTCCTTCTTATTATCCCTCACGAGTAGTTTCCTGTGGAAGGTGAAAAGTGAGAGCCAGGGAGTGAAGTGGCCCTGGAGGAGCCCTGGGGACGCGGGAAGCGGGAGGAAGCCGGCTGCGCCCCAGGCCACCGCGCACGGCCCTGCCAGTGCCTGCAGGACACATGCCGCTTCTCCTGCTCGCTGGAGACTTACCCAGGTCTGCGATCCCAAGAAAACACCTCTCCGCACCGCACTTGGCAAGAGGAAGAATGGAGGCAGCTTTGCAGCTGTCATATTTATTTCAGTGGCAAAGCAGGTCAGGAAAATTGATAAAATTAATCACACAAACTAGCAAACATCAGGAGTGAGGACGTGGAGGGACAGATGAGTCCTCGCTTCATTCCAAGCTGCACCTGCCCAGTTCTAATGGGATCCGCGCCATCGCTGATGGAGGCCGGGAGGAGGGGCCGTGCCGGGAAGTGAAGGCCTGAAGAGAAATTGGAACGTGAGCGATTGTTGGGCAGGCCGGAGCGGTGGGCCTGCGGTGTCTGTGAAACTCTATTAAGTTCCCTGAGGCTGTAGGACATCCATCTTCAGGTGTCCCATGAAGAGAATAAGTTCAGGACCTGATGCTGGCTGGGAGCTATGGCAGGTGATCCCAGCGCATTCAGGCAACATTTCTTTCCTGTTAGGACAGGAGAGTGGCCTTTCCCGTGCAGCTCCCGGCTCTGGGCGTGAGCATTGCTGCAGAGCTTGTCACACTGCGGGTGCCCATGCCCAGCCTGGACCAGCTGGATCAGGCTCTTGGGACACTGAGGCTTTGTAAAGACTCCAAGTGCTCCCAAGGCAAAGCCCGCGTTGAAGCCTCTGGCCTGCATTGGTGGGCCCACGACACTGGTGTCCATCAGAACCGTCCGGAGGGCTGAGTAAGACCAGGAGTGCTGGCCCACGCTGGGGCTGGGTTCAGGGCTGGGTAGCGCCAGGAATTCCCACTCTAGTTAGCTCCCGGGGATGCTTGGGACACACCTGGAGCCACAGGCAGGAGGAAGAGCAGGTTCCTGTTTCCTCTCCCACTTCTCGGCCGGGCTCCTTTAGCAAGTCGCTCATGGTTTTCATCTCACATTTATAGTAATTACCACGTTCCTTATTTCAGAGATTTTTGGTTCATCAACTGAATGTATATTGAAATGCTTTGCAAACTCTAGGTGAAAAGTAGGATGGAAATAAGTTTTTATTAATTTCTATTCTGCTTTCCATCTTGCTTTATGTTTTTAGGTGTAGCCATAATTGTGGCAACTTGAAAACAGGTTCGCTTGCTCATTTAGAAGTGCGGTTTTAACAAATGCCATTCGACACCAGCTCCTGGACTGAGTCTTGGCATAGTCAGGACCATGGCAAATGTTTCTCTTTTCATGAGGCTTCTGCTCTGGGATAGGGCCAAATCGGGCCTGTGAGCTAGGTAAAGTTTTTACACTTTTAATGATTAAAAAATCAAAAGAAAATTAATATATTATGACTCACAAAAATTACAAGGGATTCAAATTTCAGGACCCATAAATAAGGTATTATTGGGACACAGGCCTGAAAACTCACTTCTGCATTCAGCCACTTCTTTGAAGGCAGCATGGCAGAGGGGAGGAGCTGTGATGGAGCCCAGCACAGGAGGCCAAGGTGCTGGCCCTACCCGACCAGTGGAAGAGCATCCATGGTGGAGCATTGTGGGAGGGAGTAGCTCCCGCTGACCTGCTGACATGGATTGCTTCAGGTGGGAGCGTGGGGAAGGCCTTGTGGACCTGGCCCTAAGCCAGGATGGGGTGAAGAGTCACCCATGCCCTCCAAAGGAGGACCCACGGGCACTGGGCTCTTCCAAGGCACTGGAATGCAGGGACAAGGGTGGGTCAGTTGGGAGGCAGGTGCGGGCAGGGCCAGATCAGGAGGCCAGGCAGGCCAGATCAGGAGGCCAGGCAGGCCAGATCAGGAGGCCTCCAGCACTCTAGCACATTTCATTTTAAGTAGAAAGAGCATTGTTTTCAGAAAGGGAAAGAATGAGGGTGAAGACAGCTGCTTCTGAGTGCCTACTGTGTGCTGTGCACTGCTTCTGAGTGCCTACTGTGTGCTGTGCACTGGACAGGCTGGGAAACGCTGCTAGAAGGTCCTCTGAGTTGCTGCCATTCCTGAGGGCTCTGGGAGCAGGGTGGCCTCTCCACTCACACGCCCGGGAGGCAGACTAGGATGTGAGTGCGGAGCCTGGGGCTTCTGGCTGTTTCACAGGTGCCCTAAGAGGGCACAGGCCAGGCGGGAAGCGACTCTGGAGTCTAGGGACCAGCCTAAGATGTTACAGAAGTGACAGGCAGAGCAGAGGATATGCGGACTGGGACCGTCTGGAGGAGGAGGAGACCGAGAGGAGTGGCGGCAGTCTCAAGGCTTTGGGGGAAGAACAGGTGGGCGGCTGGCTACTCACTGGCAGTGGCCACGGCCAGGACCTCCTCAGACTCTGCACTGTGACCTGGGGCAGCAACTGCGAGTGTGCACAGAGGCCGGCCTGTGCCTGCTCACTCCAGAGCCAGGGCCTCTGGGAGCAGAGCCGGGGCCTGTGCCTCTCCATGTCCTGCATGCAGCTCAGCATATGGCCCATGGAGGTGTCCAGTGCATGCCCCAGAGACAAACAGCCCTCACTCATGTTGCACGTACCCTGGTCGACTAGGCAAGGCCGGACCCAGTTTGAACAGCAAACTGATATTTTCAAAGTGTGAGCCACAGGATTCAGAATTAACTTGTTTCGAGGAAGTTTTTATATTGAATTATTTTATTTTGTTTTATTTTTTAATTTTTGACTTTGCCATGTCTGACATGATTTAGAGTTAGATTCTCTCCTGACCTGTCCTTGGAATTGTCTGAATATTCTTCAAATAATTTTTAGCTCTTAAACTGAGAAATAAACACGAAAAGATTCAGAAGGCTGCTTACAATCGTGGGCATCCGGGGTCTCATCTCACGGACGAGGACCAGATTCCTTGGGAACAATTAAAATGAGACCTGTGGATCCCCTGTGACCCTCTCTTCCTGTGTTCTGATGCCACCAGGGCTCCAGACTCGCCGGGTCCCTCGCGGGCTCTGGGAAGAGGCCGCAGGTTGCCAGGCAACCCTGGCGGAACGGCCTTCGCCCGCGGTCAGGCATGCCTGCTGCCATCACATTTTAGGTTATTATCACTATTTAACTGAACAGCGGCCGAGGCTGGGAGCGCTCAGTGGGGCTCCTCCTCTGGGGAGGGTGCACGTGCAGATTTCCTGGGAAACTCATTCACTGTCTTCTTGGAGCAGAGCAGAGTTCAGTCTGTGAGGGGTGGAGGAGGTCTAGGCTGGGATAGCAGCGTGTGGGGCTGGCCGTGGGGAGACAGCCAGGTGGGTGGGCAGATAAACAATCAGTATGTGCAAATTGTCCCCAGGGATGGAATGGAAGGCACGTTGTTTCTGACCGTTGCCAAGACTACCCGTGCTGGGCCAATTCCTGAGCATGAGCCTGGACTTGGATTTTAGAGACCTGCGCCCGCTAGAGCCAAGCTCTCAGTGTGGCGGCACGGCAGGGTGGCCCTTTCTCGGAGTTGGAGGAGATGGCAGTTGGTTCTTTCCCAGCTCTGGCTAGCACAACCTGAGGGTCCCTCTTGGCCAGAGTTCTCATTGGTGAATGTCTGTGAGTTTCAGTTGGCAGCATGGCAACTCCTCTTTTGTGATGAGAGCTGTTATCAGTCGGTGAGTCAAGCGCGTATTTATTAAGCACATACTGTCTGCCTTGAGTGTGTGGAGACACGGAGGCTTAGGAGTGCACAGTTGGCTCACGACTGTATTAAAATGATCGTTGACATGTTCTCAGACCCTGTCGTGGGCCAGGCACGTGAGCCCTTTCTAGCTTCAGCAGCTGGTCCTCACAACTGCCCTCCATGGTAGAGGCTGCTGCCTGCCCCATCTTGCCCACGTCCACGTGCCTTGTTATGGGGGAGCCCAGTGGAGTCAGATTGGCTGGTCAGAGCCGCTCACTTCTCCCTGGCCCACACCACTGCAGCCATGAAATGTGGTGGATTCAGACATTCCAGCATTCATCTAGTATCTGCAAAAGCTCGCCATGTGCCTGACGTCGCCCAGCACCTGGCACAGCCTACAAACCCGAGAGAACCTCTTGGACAACACAGTGTCCTTCCCTGGTGGCCCTGTTACAGGTGCGTGGTGAGGGGTCCCTCCGGGCACAGTGTGAAACCGTGCGGGAGGCTGTGGCTGGAGGGGTGGTCACTGGGGGTGTGCCTTTTGGGAGTGAACCCTCTCTTGGTCCTGGTTGTCATGAGCTCAGCAGCTTTCCTCCACCAGACCCGTCCACAGGACATTCTGCCTGCCCTGGGCCCACAGCTATGGAATTGGCCACCAGTGGCCCAAACCTCTGACACCATGAGCCAAAATAACCCTTTCATGCTTTAAGGTGTCATTCTCAGGTCTTTTGGCCACAGTGATGAAAAGCTGACTAGAACAAGGCCTTATGTTCTGGAAGGAAAGAAAAACAGCGAGTTTCTAAGAAAATGCCCAAATGAGCCAGCAGGCAGAGCAGGTGGAGCACCTCAGGCAGGAGGAGGTGGAGCACCTGGGCAGATCAGGTGGAGCACCCCAGGCAGGAGGAGGTGGAGCACCTGGGCAGATCAGGTGGAGCACCCCAGGCAGGAGGAGGTGAAGCACCTGGGCGGATCAGGTGGAGCACCCCGGGCAGATCAGGTGGAGCACCCCAGGCAGGAGCAGATGGAGCACCCCAGGCAGGTCAGGTGGAGCACCCTGGGAAGATCAGATGGAGCACCCTGGGAAGATCAGGTGGAGCACCCTGGGAAGATCAGGTGGAGCATCCTGGGAAGATCAAATGGAGCACCCTGGGAAGATCAGGTGGAGCATCTCAGGCAGGAGGAGGTGGAGCACCCTAGGAAGATCAAGTAGAGCATCCCAGGCAGGAGCAGATGGAGCACCCCGGGCAGGTCAGGTGGAGCACCCTGGGCAGATCAGATGGAGCACCCTGGGAAGATCAGGTGGAGCACCCTGGGCAGATCAGATGGAGCACCCTGGGAAGATCAGGTAGAGCATCTCAGGCAGGAGGAGGTGGAGCACCTTGGGCAGATCAGGTGGAGCACCCCAGGCAGGAGCAGGTGGAGCACCCTAGGAAGATCAGGTGGAGCATCCCAGGCAGGAGAAGATGGAGCATCCTTTATCCAAAATTCATAGGAGAAGTGGTTTGGGTTTTAGACATTCCTGGATTTTGGATTATTGTACATTTATATAATGAGATATCTTGGGGATGGGTCACATTCTAAGCATAGCACTCCTTTGTGGTTCTTGTGCACCCCACACAGCCTGCGGTTCATTTTGCACAGTATCTTTAGGGCGCCTGCATTTTAACTGTGGCCCACCATGTGAGGTCTCTGTGTTGATGCTCACTGCGTTTCAGATTTGTGGGAAGTTTGGATTTCAAATCTTTGGATTAGGGATTTCAACCTGTTTCTATAATTTCTGAGTTCCATGCAAGCTACAGTGAGACTGAAGCAGGGTAAAGAGGAAGTTAGGATCCTGTCTGTCGTAGACCCCAATCACACACTTAGCCCAGCGTGATTTCTGATTTATAACATCCTACATAAGACAAAATTTCCAGGAATTTCCAACTATAAACATGGGATTTAGACATAACTTGATAATTGTTTTCACTTTAATATCACAGTACAATGTTTCTTTTAGAATTAGGATAAAAAACTTTGAAATAGAAAGTCAAAATGAAATTACATCTCTGTGCAAGATGCTTAGTCTGCTTTGTGCTTTTGTAACATAATACCGAGACTGGATGATTTACATAGAAAGAAGCTTATGTATTGCAGTTCTCAAGGCCAGGTAGTCCGACATCAAGGTGCCAGCATCGGAGGAGGCCACTTTGCCGCCTCACGTCACGGTGGAAGGTGTGGTGTGGTGATTAGGGAGGGCAGGTGCACAAGAGAAGGAGGTGGGCAGGCCCATCCTCTGATCAGACGCCCACTCCTGCCATATGGCATCAACGCTTTCTTAAGACCTGTCCAGAGCTGGTCTCTTCCTGAAGGACCTGTCTCCCAGCACTGTCACTGGGTGTCAGGTCCCCAACATCTGAACTTTGGGCACTCAATTCAGACCACAGCATACATAAGCTGGCCACTTCATACTGTCGCTAGCCCAGTTCTTTGGCTCTCATCAGTCGGTGAGACACTAGTAGTCATGAATGGAGAAACGTGGTTCTGGTGAATACTGTCCCGTGCTCCTAACAACAACAAACAAAACCCCTTGTTTTTCCAGTGTCTTATGGCTCTGGAGGAACAGCCACTAATGAAGGTTTTTAAATTCTATTTCATATCCCCTGTCTCCTTCGACCCGCCAGATAATGCAGAATTGAAAGTAGAAAGGCAGACAAACCCTGCACAAGGAAAGCATATTTCTGGTATGAAGAAGAACAACCAGAAGACACAAGCACTAACAAGCATTAAGAAGGCAGAGCAGACCTGTACAGAATCTTGCTGACAAGTGCTATTAAATATTAATTCTGTGGACCGTGGAGACATCATTAAGCAGCCTGCGCACCCCGATGCTGAGTGTGCACGGGCCCCGCGTGGTCTCACACGTGGTTGTGGGCGAGGTGTTGTCTTTGTGGTCTCACCAGGCGGGAGACCACGTCCCCGCTTTCATTAATTGTACCCTCCATCACCAGAATGCTCCTGGTCTGTTGGGTTATTTGTCTTGTCCTGGCCTTCCGTTTAATTGGAAAGCCAGTTTTTAGGGAGAGTGAAGGGCGTTACCGGCTTTAAGGCTGTTGTGCTTGGATAAAAGTGCTTCTTGTTTAGAGGGTGGTCTGGATTTAAAGACCAGGGCTGCCCACAGGGCATTTAGAGAACAGCAACCCTTTGCCCAGTTTCATACCCTTTCCAACTTCTCCTCAAAGCTCTTTAAATGAAGATCCTAAATAAAAAGGAAGAAAAACTTCTGATTCACAGAAAATAGCAAAGCTTACCTGTGCAGTTCGAATCCTGAAGCATGGGCATAGAATGGTCCCTGCACAGTCACAGGGCCTTGATTCCTGAGCTCCCCCACCTCATGCCCACCACGTTCTCGGGTCTCAAGTCTCTGTAGGAGAGGGCTTAGTGTGTCCCAGGTGCTGTGAACCCTCTGAAGACGACTGTGACACCTAATGTAATGTAAATACTACGTAAATAGCTCCTCTGGAACGTGGAGGGAATAATGAAGAGAAGGAAGCTGTACATGTTCAGTGCCGATGCAGTTTTGTTTCTCAAATGTTTCCCATCTGCAGTTGGTTGAGTCTGTGTGTGTGGAACCTGCAGGTGTGAGGGCCGGCTGTGCCTGACGTCCTGTGAATACATAGGCACACTGCACCATATTTGGGGTCATGATCACAGAGCTGCTAAAGGCCAGTGGTTCTTGTACTTCAGTGGCACCAGGACTTCCTTGCAAAAGCACAGGCCCACCATCTAGTCTAACCCTCGTGCTTTACAGAGCAGGAAACTGGGATCAAAGGGGTCAATGTCATTTGCCCAGCTCCGCTTTTAGCTAAAAGTGATTCTGTACTGGAACTTTGGTCTTTGGTTATAGATCTTGCTTTTCCAACTGCACCACGGGGAATTTTGGACAGATACTATGGGGAGATTGTAAATTGTCAGCTCTCAGGAAATCCCACTATTGAGTCGCTGGACTGAGGAATCTGAGGACCATTCAGTGGGAGATCTGGGGAGCATCAGGTGCCCCCAGGCCATGGTCCCCTTGCAGGGCTGGAGAAACCAGGCCCTGAGTGTGGTATGGCCAAGCTACATCAGCACCAGCCACCAGTGGACAGAGCCTGTTCTCCAACCACAGGGCAGGCTCCTCTGGTCTCCTCCTCCGGGGAGGACCCTGGCCTGCCTTCTCTGCAAGCTCTTGGGACAGCTGCAGAAAGGTGCCCACTGTTTGCCTACTTTCAAGGAAGACTTCCTCCAGGCAGAAGCACAGAATTTGCATCTCTAAACCTCCTAGTTAGGGCACCAGGTAAAGGAACTCCCCAGGGCACCTGGGGACGTTGGTGCCTTTTCCTCTGTGGACCCCTTCCTCCATTTAAAAATAACTGTGATCTTTGACAGAAAGAGTAACATAATTCAGGCTTATTATTATGTCCCACTAAGCTAACCATTATTATTTCTTCTGGTTAAAAAAATGAAGATTGAAGTATTTTCCTGGGCCACTGCTAGCATGGTGGCCCTAGGCCCGTGGACACCTGTTCCCGCGGGGCGAGGGCACCCGGGGCAGCTGCGGATGTAGTTCGGACTTTGCACTAAAGACATGGGGCGGGGCGACCCCGGTGCATCTCTCCGGTCTGCAGGGTCGCGTCTGCAGGGTCGCGGTGGTCCTCGTGGTCCTCAGAGCAGCCGCTGCCCGCATGCGCCCCGCAGGCCGGGCCGCCCTGACGCTGCGCACCAGAGGAAGCGCCGAGCAGGGTTTTTTTTGCATACAATTATAGTGATGGCATCATTTTTTTGAAACAAACTGTCCATAAATGTCACTGAAAATCCGGGTCTCCTTTTATTAAAACTGAAAAATGTGTATAAATGTAAATAACAAATGACTGATACAGGGATAAGAACACGGCGGCGGCGCCTGGCGCTCTCCCTTTCTCTCTTTTCTCCTCTCCTCCTCATGTAATTTGCATTAATAAAGAGGCTGTTCCTTGTCGGAATGTGTTTCATCCGGTTTAAAATCCCAGGGCGATCCACTAGGAAGAGCTCTGGGAGAATCCAACTGTCAGAGCCGACAAGACAAATGAATCCCGGTGTCAGGAGCGTGTGGTTCAACGATGACAGATTGAGAAGAACTGTCCCCCTCTCGACAGGCGGGCTTCATTTTCAAATTAATAAATCTGAATAAAATATTTTTCCTTTCATTACGAGCGGAGCCTGTTTGACAGTTGCGGTGACAGGAGGGAGTCGCGGTGCTGAAGGAACAGTTTGCATGCATCCCACCTGGGCTCTCCGGGTTATTTTTACCTGCAGCCTCTTACCCCGGCCTCCCGCCCCTCCGCCGCCGGCTCCTCCTCCGGTGACCCCCACACTCTGGTCTGGTCCTTCCCGCCTGCCTTCCCTTAGCCGTCCTCTCTCTGAAATGTCACCGGTCCCTTTTTCCGCTCTTTCCTTTCACCTGCGCATCCTCTCCCGGTGAAAGGCCAGAGCGTTGTTTCATTGATAAAGTCCACGACTAATTAATTTGGGTTTTTCCTTTATTCCCGCGATTGCTGCTCACTGATTGTATTAGGACAACAGCTCAAGCCAGGCTAGAGGAAATGATTCATGATTTCACTGTAGGAAACAATCCTCCTCATTTCCTGGCCTCAAAAAATAAAGGCAATCCTTCCAAACAAACAAGCAAGGAACCTTTGTTGTCAAGTTCCCCCCAAGCCCAGAGAAGGAGATCAAGTGCGCCTTAGAATTGGATGTGCACAGTCAGATCTTCATGCACGGGTGACAGGCGGCTCCTCTTAAATAATTTAGGAGCACTTTCTGGGAAACAGTATGTGATCGTTAGAGGAATAGCATGGAGAAAAGTGACTTCCTGATAACAGAGGGGTTTTGCTTTTGCATTCGGTACAGAACCTGGACACAGCAGGCAACTTCTAAGGCCCCAGTTCCACAGCCTAAGAGCCAGAGCAGGAGAGAAGTGGATCTGTATGCAGCACTGGAGGACTCCGAGTCCCAGCCTCAGGTATAGTGCTCTCCTCTCCCTCCTCAACCAGAGCTGGGAGGATGGCGGGAGCAGACGCCCCCCACCCACGGCCTCAGCCTCTGACCTGCAACCCTGACTTGAACAGTCTGCTCCAGGGCTGGGCCTGCCTTCCCAGCCCAGAGCCAGCTTCTGACGGCCACGTGTGCCTTGTGACTGTGCAGGCAAGCTCGGGTACCGGGGCTGGACATCCTGGGACTCTGCTGCTCTCCCTCACTGGTGTCTGAGAACACAGGCCAACATCAGGAATGTAGGCGGGAGCTCCCGGCAGATCTAGGCCTGGGAGAAATGTGTATCTAACTCCACCTCACATTCTAGAACCAATGGTCATAATAGACTAAGTGGTAGAAGTTACTACAAAAGGCAGAAATAGAAGGGCTTTATAGACACTCCTGTCCACACCAGGCAGCTGCCCTGGGGTGGAGGAGAGCAGGGTCAGAGTTCAAATCTCCCAGAGAGGTGAGCTCTGCTCCAGTGGCTGAGATTCCAAGGTGATGCTGTGATGAGTAGATTGGCCATCTACTAAAAGGCCCTGTGCGAGACTCGTTGGGATGATAGAGGAAGCCTGATAGATGGACAGATGGACTGACGGAGGCCAGAGTTGAGATTCTGGAAATTCTGACGCAGGTGGTCAGGTGGCTTTAGCTCCAGCTCATACGCGCTTTCCTACACAGATAAAAAGTGCCACTTGGCACGCTCACGCTGCCTGCCAGTGACTCCAGACCCAGCTGCACATCATGTGGACCTCAGGGATCCCATGAAGATGTGGGCACAGAAGACAGCTGTCTCGAGCTTCCCCGAGACCCACTTGGTTGACGTCCACGACAGCCCTGGTGGACACAATGGGCGTCCAGTCTTCACCTGAAAGAGTTTGCAGTTGCCAGACCCTGAGGGGGAGGGGGAGGGGCTTAAACCAGGTTGTTGACTCATGTGAAGGGCAGGTCTCCCCCCGCTGGGCTCGGCCACGTGGGCAGATGCCTCTTAGGATGAGCTGGGCAGCGCAGAGTCGGTGCCTTCGTTCTCCACGGCTGAGGACGACCGCTCCGGAGGGCACCACCCCCGTTTCAGTTTGGGGATTGCCAGAGCTGCCTCTCACAATCTTCTTTGGAATTCCCCCTTCCATTTCATTTCCAGTGGTATTCAGGAGGTAAGGAGTGGCACACGGAGACCACCCCTTGAGCACGCTGTGTTATTGATCACCACATGGGAAAAAGCCTGCCCAAATCTGAGACTTTTCACAGCACTGAAAGACAACAAGAGGAGCATAATGGAAAAATGATCTATGTATTTATTTTTTAAGACGTAGTTCATGTTTAAATTATGTGAAGGCAGGGAATTGTTCCCTATCATCACGGCTCAGTGAGCAGGTTACTTATTGAGTATTGGACTTTATCTTTACAGTCTCACTTCCTGGTAGCTGTATTTGTAAAAATGGATGATAATTATTTTTATAGGTGCACTTTGAGGACACTTGAGGCTAAAACAACATCTTACAGTTACATCTTTTAATTCTCAAATTATCTTTTCTGCTTTTCTTTCATGAGTCAGACAGTGAATGGATGAAGGAAGGCGTGATCTGCTCACCTTCTCGACAGCCTGAGACCTGGAACGAGTGTCCTTGTTTTGCAGAAGAGTAAGGGCCAGAGAGGGTGAGTGGTTAGAGGGTCCACAGAAGAGTAGACAGAACCAGATCCAAGTCCCTGCTGCCCCAGGCCAGCATGCGCCCTGCTCCGTCACAGCTCCGTCTTAGAGTCCGGTTTCTGAATGGGCGGAACAGCAGTTTGTCTGCCCACGTTTGGGCCGTGTGGGTCACTAGAGCCATCCTTGTCTCACTTGGAGACATTGACCTGGCAAACTGTGCTGGCACCAGCCCGTGCAGGCAACAGGAAGGCATGGGGTGGTGGAATGAGCCCTGTGTCGCATGGGTCACTTTTTCCATTGGGCAGTCAAGGGTCTTAGTGACTGCAAGGGTCACTAGGCAGGGGTGTGGAGCTTGTGGCAGGCAGACTTTTTGTTCCACCTGCCCAGCCTGCAGCCCGTCCTTCCTGCTGCCTCTCCTGGTGTTGCTCCTGCAGAACAGGACTGCTTCCTGTGGGGAGGGGGCTGCAGGCGGCTCAGTGAGCTTGAGCTGCCCTCCTGCAGCCACGTCCCCCACGGCATTGTCCCAGCTCCTCAGCAGAGACGAGTTCCCCTTGCTCTGGAGCCCAGGGTAGAGCTGGCTGCTCGGTGAGGATGCACAAGACTTGCTGTTTGCTCAGTCAGAGCCAAGGGGCATTTCACTGTCGGGCAGACGCGGGTGCAGAGGGCTCAGACCAGCACTGGCCTCACCTTTCCATTATTATCTTACACAGGTTCAATTTTCTGCAGAAGCTGAATTAGTTTCTTCCACAGTGACGATCGCTGCTGTTGGTTTATTGCTGTTTTCTAGGCAGCTGTGTGTGCCAGGCACTCTGCTGTGCCTGTCACATAACCCTGAGGATACCTTTGTGAGACCATCTTTTAAGTCTTGATTTTTTATTATACAGATGAAGAAATCGAGGCTTGGGAGCCAAGTAGCTTCTCCTAGGTGGTGTGACTGATAGTGGCAGCACTGGAACTCAGATGGTACACATCTGCACCACTACACACGAAGCCAGGTGTCACCAACGTGGTGACACCCTGTTCTCCTGCCTTTGTTCCACTTGCTGCTGTCCCCCGCTTCCCTTGGGGCTCGGTGCCTACTCCAGCAAAATCTCCTGACGTCACACCACGCCACAGGGACCCATGCCCTTGGAGACCAGGCCAGCACCTTGGGAGAACTGTGAATCCCAGACCAGGAGCCTGTGGGGCTGCCGTTCGGGCCCCTGTGGCCTGTGGTGTCCCTTCCTCAGGGGATCTCATCGGGGAGTCCTTCAACATCCTCAGGGTGAATTGCCAGGCTCCCCAGGGGCTTCCCGCCACTGGCGACTGACTCCGCACCTCTTCTGAACACCTCCCCTGGTTGACAGCCTGCAGCGTCAGCTACCTGCTCCTAGGTGAACCGTCCCTGGGCTGGGGACAGGAACCAGCCACTCTTCACCTCCCCTCTGCCGAGTGACCTTTGCAATCCTTGTGACCTTTCCTCCAAAGCCCATTTTTCATCCCTTTAATCTGTTGTCACTGCCCTTCTCACCTCTAGCGTCAACACAAGGAGACCAGGTTCTGGCAGAAATGCCACCGGCAGGAGGTGGCCATTGGCATGCTCAGCACAGCCCCGCACGCCCTCGGGGTTAATAATAAATACTGTTTGATGATGAAATCTGAGTGCATTTTCCTTTCAATGAGACAGTGTCAACCGTCTTCTTCTAAAATAGAGATGAGCAGAATACGAAATGGAGCACCTCCCCCTCCCAGGGACGGTCCGTGCTGACTGCTTGGCCTTCACCTGGCCGGGCCAGGCAGGAGCAGCGAGCGGCTGCCATTGTGCCTCCCTTGGTAAGTGGCTATTATTTATGAAAAATTGGAGATGAGTACTCTGAGTGCTTTCTTTTTGTTTCTTTATTTCCTGGTTGGTCTGGTGTACCTTGAATTATTAAAATAGATGATTTTAACCATAAACTAGAGCTCTGAGGCAGAGAAGAAACATCACATATGCATTTCAGATGATCAAGATGCCTGCTTTTGCTGTTCTGTGGACACTCTCCGTACCTAGGGGCCACTGAGTCAAAGGTGGGGTGGGGATGGACGGAGGCGGGGATCCTGGGCCTCACCTGGTCCAGTAGGAAACAGAGGCTCCCAGGAGGGAGCGACCTGCAGGAGCCATGCACAGCTTCCTGTAGAGTCGGTCACAGCTGGGGTCACAGGCTCACCTCAGGGCGATTTCTAGCCTTCTCTGCCTGCTGGGTCTTTCCTTCCTTCTTTCTCTTTTTTGGTACTGGGTTGAGCCTAGGGTGGCTCTCCACTGAGCCCTTTCCCCCGTCATTTTATTGTTTATTTTCAGACACGATCTCGCTGAGTTGTTGAAGCTCACCTTGGACTTGGGCCTCTCCTGCCCAGCCCCCTACCCTGGTCACTGGGATGGCTGGTGTGTGCCCCTGCACCATCTCACCTTGGACTTGGGCCTCTCCTGCCCAGCCCCTGAGTCACTGGGGTGGCTGGTGTGTGCCCCTGCACCATCTCACCTTGGACTTGGGCCCCTCCTGCCCAGCCCCTGAGTCACTGGGGTGGCTGGTGTGTGTCCTTGCACCATCTCACCTTGGACTTGGGATCCTCCTGCCCAGCCCCTGAGTCACTGGGGTGGCTGGTGTGTGCCCCTGCACCATCTCACCTTGGACTTGGGCCCCTCCTGCCCCAGCCCCTGAGTCACTGGGGTGGCTGGTGTGTGTCCCTGCACCATCTCACCTTGGACTTGGGCCCCTCCTGCCCCAGCCCCTGGTCACTGGGATGGCTGGTGTGTGCCCCTGCACCATCTCACCTTGGACTTGGGCCCCTCCTGCCCAGCCCCTGAGTCACTGGGGTGGCTGGTGTGTGCCCCTGCACCATCTCACCTTGGACTTGGGATCCTCCTGCCCAGCCCCTGAGTCACTGGGGTGGCTGGTGTGTGACCCTGCACCATCTCACCTTGGACTTGGGCCCCTCCTGCCCAGCCCCTGAGTCACTGGGGTGGCTGGTGTGTGCCCTTGCACCATCTCACCTTGGACTTGGGCCTCTCCTGCCCCAGCCCCTGAGTCACTGGGGTGGCTGGTGTGTGCCCCTGCACCATCTCACCTTGGACTTGGGCCCCTCCTGCCCAGCCCCTGAGTCACTGGGGTGGCTGGTGTGTGCCCCTGCACCATCTCACCTTGGACTTGGGCCCCTCCTGCCCCAGCCCCTGAGTCACTGGGGTGGCTGGTGTGTGCCCTTGCACCATCTTACCTTGGACTTGGGCCCCTCCTGCCCAGCCCCTGAGTCACTGGGGTGGCTGGTGTGTGCCCCTGCACCATCTCACCTTGGACTTGGGCCTCTCCTGCCCCAGCCCCTGAGTCACTGGGGTGGCTGGTGTGTGCCCCTGCACCATCTCACCTTGGACTTGGGCCTCTCCTGCCCAGCCCCTGAGTCACTGGGGTGGCTGGTGTGTGCCCCTGCACCATCTCACCTTGGACTTGGGCCTCTCCTGCCCCAGCCCCTGAGTCACTGGGGTGGCTGGTGTGTGTCCCTGCACCATCTCACCTTGGACCTGGGCCCCTCCTGCCCCAGCCCCTGAGTCACTGGGGTGGCTGGTGTGTGCCCTTGCACCATCTTACCTTGGACTTGGGCCCCTCCTGCCCAGCCCCTGAGTCACTGGGGTGGCTGGTGTGTGCCCCTGCACCATCTCACCTTGGACTTGGGCCTCTCCTGCCCCAGCCCCTGAGTCACTGGGGTGGCTGGTGTGTGTCCCTGCACCATCTCACCTTGGACCTGGGCCCCTCCTGCCCCAGCCCCTGAGTCACTGGGGTGGCTGGTGTGTGCCCTTGCACCATCTTACCTTGGACTTGGGCCCCTCCTGCCCAGCCCCTGAGTCACTGGGGTGGCTGGTGTGTGCCCCTGCACCATCTCACCTTGGACTTGGGCCTCTCCTGCCCAGCCCCTGAGTCACTGGGGTGGCTGGTGTGTGCCCCTGCACCATCTCACCTTGGACTTGGGCCTCTCCTGCCCCAGCCCCTGAGTCACTGGGGTGGCTGGTGTGTGACCTTGCTCTCTGTAGTTTTGGTCCCAGGGCTCTCAGGCAGTGCTGTGGCAAGAAGGAGTAGAGAACTGGGGTTACAATATTCAAGGGAAGTGAACCCCAACGTTGATCAGTGCATCTGGGTTGGCCTCTTTAAATCAGCCTGGAGGCATGGAGCTGTCCCCACCTGACCATCCTGGGCCTCCCGTCCTGGGCCTCCCATCTGGGAACTCGGGGCTTTAAAGGCACATGATGAAGTCATTTCTGCACGGATGTGTAAAGCAAAGCAGCCATCTTCCTGAGTCAAGGAGAGTCCGCATTAGTAAATGCCAAAAGTCAGAAATACACAGAAAGTTAAATAACACTGACCGATGAGCAAACAGGCAGTGCCGTACACACTGAAGTCGAAGGAAAGAAGTTACAAATACTGTGAGGATTTAGATGTGGGGAGAAAACTGTGGTCAGGACAGCCGGCGTGGCCGGTGCTGCTCAGGAGTTGCCCTCGTCTTGTTTCCTCTCCAGTGTGTGCAAGAAGCTGAGCCAGACGCCACTGCGCAGCCCGAGTCCCAGGGGAGTGACCCTCGGCAAGACTCAATCTGGGGTCTGTCTCTGCCTCCCTGGCCAGACAGTGAGGTCGGGCAGCACCTGATGCCTGGTCCACCCCATGGGTGGCCCCTGGGATGCATGTTCTTACAGGTAGCAGGTATGTGGGTTGTGAAGGCCACAGTGGCCAACAGGTACGACAGTGGCCAATGGGGACGACAGTGGCCAATGGGGACGACAGTGCCCGGGAAAGCCCAGGACTGTGGCAGTGCAAAGGGACCCAAAGATCCAGTCTTCTCCATGTGGTGGGAGGAAGAGCTACAGACCACAAAACCCTGGAAACCCTGGAAGTACACTTGTGATCCAGGTTCTGGAAGGAAGGTGCTGTCCCTGCTGGACGGTGGTGTGGACATGGGGAAGGGACCAGGGAGCCCTGGCTTCCCTGGGAGGAGGTGGGCTTGGAACCCAGACCCCTTGCCAGGTGTGTGACACTGAAGTCACCTGCAGTGAACCACCTGACTCTGGAGATGCCACACGGGACCATCTAAGAGGCCTCCACTAGGAGCCTGAGCTGTCCCCACCTGACCATCCTGTGCCTCCCATCTGGAACTCGGGGCTTTGAAGGTTCATGATGAAGTGCTGACAAAGTCAGGAGGTGCTCAGGTTGACGTTCACCTTGACCTCTCCAACTTGGCAACGTTGGAAATTCCTGTCATGCAAACCAGAGGGTCTCTTCCCTGAGGGACCTTGACAAGGTGGCCCTTGGGAACGTTGGAGGTTCTGATTATCTAGCACATTTTCTTAAAGGACCATCCAGGTGTTTGATCAGTATGTTTTTTTAAATGATGGACTCCAAACTATAATAATGTGCAAATACTCACGTTATTATACCATTTGTCAAATGCTTTCCTGGATATGTATAATAAGATTTTCATCAGAATCTTGTGAATAGTAGTTAAAATGAGAATAAGACTTTGTACACTAAAGAGACAAAGGACCGAGTCCCAGAGCAGGAGCCCACGTGCTACGCAGGCCTCAGGGAACCTGGACCTCCGTGTCCCGGCTCCACGTCCCACATCTCTCGAACCCACCATGCAGCCCGGCCCAAAGCTTGCCCATTTCCAGTTGAGATTCTCGGTTTACTTCTCTCCTCTGGGTAAACGGGGAGAGTCGCTAGCACCTAAGTAGAGTCTACGGTTGTACCCTTACTGGTAGAGGCACCAGAAAAAGAAGGTGTCAAAGTCCTCAAGACGCCAACATTGGCGATGGCAACAAGGACTCCCATTGGTAAATGCACAGTAAATAAGAATCATTCCTTTTTTTTTTAAATACCTACGACACTGTTTCAAAAGAGCCACCGTCATCCCTGAGTCCTGGGTGGTTGGGCGACGTCTGCCCCTGCTCTTCCCTGTGGCATGGGCTGCTGCCCTCACCACCTCTGTCCGCAGGTGGCTGTGGGGGTGGGCATGAAGAGGTGGCACTGTCCCCGGGGTGGGGGCAGGGAGGCCCAGGCCAGGTGTGACCCTCCTCCTGGGCAGGCCGGGCTGCTGCTTCTCAGAGCCGCGGGAAGTGGAGCCTGTGGCCCTCTGTGAGGGCAAGCTGGCCGGGAGTGGACGACAGGAAGCTGCGGTGGGTCAGCCTCTGTCTCCACCAAGGGCCCAGGGGGTCCAGCCAGCTGCCTGCTGCCGGCGTGTCACAAAGCCCTGCCAGGACGGGAAAGCACATGGAACTTGGACCAAACTCTTTTAGACGTCAACTCTGTGGCTCTTAGGTTCGGAGGTGACTGTCCCCTACGCTTCCTTTCTGGTCTCAATGGAGAGAGTGTGGAAAGTGTGACTGTGGGGTGCCTGGCCCTCAGGAGAGCCGAGAGATACGGGTTTCCTCAAGGCCTCAGACATTTTCTAACTGCACAAATAGCTGGGGTGAAGGAAGGGGGAGGCCAGTGGCGGGAAGGAGGGGCTGAGAGGGACCAGTGTCGCGTTTTCAAGGGACTAGGTGCCTGGCTGTGTCCTGGCTCACCACAGAAGTAAACAAAAAGACTCCGGGCTGAGGACTGGTGGAGCAGGAAAGTAGAAACCTGGGCACCAGGTCATGGGAAGACCTGGGCTGCCGGGATTCTGCCCCTGAGTTTGACCTTGAACCCGGATTTAATCAACTTTGGCTGTGATGATCTATAAGTCACAAGAAAATGCAGAAGACTTTAGAGGGCTCTTTAGCTCTACCCCTAAAGGCCACCCCAGAATCGCCCACTGCACCGCGGGGTCTCTGTGCCTGCCCCCCCAGGCAGGAGGGCCCCAGGGAAACAGCCTGGGAAGCCCGAGCTTGGCCGCCCCGAGCTCCCCCCGTGGCTTTGAGAAGCGGGGGATTGTCCCGGGAGGTTCCAGCACCGATCTCAGGCTGAATCCCCTTGATGACAACCAGGGAGCACTCGACATGGAAGCGGAGTCCAGGGGCGTCCCTGGCTCTGTGAGCTGGGGGCTTGGTCAGCTGCTCTGCTCAAGGCTGCAGGAAGAGCTCCCCCCATCCCAGCCTCGTGTCCAGGGCTCTGGGTCTGGGTTTGCCATTGACACAGGGCTCTGGAAAAGTCAACAGCAGCGGGGAGAGACAGGCCCACCTGCCTGTCCCGCGCTGTCCCAGGACCCGGCGTCATCACAGCGTCAGCCCGATCGTGAACACAGTTGAAACCTGAATGCCAGAAATCGCGTGGGCGTGTGTTATTTATCCTAAATGACCAAAAATCATCAATGAGGAAGGAGGAATCTGATTTGATCTAGGCAAAAACTGATTCACCGGGCTAAGGCTCTTGTCAAATAGCTCCTTGCTGACTCAATGCGGCTGATTCAGTGGGACTATTCTAATTACATGCTGTCAGGTGAACATGGCTCTCAAATCGCCTCCTTCTGGCTGCTCCGTCTTCCCCAGGGTCAGAGTCCATGCCTCTTCCTGAATATTCTTAGGGAAACTTCTCAGGTTATTTTCCAGCTGCAAATAGCTGAAATCCCCAAGGGGGTTGGTATATCTGCTGCGGTGCTCGGACGGAACGCTCCGTTTACAGGGGCCTTTCATTTCCCAGTGCACCTCAGGACAGGGCTGATTCCCAGGGGGTGCTGAGCCTCAGAACCCCTGGGTCTCCCCACTCCCTGGTGGAGCCCCAGCCCCTCGACACGTCCTGCAGAGGTTGGTGCGGGGCTGTGATGTGCTGCTCTCCTCCGTGGTGCGCCGTCTCAGCTGCTTCCTCAGACTTGCCTGCCTTGGGGGAAGCTACCCTTAGGGAACTCAGCTTCAACCTCCAGGTCATCAGCTGTTCGCAGGTTTGGGCCTAGGTTGTGTGACCTGACGAAAATGGCAAGTCTGACGTAAAGCAAGGGCCTTACCTCCCGGGAGAGTCTGCCATCATCCTCCTTGCCAACAGCTCACGGAGCCTCACTGGTCCCACGCAGCTGACCTTGGTCCCTCCCTTCTTCACAGCTGACGTCCAGACCCTGCACCTGCAGGGAGAATGGCTGTCCTTTCCCCCACTCTCCTCTGGGAAGAGTGACCGTTCTCAGAACTAGAACTCAGTGCTAGTTCGCATGCTCCCAGGTTGAGCTGGGACCCCACGTCCCGGGGCTCTTGGTCAAGGGGCCCTGCAGCACCCTGCGTTGCACAAGGAGGACTTCAGATAGTCCTCAGTGACATTCCAGTTATGGCCCAGACGCTGTGTGAGGAGCGTGGTGCCTTTGCAGGTGGACAGCACCTGCCCTGTGAGAAGCGGCCATTCTTAAATGGTGAGTTCAAGCAGCTGTGCAGGAATCCAGGGGGCAGAGGGGGGGCCAGCCAGAGCGGTCAAGACAGTGCAGTGGGCGGGGCCAGAGTGGCTGTGCTGCAGAAGGGCCTGCTGCACCTCCGTCCAGCAGGGTCACCTGGGTCTGGAGAAGAAGAGGGCGTGGACCATAAGGGCAGACTTGCGTGGCCACAGAACTTTGACTTTGAGGAAACAAGATGATGTGCTGCATTTGGTCCTTACTGATTACCAGGGGCTCTCCACCTACCATCCACTGTACTAACCAGAGGCAGAGAAGACTCCCCGAGTTCTTCCCATAAGAAAACTAGCAGGTGGCCCCAGATGACAATGAGAAGCCTGGAGGAAAGCTCGGGTGCCACAGGAGCCAGTGGTGATCCCAGACACTTGTTCGGTGAGATCGACGCCCTCTGCCTGTCTCACAGAAGTCCAAGTAGATAATGGGGGACTTGAAAACAGCAAGGGATCCGGGCTGGAGACCAGTGCCCTGACTCGGACTAAGGTTCCTGCTGAGCTCTTGGCCACCCACAAAGCTGCCCAGGACTTCAACCTGGGGCGATGGCTTGTCTTTGGCTGTCGACAGACCCACGTGATGAGGCCCTTCCCTCTTGAATCACAACGGAGCCATGTTTGCCGTGACAATCAGGTTCCCTCTTCTGTAGAATACAGGGAGTAGGTTTGGGGAAGCCTGAACCCACCTTTCCTTCCACAGATGATTCTGCGAGAACATGCACAGGTGGAATAATTACCAGGCAATCAGTCTGAGCTTTGAAAAACAGAGTCATGTAAATCTAAGGCATTATTATTTTTATTGTTTGAATTAATTGGGTCTTAACACAATGTAACAGTATTATACCTCGGCCTATTTTAATCATCTGTTTTAAGGTAAGAGCATGTCAAGTGTACAGAGACCTCATTTGACAATTCTGCAGCTTCTCGGTGTATGGGGAGCCACCAGGCTGAACTGCTGGACTCCTGTGTGGACCCCTGCGATCTCTGTTTTGTTTCAGCTCCTGAAATTACAGATAATATATTCTTATTAAGCCTCTTGACATGTTTTGGGGATATTCCAACTTAAAAGACCCTCCATTGCAGTTCACTCTGTCAGGTGCGGGCTCCGCTGCAGGCCTCCTCACAGGGGGGCAGGTGCCTCCGCCTCTGTGGACCCCACGCTCAGCCCCCAGCAGAGAGCTCGCAGCACCGAGCGCCAGCACCTCACCCCAGGGAGCAGACCCAGGAGCACACCCTCCACCCATCCGCTGCTCTCGGCCAGCCAGGCTCTGCTGCAGGGGGCACGCACCTCCACTCTGGGTGCCACCCGTCTGCTAACTCTTGGCATCATTTCCTGAGCTTCAGGAGTCTAACGAGGAAGTCGTTTTCTGCATTTATATGCCGCAGAGTTGACCTGAGTTTTCTTGCAGCAGTTGCAAAGTTTCCAGATCTTCCACCCATTTTGAGTCAACTTCTGTGAGGGTGAGAGAGAGGGACCCAGTTTCATCCCTCTGCAGATGGATGGCCAGTTTCCCTGCACCCTTGTTGAAAGGCTGACTTCTCCGGGGCACGTTTCTGGCACCCTGTCCAGGCTGATGGCTGTGTCTGTGTGGGTCTGTCTCTGTGTCTTCCGTCCTGTTCCCTTGGTCTGTGTGTCTGTTTCTGGGCCAGTGCAGGGCACTTCTGTTACCTTAGCTCTCTAGTATGTTTTGAAGTCAGGAGCTGAGAGGACTCCAGCAGGACTCCTCTTGCTCAGAATTGCTTTGGCCATTCCTCGTCTTTTAGTTTTCCATATTGATTTTAGGATTTTTTCTAGTTTTGTGAAGAATGTAATTAGCATTCTGATGGTTATTGCATTAAATCTGAAGATGGCTTTGGGTAATGTTGCCATTTTAATAGTTCTATTCAGCCCGTTCTTGAACAGGGGGCGTTCCGACCTTGTCCTGTCCTCTCTTTCTCCTTTCGGGGTCCTGTGGATTCTGGGTGGGACTTTCACCTCCTGTTAGATCTGCTCCTAGGTCTTGTTTATTTGAGGCTCTGATAAATGGAGTGGTTTCCTGATCCTTTCTCAGCAGCTTCTTTATTGGTATAGAAGAAAGCTATTGATTTTTGTGTGTAGGTTTTTATCCTGCTACTTGCTGAATTTGCTCACCAGCTCTAGCAGTCTTCTGGGGGAGCTTTGGGAATCTCCTAAGTACAGGGTCTTGCCATCTGAAAACAGCGGAGACTTGACTTCTTCTTTGTTTCCTTGTATCTCCTTCTGTATCTCCTGATGGCTCTGCCATGCTGGGTACAGGTGGTGAGAGGGGACCTCCTGGCATCCACCCTGATGTTACAGGAAATGCTGTCAGCTCCTCCCCATCCAGGACGATGTGCATTTGGGTTTGTAGCCTTCACGACGTTGAGGTAGGTTCTTTCTGTCCCCAGTTTCTCAGTGTCTTTAGTGTGAGTGGTGGCTGAATTTTTCAAAGATGTTTTCTGCACCTTCTGAGTAGATGGAGTGACTCTTCCCCTGGTTCTTTTCAGGTGTGAGTCACACTTACTGATCTGCGAATGCCGGATCATCCTGGCCCCCTACCACGAGGCCAAGTTGACCTTCTGAATGTGTGCTGGATGAGTTCTCCTGAAGTCTTATTAAGGATTTCTGCACCTAAGTACCTCTGGAGATTGACTGTACTCTTCTTCCTTGATGTGCTCTTATCTGGTTTTGTTCTGAGTGCCATCCTGGCTTCATGGAGTGGATTTAGAAGTGCTTCATCCTGTTCTGCCTCATGGGATAATGGAGAAGCACCTCACTAGTTCTTCCTTAAAGTTATGGTAGAAATCAGCCGAGAATCTCTCTGGTCCTGGATCTTCTTTGTTGGAAGTCTGTTTATTACTACTACAATTTCATTGCTTTTTATTGGTTTGTTTAGGTTTTCTATGTTCTTTTGGTTCAATTTTGGTAGGTCATGTGTGACTAAAAATGTTTCCATTTCTTCTAAATGTTCTAACTTATTGGAGTATAAACTTTGAGAATAGGCCCAATGGCCTTAAGGAGTTCGGTGGTTTCTGTTCTCTCTTTTCTTATGTAATCTTATGGTTTTCTTCTCTCTCTTTGGTTAGTTTAGCAGACTAACCAGTTGTTTCTTTCCAAAGAACAAACTCTTGGGTACATTGATCCTATGTATTCTTTATTTCATTAATTTTGACTCTGATCTTAAATATTTCTTTTCTTTTACTCAATTTGGAATCCTTGTTTTTCTAAGACTTGGTCTTGGAGTTTGTTTCTTGTTTGGAGGTACACCACTGGGCTGCTCCTTTGGGACCTTCTGATCTTCTTATGTGGCGTTCACACGACAGACAACACTCTTAGGACTACTATTGTCATGTCCCGGAGATTCTGGTTTGTGGTGTCTGTTTCATTCTGAGAATTTTCAAATTTCCCCCTGATTTCTTCTATAACCCATCAATTGTTCTTTATTTCCCACGTGTTTATAGAGTCTCTCTGGTTTTTTCTTTGCCGTTAATTTCTAATTCCATTGCATTATGCTCTAATAAGTCACAAGGGATTCTGTGGACGTTTCTGTATTTGCTAAGACTTGCTTTGTCTCTTCTAGGGCCAGCCTCCACGCGGCCTGCCCCAGCTTCCCACCAGCCGTTTGAGGTCAATGTGCTCTTCAGCTGCAGTGAGGGGCTCTGTGGCTCCTGCCCGGCTGCTGGGGGTCTGCCTTTCTCTTCTGGAGGGACCTGTGCTTTGCCTCCCCGGTCTCCCTGTGTCACCCCCTGCCCCCCCCCCCCCCCCCCCGTGCGAGCACACACACACACACACACACACACACACACACACACACACACCACCTGGCCAGGGTAGGCAGGTTCTTTCCTGTTTTCTGTCCCAGGAACCAGGCTCTCTGGGTTTCTCCCTGTCTGCGGCTGTGTGAGGCTGTTCTCTGCCAGCCCCCTCTCGGGTCCCCTGTGTGGCTTCTGTGCTGGGCTGTGGTCCAGCTGAGGTCTGCAGCCTCCTTCCCCCACAGCAACTTGCAACGAGTACATTTTTTTTCTGCCATATCTGGCTTTTGGTCTGTTGTAGAGTCTGTGACAACCACTCAGCTCTGCCATTCGAACGGGACAGAGCCCACAGGATGGGCAGCCCTGGACTAGACTGTGTTCTGGTGAACCATGTCCACAGTGGGTGTCAGGTTGGGTTTGTCCCGTGCCACACGCTGTCTATAGACGCTAGATCAATAAGCTCTCCCAGTGGTGTACTGAGCAAGCCTGATTCACCAGGTCCTAACCTAAGCAGGATCTCGGGTTAAGTTTTGACTAAAAGAGACAAAAAACTATTATGCAAAGTAATTAACCACGTCCATTGCTATCTTGGCTTCTCTTTCTCTCTCAGTGTATCAGCCCTTTGAAAGAACTCTCTACTGACCAGAAAACCAGTGCTGACTGACCTAGTCGGCAAGCGTGGGTTGACGCGTGGTGTGAAAGGTCTAATTTCAGGTGCTCAGAGAGAGAAAGGCGAGTCGGGGACATGGCACGCGCAGTGACCTCCAGTTTGCAGATGAGATGTGTAGAAAGATGTCCTGTGTTAGAATGGGGGCACCTGCTCTTCCACCCAGGTGGCTCCTGAACCTGTATGAAGTGTGACCGAGTCCACTGCTCCAGAGCACAGGAGCCCCTAAGCCTTCAGCACAGCAGTGGGGTGGCATTAGCTCACTGCACACCCTGCGGGGCGGTGGGCGTGCTCGGAGCCCTGAGCTTGGCTTTGAGGAGACGTCTTCCCCAGCCTGGGTGGAGGCCATCGCGCAGCCTGGGTTGTAGTCTGGTCCCTCGCCACACTGGCTTAGTCTTCAACCAAAAGGCCAGCCATTTCTTCAATTTCTCACTTAGCGATTCGCTTTTTAAGGACTGGGTATCGTTGCTACTTCACTTGAGCATAGGTTGATGCTGTTAAATGTGGCCATGGCTACATTAAAACGGTGGTCCCAAAGCTGAAATTGTGCTTGATAACCAGGCTTCAATATGAGGTTTTGAAAGGCTTTGGGAGATTCAGTTTGACAGGATAACAGGAATTCAAATAGTTATTTCTTTTATCATCTAAAAACACCTTCTCATTTCATCCTCTTTTCTTTACTGACTGGGCAAAGGGCAGTGGTTCTGTGGGCAGTGAGTACTTCTCTGCGGACCTGGAACAGACGTGTAGGATGCAGCAGCTTCACTCTTCCTACTGCAAATCCCACGGACTCTCAAGGCCGCTGGACTCTGCTCTCCACTGCCCAGTGAGAAGGGAGAGTGAGCCGAGGGAGAGCTGCCCAAGACACGGAAACGGACATGCTTCCCAGGGTGGGCGAGGAGGAGGGAGGAAAGCCCAGCAGCACCCACGTGGTGGGCACAGCCCTTCGGGGGAGAGGAAGGCGGGCGGAAAGGCCAGGGAGGCTGAGAGCGGGGCCTCGGGAGCTGAGTGACTGGCTCACAGAGAGCAGAGATTAAAGGCGGCTTTGAAAACACCTCAGATGCGGAGAGGGGAGGGCTGGTGGGTGGGATCTTATCCCAGGAAGCATGTTTTATTTATGTACCTGTAGCCAGAATAAAGAAGCGCGTCCCTGAGCCGGCCCCCGCTTTCTTCTTAGGAACAGCGCTCTGTCAAGAGGCCCCCCTGGCTGGGAGCAGACCAGACAGCCCCGGTTCAGTGGAGGGGATTCTTGAAGCCTGACGCAGGAAGGGTGGCGTGGGGGCTCTGAACAGAAGCAGCCGATCCACGGGGAACCGTCCGCTCAGGGGGAGAGACGTCCACGCACCTGGAGGCGGAGACCCGCTGCAGGCCTCCTCTCCCGCCCGGGGGACCTGTCCTTCTCTAACAGGCCTTCCCACTCTGCCCAGGTCAGGGGCACACTGCCCGCGGCTCCCCCTCCCTCAGGTTTAAAGATCTCCCGAGGCTGCGGGTGGTGCAGTGCTGTTTCTGGAACGTTCCCCGCGTGGAATCCCCATCCTGGCCACATGCAGGAAGGATGAGTGTCCGGCCCTGAAGAGGTCGTCTTGGGCTGCCGTCCTCAGGCACGGGTCTTGAGAAGACGGGATCCGGGTGTCCCTCCCCAGCCCTGGCACCCAGCCAGCCGCTCTGGGCTCCGGGTGTTTCCCTCGTGGCGGGTGGAGCTGGTGTGTTCTCACGGCAACCAGTTCCTGGTCCCCGTGGTCACCACCGCCGTCCGCACTGTCACCTATCTGACCCACCCGGGTGTCCCACCTTCTCCTTCTGCTTCTTGGCAAAGTGGTGGTTGGAGGACTGATGCCTGCAGTGCTGCACTGGGGACACACCTGAGGACACCCCGACCTCGTGTGGCTGGTTCCCGGGTGTGTGACGTCCCTGCCCCCTTCAGGGGAGCTGCCATCCTGGGGTGTGGCCTTCTCTAGGTGCAGTGGCTGATTCAACACTCCAGGGACTCTGGTGACACCACCATACAGACTGCCACCTGTGGGTGGCCTCCCAGTGGCCCGTCCGGGTCTTCTCACGCACGGCTGTGGTGCTGGCCTAACAGGAGAAGGGAGGGACGCCCCTCGGGCCCCTGCTTCGGCTCAGGAGTCAAAGTTTGCTCTCCACACAGGAAGCCCGGCTCTAGCGCTCTGGGCAGGTGACCTCGCTCCGCGTCCACCGATGGCCTTCTCTGCGGGGCCACGATTGGACTGCTTTCAGCCTGGCAGTGAGGTCGCCGGAGGGTGAGTGAAGACGCTCCCAGACCCACCTGCAGCACGCCCAGGACGTCCTGCTTCCTCCCCTCCTCTGCTCAGGCCTGGGGCCCGCAGGGACACAGCCGTGACAGAGGAGGGGTCTCGGGACTCCCCTCCTCAGCCAAGTAGTGCTCCCAACCACGGGAGGGGGTCTTTCCGGGTCCCGTTGACCTAAGCTACCCTGTACCGGGTCTTGTTTTATTCCCACACATTTAAATGAGAGCTCTGGGTTTCAACAGGATGGAGGGGACAGACTGAGGGAGGGAGGGGGATGCAGGGAAGGAGGGAGCGACGGGAGCAGGAGAGAACCCAGCTCGGGCCTGGCCAGGAGGCCGGCCTCAGGTGCCCTGCTCTGACGGGGCGGTTCCGGGGTGGGGCTCTGTAGGTGCCAGATGGCCCTGAGGGGGGTTCAGAAGTGTCCCAGTCCGCCCCTCCTGAGAGCAGAAGGCCACACCTGGCCCAAAGAGCTGTTTCCACTGACTGGTGACCGGGAGGCTTCGGGTGGGCCTCGTGTGGGCCTCGTGTGGACTTGGGAATGCCGTGTGAAGAGCGGAGGAGTCCTGTTTTCCCTGAGTGTGCTCCAGGGGTCTTGAGCTATTTTTAGCCTCTGTCCTTTCTGCGCAGCCAGGAGCTGCCCTGAGACTCGGCCTGTGGAAATGTGCAGCACTGAACTGAGCTGTAAAGAATGAAGGTGAAGCTTTGAGCTGCTAGATTCATGGCTGGGGTTTTACACACTCATAAAATATGAATCTCCGTTGTATACAAAGCTGAACCCGTTGTGCCAAAAGGATCCCAGTCAAGCAGGCCTGTAAAATGAAATCCTCTTGGACTAATTTAAGGAGACCTGAGTGATATAAATTGTGGCCTGCTCAAATGCAGGAAATAAAAAAAATTCCCGCTTGAATGTGTGCTTCTCTCCTGGTGCTGTTGGCAGCGCGGTGCACCCGCAACAGGGTCGGAAACAGGCTGAGAAGCGAGCCCCATCATTTCCAAATGACTCTGCTTCTCCCTGTTTATACTGGTCTTGGGGGCCTAGTGAAACCCTCTTCAGTGAGAATTTAATACACAGATAAACTTTTCAATAAATAGATGGCTGTGGGCTGGCTGAGCCCTTCTGCCTTCCACTCTGGAGAGCCGGCCCTGGAATTGGTATGCACGGGACGGAGACGCTCATAAAGCCCTTCTGATAAAAGAATTAATTCACACAGAACACTGAGCTGGAACCTCTGCCTATCAGACACTGAGATTTCCCCATTTCATTCGATTTTTCACTCACCGTCTCTGAGGCCTTTGTTATCTTGCTGAGCACCAGCCCTCAAGGTCCCGCTGACCTTCTCAAGCAACACTTACGGGCCATTAGAGCTGTTAAGGCCCGGCGGGGCAGGCAGGGAGGTTCCAGCACCTGTGGGGGGACCCAGCAGCCGCAGGAGCTGCACAGCCAGCCGCAGAGCAGCCGAGGACGAGCCTCGGCTGGAGCTGGCGTCCAGTCGTGGCACCTCTGTGGCCAGGAGAGGAGGCCTCTGTCCTCTGTGGAACTGGAGGCGTCTTTCCCTGCTGCCGCTTAGGGAAGTTTCTAGGGAAAGGGGCCATTGACGTGTTCACTGAGGAAGGACTTGTCCACTTACAGCTACTGTAGCAAACGGCTCTGGAGCTTTGGCCAGTGTTCCAGGTCTTGATCCTCCACTCTGGAGTCGATCTACACCCAGAGACCACAGTGTCGCCATGAATATTCACCAGAAGTCAGGCTTCCACTGTCTGATACAGCGCAGAATCTTTGAAGTCCAATGCGTTCTTTGATCAAAGCACAAAACAAAAATTGCTGTGTAAATTTTCAAAATGTTGGGTAAATCATGCTTTTCCAATCCCACATGATTGTGAAATAAGGAAACTATTAGTGCCACGATCAATTATAGAAGTGGCTCATGAGCGTTAAAACAGAGGTATAAGAGAAAGTGGACATTGTTCAGGAAACCTTTATCCGAAACATGGAGAAGTATGTTTTACATAAATATAAGACAAACATTGAACACACCATGTAAACACTTACTTACGATTTTTGTGTGTGTTTAAACATTCAGTTAACCAAAAGCGACTGTGGATCTCCAGTGCACAGTCACAGTGCGCGTGGCCATCCTGGGACGGCTTAGGAGCCCACACAGGACCTGCAGGAGTCAGGTTCTACATAGAGCCAGAAAGAGCCTTTAACACATGCAGGGGAACTCTTCTGTTTGAAGGTGCCCCTCGAATGACAGAAGCTCTCCTAGAGAGAGATCTTGTTCTTTGCCGTCTTTGTAGGAGATTCCATTTCCTAGGAAACTGATTCAGCTGTCAGTCGAGGGGTAACTCTAGGCCATTCTAACAGGACCTTCTGTAAAAGTGATGGGCCTGGTCCCTGGAGTCGGTGTCCTGCTCCCTGAGTCGCCAGGCCTCGGGCCCGACGTGCAGGGACTTGTTTGGGGGCAGAACGGTGCCTGCCTGTTACCAATGCAGTCGGAGGCTCAACAGTCCTACCCAGAGCCTCGCCCGCAGGCTGTTTGCCATCCTGGTGCCGCGACCTCATTTTGCGAGGATGATGACAGTCTTTATCCACTCTTGGTGATGGTGGTGGGGACTGCAACTGTAAGACCGTCAGCCTGCTACCCAGTCTTTACAAAAGAACAAGGAGGTTGCTCAGCAGTGCTTGCTGGGTGGCTGACCCCATACCTGCTCTCACATACATGAGCGGACTCACAGACACTGAGACCGTACAGACAGGCATGTGACGCAGTGTGTGAGGTCTCTACGCGGGCCACGTTGTGCTTGCAGCTGCTTCTGCTGTCTCCTAAGACCGTGGTTGTCCTGCTGGTGCCCAGGGGGACCGCACTGTGGCTGGACAGGATTTCTCTGATGGTTAAAACGGGCTACACCCCTCCACGTGCCTGGCCTCTTGTGCCCTTCCTTGGTGAAGTGTCTGCTCTGCAAGTTGCCTGCCTTTCTAGAGGGGTTTCCCCGACAGTCACCAGACATCAGAGCATCCAGGGGCAAGACCTGGGCCGGGCCTGTGCGTCTCCTTGTCTCCTGTTGTGTCCCGTCGCTCCCCGTTGGTGTCTTGGAAGATGGAAGCTCTTCACCCTGACAAGTTCAGGGTCTGTCTGCCCTCAACCCCTGGAGCCGTTGTCCTAAGACCTGCCCAGGCCTAAGCCTGCGATGCCACCCAAGGTTCCATCTGGAACCGTGGACCCCATCTCCCTGCTGGCCCCTTCTGGTCACCACAACCCACGCAGCAGGCCATGAGCTCAACTCGTGTGGGCTGACCCTGGAGATAGATTGGGGAGGAGCTGACCTTTCATAAACTGGATTTTCCAGTCCCTGAATATGTCACATTTTAATATCAATCCGGTATCCTTTAATTTCTTCCTATAATGTCTTGCATTTTCTATGCAGAGGTTTTAAATAAATGCTCATTTTGACATTTTGATCATTTTGATGCTATAATAAATCTAGGATTTTTAGGTTTTATTTTCTAACTTTTTATAACTGGCACATAGGAACAAGAGCGGTCTTTGTCTATTGACCTGTGCCTCAGACGTGCTGTGGAGTTGTGACTCTGGTCCCCCTCCGACTCTGTGAGAGTGCTGTCGTCACCTGACAACGTGGCCGTCCGTTCTCCTTCCCCTTACTGGGACGGCCTGGTCTGGATGCGCTCAGTCTTTCTCATCACACATTCGCTCTCAGCTTTTTGGTGCCAGCACATTAGCAGATGAGAACATTTTTCTGCAATTTCAAGTTTGTCAGGACTTTGAAGATCTGGGGTGGTGGATGTATTTCATTAACATGCGTTCCCCAGCGAAGACCATCTCATCGTTCCTCTACTTCATTCTGACCACGTGGCAAGCCATGTCGGCTCCTTTCCAAGGGTCTGATCTTTGAGTTCTAGAACAAACAGCTTGATCAGGAAGCCCTTTCCTTGGATCTGTTTTTGGATTTGATGGCTGTGTTTTCTATGGGACATTTGTGTTGATTTTCATAAGAGATATCAGTCTACACTGTAATTTAATTTTTATTGTCCTTAATAGTCCTCCCCTTGCTTTGGAGTAAAAAAGAACATAGACTAAGTTAGGCAGTATATCTTTCTTCTTTTTTTTTTCTCAGAAAATTACCATTTTTAATATATAACCATATTGGTATTGAGTATTTCCTTAAATGCTTGGAAGAATTCACCAGCAAAACCTCAAGGGTGAGGAGCTTTCTTTGTGAATATAGAGTTACATTTTAAAAGATTTTGTCTGTTTCTTCCAAAATGTTAAGCTTCCCAGCATAGAGTTTTCACAGTGCCCTTTCTGAGCTGAGGTGCCTGTGCACCCCTCTGCTGAGCTGATGTTGACCTTCTTGTTCTATGAGACTGACCTTGCTAGGGGCGTACCAGTTATTAGTCTTTAAAAACAACTCTGGTCATCTTGAATGTTCTCATTTTATTGAAACCTTTGAATGTTCCTATTTTATTGACTTGTGTGTTACCTTTCATTTCACAATTTTGTCTGATTTTCTCATTTTTCTCTTGGCTCCTTGAGATGGACACTTAAGTCAGAATTTTTTTCTACATGTACATTTAAGAACTTAACTTTCCCCTCTCATCTTGGGCCTCACTTCATCCCATAAAACTTGATGCTGTGTTTTTATTTCCATTCCGTCCAGACATTTTTGAATTTCCCTTAGGATTTGTTCCGACCCATGGGCTGAGGATGAACACATTGCCTGCTGTCAGGAATTTGGGATTTTCCACGTATGTTTTGAATTTTGTTTGCAACTTACCCCACGATTGTCTGAGAACACACTGAGCCTGATTTCAATACTCTGGCCCTTTCGAGACCTGCCCTGAAGCCCAGCAGCTGGTCACCTTGGGGCATGCTCCAGCGGGGCTGGGTGTGGGCCACTGCTGGTGCCGTCAGGTGAGGCTGGCAGTGGTGCCTTCCGCCCTCTGGCCCCACGGACGCCTGGTCTGCTGTCTCCAGTCACCGAGGCAGAGAGCTCTGCAGGCTGCCACACTGCAGGCCAGCACCCTGGGCGTCTGCTCTCAGGTTGGACCTGTTGGACGTCGCATTCCTGCTCTCAGATAACATCAGGAGTCTATTTGTTGATTATAGAAACCTCACACTTTAATTTTAATTAGATGCATTATTTTTCTAATACGTACTTTATTAGTTCCACTGCACCATTATCATCTCCTCTCGGGTGTGTGAGTGTGTGAGTGTGTGTTTATTTTGCTGCTCTTTTTCTAACATTTTGGACTGATAGTTTCATTGATCAATTTTAATTATTCGTTCATTCATATGGATGAATATTTTTAAGGTTATTGACTTTTCTCAGTACACTGTTTAAAATATGCCCCACAATTCTGCTATAGGTTGCTTTTGATATCTTAGTTTTCCTATATTCTTTCACTTTAGTTGGTTCTCCCACTTTCGCCTGAGTGTTGACTAGGACGTGTTATATGTTGTACATGGTTTTCATCTTTGATGGCCACGTAGTGGCACTACTTAAGTTCCAGGTTCAGTGTGACACCTAAATGCAGACATTGGTTGATCAGAATAGTGTACCCATCACCCCAGACATGTATTATTTCTTTGTGTTGGGAAGGTTCAAAATTCTCCCTGCCACCTATTTTGAGGTTTCCGGTGGATCACTGCAGCCTGGTGGCCTGCGGAGCTGCGGGAAGCTGTCTTCCCGGCCCGTTGACCGTGCTCCCCACCCCTCCCCTGGCTCTCCTGACCACCACCATTCACCTCCCTGAGGTCCCGCTTCAGCCCCTGTGTGTAGGGGAGACGCAGGGTGTCTGCTCTCTGTGCCGGGCTCACCTCACCAACAGAGCGTCCTCTGGTCCCATCTGGGCGCTGCCCCACGAGGGTCGTGTGCCCCGGCTCTCCTGATGCTCCCGTCGGCTGAGGCTGGGTTTGCCCCACGCTGGCTGCTTGGTGCTGCAGTGTCCACACGGGGCCAGGCGTCGGGGCACTGATCTCTCCTGCTGTGGATACGCCCCTGTGGAGGGAAGCAGGCCTCTGGTCGTCACCATTCCAGCTGGAGGCAGCTCCCTGGTTCTCAGGGCTCGCTCACCCGCATCCCCACCAGGAGTGGCCGAGAGTGCCCTTCCTCCACTTCTCTCCAAGCACCTGGTTTGGGTCCACTGGACAGAGGCCATCCTGAGGTGAAATGGTGACACTGTGGATCTGAAGCATTTTCCTGATGCTTAGCAATGGGAGCGAGTTTCCAGATCCTCACTGGCCATTCTTGTGTCCTCTGAGGACTGTCCCTTCATGTCACTCACCCGTGTTTTAACTGCATTAGTGGCTTGTTGCGGTTGAGCTGCTGAGTCTAACTGCTTGGAAATCAGCCCCTGTCTAGAGCAGAGCCCCACCTCCAGGCTGCCCTTCTCTGGAGGGTTCCTTGGTCCTACAGAAGCCTCTTAGTCTGATGTAACCTTATTTCAATTTTTTTTTTAAAGAGTGAGAGAGGGGAGAGAGAGAGAGAGAGAGAGAAATTTTAATATTTTATTTTTTAGTTCTCGGCGGACACAACATCTTTGTTGGTATGTGGTGCTGGGGATCGAACCCGGGCCGCACGCATGCCAGACGAGCGCGCTACCGCCTGAGCCACATCCCCAGCCCCATTATTTCAATTTTTTAAAATATATTTTTCGTAGTTGATGGACCTTATTTTATTTACTTATTTATAGGTGGTGCTGAGAACCGAACCCCTGCCTCCCATGCTCGCAGGCAAGTGCTCTACCTAAGTACAGCTCCAGCCCCATCTCATGTCAACCTTTGCTTTGGCTGCTGGGCTTGTGGGGTCACGCCCAAAACACCCGTGCCCAGGCCCAGGTTGGAAGCGCGTTCCCATGGTTTCCTTAGCGTTTCATAGCTTGGTCCTGCATTCCTGTCCTTGGTGTGAGTGGATCTGTGCCTGGCCAGAGAGGGGCCTGGTTTCTTTCTTTTTTTTTTTTTAAGAGAGAGAGAGAGAGAATTTTTAATATTTATTTTCTAGTTCTCGGCAGACACAACATCTTTGTTGGTATGTGGTGCTGGGGATCGAACCTGGGCCGCACGCATGCCAGGCGAGCGCGCTACCGCTTGAGCCACATCCCCAGCCCAGGGCCTGGTTTCTTTCTCCCACGTGTCACCAGCACCTCTGGTGGAAGAGACTGCCTTGGTGCTTTGTGCCTGCGCTCAGAATCTGTTGGCTGAAGATTCATGGATTGGTTTCTGGCCTGTCCGTTCTATTCCATGGGTGTGTGTCTGTTTTTATGACAGCAACGAGCAGCTTGGTTCTGATCACTTTACCGTATGTCTCCTATCAAGTCTTGCAGACTTGTTCTGTATGCTCAGGATTGTTTTGGCTACCAGGGGGTCTTTTGTGGTTCTGTACAAATTTTAGGAGCATTTTTCTATTTCTGTGAAAAGTGACTTTGGGATGTTGTCATAGCTTGCATCGAGCCTGTAGATCACTCTGGGTAACAGACATCTCAACAGTGCCATTACCCCAATCCAGGAGGATGGGTGACTTTCCTGGTGGATGTGTGTGTGTCCTTCAATTCCTTTCATAAGAGGTTTGTACTGTTCACTGTAGATATCATGGACTTCCTTGGCTACATTTATTCACAGGTATTTTATTTTTATAGCTATTATGAATGATATTATTTTCCTGATTTTCTTTTCAGTAATTTTGTGACTGGTGTATTTAAAAAGCTTCTGATGTGTCTATATTGATTTTATAACCTGTTGAGAAGAATTACTATTGTTGAACGGGGAAAATAAGAAATGGTTCCCCTGAGATCCGGGAAAGGCCAGGTGCCCACCTCACCCCTCTTCAGTGCAGTGTCAGAATCTCAGGCTGAGCAGTGGAAGAGAGGCAGATGGAGAAGGAGGGGGGCTGTGCCCTGATAATTCCCGCCAGCCATGCTGGACACATGTGTTCATTCTAACGGTGTTTTGGTGGACTCTTTAGGGTTTTCTGTGTGTACGGAATCCCACTTGATCACAGAGTGCAATCTTTTCTGCATGCCCTTGGATTCTGTTTGTCTATTTTTGTTGAGCATCACCTAGGGTACAGGTCTGCACTTCTCCTTTGGTTTGGTCCTGACATTGGTGTGACGTTGCGCTCATAGGAGGAGAGACAAGGGCTGTCTTCCTTTCAGGACTCTGGGTGGTCTGAGACAAGTTAGCACTGGTTCCCTATGTCTGATGAACTGGGTGGTCATGGGCTGGTCTCTGTTGGGACAATTTTATTGCTGGTTCTCAACATTTCTTGGTTTGTTCATGATTTATATGCCCCCAAAGGTCAATTTTGGTAGGTGGTAGGGCCAGGAACATCCATTTCTTCTAGGCTTTCCAGTTTGCTGGAATGTTCCTATTCATGAGAGCTGCTAATGACCTTTTGTACTTCCATGGTATCAGTTGAAATGTCTCCATTTGTCTCTGATTTTATTGCTTGAGTATTTTTAGGGTCTTTTCTCTTTTTTTCTTGATAGCCTGGCTAAATGTTCACCGATTATGTCTATTTTCTCAGAAGTGTCTCTCCGTTTCATTATATTTCCACTCTCTGAGTCCCTACTTACTCACCTCTGCTGTGGTCTTGGCTCTTTTCTTTTGCTGTATTTGGGTTTGGTTGGTTCTTGTTTTTAAGTCCTTTGGTTGATCATTAGGCTGTTGGTTTGAGGTCTTTCCATTTGTATTGACCTTTAGATCTATAAACTGTCCTCTGGGTCCTGTGGCTTCGGTAGATTGCTTTCATTTTCACTTGTTTTATTTTAACTTCTCTGTTGACTTCTCCATTGTTTAAAAGAATGCTGTTTAATTTCCATGCATTTATGCAATTTCTAAAGTTCTTATTGCTGTTGATTTTTATTTCATTATGGTCAGAGAAGGACAAGCTATGATTTAAAGTGTTTTTGCATCTGTTGAGACTTGCTTTGTGGCCAACATATGGTCTACCTTGGAGGATTTCCCAAGGGCTGGGAGAAAGCTGCTGGGTGAACTGTTCTGTGATGTTAGGGCCATGAGGCCTGTGGTGTAGTTGGACTGTGATGCTTCTCTGCAGACTTTTTGTCTGTGTGTGGCTGAACGTAATGTTGAAATCCTCAACCATTGTATTGGGGTCTGTCCTCCTTACAGATCTAATCACTGATTTGTGTACTGAGTGCTCCAATATTGAGTGAATATAAAATCATTTCCTCTGTTGAGTTAATTCACCTGTCATCATGTGACCTGTTTTGTTTCTTGTTACTATTCCACGTGCCGCAGGTGTGGCTACTCCTGCTTGCTCTTGGCTGCCATTTGCATGGTTCGTCTTCTTTGATCCCGTCTGTTTTAGCCCATGTCTGTCTTCACTGATGTACTGAGTTTCCCATAGGCAACACATTCAGTCATTTATGTTTTAAATCCACTCAGCCAGTCTATATCTTTTAATTGGTGAACTTAATCCATTGCCATAAGGGTCTTATTGAGAGCTAAGGACATATGTCATTCTGGTCTTTTGTTTTGCATGTTCTTTGTTCCTCTCTCTCTCTCTCTCTCTCTCTCTCTCTCTCTCTTGTTCACCTTGGTGTTTCGGTGTCTTCCTCTGTTGGCGGGTCTCCCTTCTCCTCCTTGGTGTGATCTGCAGTAGGGCTGGGTTTCACCTTTCCTGAGCTCTCCCCGTGGTTGCTGCACCCTTCAGGAACTCCCCGGCATTCCTTATGAGGCGGGGATGGTGGGCATGAATCCCCTGCTTTTTGCCCGTCTTGGAAAGGCTGTGCTTGGGCTTCATTTCTGGAGAGTGGCTTTGCCGGGTGAGGTCTCTTGGTTGGCATGCGTTTTTCCTTCAGGCCTGTGAATGTATCGTTCTATTCTCTCTTTGCTTGTGGGTTTCTGCTCTGACATCTGTGTTGATCTAATGGAGATTCCTTGTAAGTGACTTGACAATTTACTCTTGACATTTTAAGGGTTCTGTCTTGTGCTTTTGACAATTTGGGCATGATGTGCCTCTGAGGACCCATCTTTGTCAAATCCTAGGATTCCACTGGGCTTCCTGAACCAGGATGCCCATAGATTTCCCATCATTTTGTCAGCTTTCCGCAATGAGCATGCAGAGAACGTTTCCTGTTCCTTTTCCCTTCTTCTTCCAGAGGACCCGTACTGTGAAGGTTTGCTTCCTCGATGTTGTACCGTGATCTTGAAGACTTTCTTTGTGCTTTTAATTTTTTAAAAAACTTTCCAAAGGCTCCTCTTTAAGCTCAGATCAGTCCTGCTATTGAGGCTCTTGACTGTATTTGTCATTTTATTTGTTTTGTTTTAGTTCCAAGATTTATGATAGGTTCTTTTCTATGTTTTCTATTGACGTGCTGAGTGCTGTTTTCCTAACTTAATTACACCGTCTGTACTCTCTTGTGTCTTATGGAGTTTCCTTCATATCACTGTTTTGATTCTTTGTCTGGCAAGGTGTTGGCTTCCTCTTCTTTGTGTCCTGCTATGAGGGTTGTCCTATTACTTTGAAGGAATCTTATTACCTTGCCGTATGAAAGTTCTTGTGTCCCTATGTTGCTGTTGGTGTGTCCAGTTGTCTAACTCTACCCATATTGTTAGGTGGGAGAGAAGGTATGGAAAAGGGATAGACAGAAAGTTAGAAAGGAGGCCCTAGGCCTTCAGCCCACCTACCACTCTGCCTGAAGCCCCTTCCTGTGAGTTATCATGACCACAGGGGAGCTCAAGCCCCTAAATGGTAAGTCTCTGATCTTGAGCATGGACACTGTCCCAGAGGACTGACCTATAGGTACCTTGTTACTAGTCAGTGTGTCTGCAACATTGTGTTTTGCTCTCCTTCTGTGCATTTTTGAGGGGGACTTACACATGAGCAGCAGAGAAGAAATCATGACAAATGTGGCTGTAAGTCAAGGTGCCTATTAACCCCATATCCACCAGGGGAGAAGGTGGAGGACTAGCACAGCCCAATAAAAGTCAGCTCCACTGTGTGGATGGGACCTTGAGCTCCTTCATGTCTCTGTCCACTCTGCTGTCCCAGAGCATACACCGTCCACTCTGCTCTTCCAAAGTGTGCACCGTTCACTCTGCTCTCTCAGAGTATGCACTGCTGCTGGCAATAGATCTTCTCTTTTCTTCCTCACTTCTTGAGTCTTACTCAGTTCTTTGGGATGCCCAGAACCTGGACCCAAGATCCTCGGAACCCCTGCTTACATGCTGGTAACAATTTGATAGGATGGCTTTCACAGTACCCTTGCTGGAGTTATCCCCCAGAGTGTGGGTGGAGCTGCTGCATTGGCCTGGCTCCAGGTGGACACCCTCACGTAGTGTATGCAAAACTTCTTCACCTGTATTCAACATGGCACTGTGTGTGAGTGTCTTGATGGCCAACACTGCAGTGTTTCTGAAGTACCTGAACTCTGGGCCTGGTGACCCAGTGCAGGTGTGAGGTGCTCACCTCTCCCCAGGAGTCATGATAGGACAGGGTCTCATTGGACCCAGGTGTGGCAAAGTGCCCAGTAGCAGGGGGGCACATGTCCACGTCTGGGATTGCATGGATGGACGTGCAAGGATGCTGGGGGCTGGCCTGCCCAGGAGGTCTGCCCTGTTGCTTTCTGGGGTTCCAGGGTAGGTGGTTGGGCCAAGCTTCTGCTTTCCAGGGTCTCAGTGGGCCAAGCTTCTGAGAATAGGTTGTCCAACTGCTTATTTGGGCCTCAGGAGTGGCCAGTTCTTCTAAACCACCTGCATGAGCTGGGCTTCTCAGGAAATATGGCTGAGCTGCATCCTGGGGTCACAGTGGTTGGATGGGGTGCTCCTCTACTTCCTTGGGCCCCGGCAGGCTGATCCTCTCATGCTAGGCTGCCTGGCTGCCTCCTGGGGCAGGGTGGACAAGCATTTACTCTGGCCCGAGTGGGTGCCTGACAAAGTCCCTATGTGTGCAGACGGCAGATGTGGTGTGCTCCGTTCCCCTTGGTGTAAGGTGTCACGTACTTCTTTGCTCTGTGGTGTCTGCCCCACCCACCTCACCCGGCTGTCTGTTTAATGAAACGACAGTTTCTACATCAGTTCCTTTGCTGCGAGGGGAGTGCCTCAGCCGCCTTCTCCCAGCCGTCTTGTTGACCAGTTACTTGCTGCAGATGAAGACCTTTGCCCCTTTGTTGTCGATCACCCTTTATTAGTAAAGTGTCATTCCTGGTTTCACTTCAGTGATATTGGTTTGAATTCTACTTTTGGATATTAGTAATGTTAGACTAGCCTTCTTTTCTGTTGATTATTCTATTATTAATTTTCTTTTGGAGACATACTAAGACTCAGATTTATGCCATATCAATTTCTTTTTAGATCTTCCAATGTTTTTTGACTTCCATAATTTGCTTATGAGAGTCAACATTTACTGCTATTGTGGCTCTTTTGAGGTAATATGTTCTTTTTTTTTCCCCCTGGGTGTTTAAAAAATATTCTCTTTGTCTTTTTCCTCTAAGAAACTTCTCTATCATGCACTTAAATATGGCCTTTATCTAACTTATGATTTGTACATTTTTCAGTATAATGTTGCTGTCATTTGTTAGTATAAAAAGTTTTGATCTCTATTTCTTCTCGTATTTGTTCTTCCTTTTTATTTTTCTGGGATTCCATTCAAAGAGTACATATTTGAATTTTGAGCCATTTCATATTCCTCTTTTGTGTGCTTTTGAATCATCTACCATTTTTCTATTTGTGCATTGGTCTCAATATTGTTAGTAGATTTATTTACCAGTTCACTAATTCTTTTGCTTGCTTAAACTAGTTTTTCACCCATCTATAACATACTCGTTTTAGCTAAACTTTAGATTTTAGCTTTAAAATTTCCATTAAATTCTTTTTTATAAATTACATGTAGCCATTTATTTCTAATGCATTGATAATAACTATTTTACATTTTGTGTTTGCTAAACCACATTCTAAGTTTGCCAATATTTATATTATTTACATGTTTTCTTATGATAGCTTCACTGAGATATAATTCCTAACCTGTAAAAGAGCACAATTTTGTGGTACTACTATATTAAGGAAGTTGTACCACCCTCATCACAAAATAAATCATATAAATCATCACCCACGAAGGAGTTTCATCCATGAGGAGTGACTTCCATTCCATCTCGCACCAACCCCTGGCAACCATTGGTAATGTTTCTGTCCATATGAATGTGCCTATGCTCAGCATCTTAACAGGTAGAATCATGGCTCTGGAAATGGCTTCTTTCACTAAGCATGATATTTTCAGTTTCCATCCACATCCTAGCAACACTGCATTTAACTCATGTTTATGGATGAAAAAAATACTCTATTATGGGAATATAACACATTTTACTCATACATTCATTAGCTGATAAATAGTTAGGCTTCTACTTGGGGGGCACTATTAACAACACTGCTATGAATATTTACGTGCAGTTTTTGTGTAAATCTACTTTCTTTTCCTTTGGGGAGGGGAGTGGAAATGCTGGATCTTACCTGTACTCTGTACCATCTGAGGTACTGCCAGTTGAGCCACAAGGGGATGAGCCATTCACACCCAACAGTGAGTTGGGAAGGTCGCCACTTTACACCCTCAACAGCATTTGCCATCTCAGTCTGTTTTATTATGGCCATCCTAGCAGGGTATACCTAGAGTGATATGTCATTGTGATTTGATTTTTCTTTCCTAAATTATTAATGATTTAAGCCTGTTTTCATGATTTTATTCATTTGTATGCAATTTTTGTAAAAATATCTATCAAGATTTTTGCTAGTTGATTTTTTTTTAAATGGTGATTTGTGAGAATAATTTGTACATTCTGGATAGAAGACTCTGATGTGGTACATGCATAGGTATTTTCCCCATCAGTTGATTTCTTACTTTCTTAGTGAATTCCTTTGGAAGTGCACAGTTTTTAATCTTTATGAAGTTCAATGTATTTATTTTTTTTATCATTTCTCATGTTCTTTGTGCCATACTTATGAAACTATTACCTGATCCAAGATCATAAAGATATTTTTCTATATTTTCTTCTAATGCTTTTACAGTTTTAGCATTTACATTTAGCTCTGTGGTTAATTTTCAGATTGTGTGTGTATGTGTCATTTCAGGTTCAAATCCATACATTTCTATTTGGATGGCCAGTCGTACCAAAAAACATTTGCTAAAAAGACTATTTTTTTCTTTCTTGAATGATATCAGAATTCTTGCAAAAAAGTAATTTCATCATATATATGACAGTTTATTTCTGTATTCTCAATTCTATTCCATTTTACTTAAGACTAGATTTTTGCCATACCACATTGTCTTGCTGTAGCTTTGTATTAGGTTAGGTTGTGAAGTCAGAAAGTATGAGCACCCCAACTTTTTCCTTTTCAAGATTGCTTTAGATATTGTGGATTCCTTCCATCTCTATATAGTATTTAGGATCAACTTGGCAGTTCTACAGAAAACATACCTGGGATTGTGCATGTGAGAAAATTTGAGAGTATTGCAACCTTAACGATATCAAGTCTTCTAATCTTTGAACATGAAGTTTATTCAATTTTTTTAGGTTTCCTTAAATTCTTTGAATGTTGTTTTATAGTTTTTCAGAGCACAAGTCCTAAGTGCTTTTATTGACTATTTTTCTCAATATTCTTTTTCAATTTATTGTAAATTGAATTGTTTTCTTAATATCAGTTTTGGATTGCGTGTTGCAGTGTGCTGATGTACTTTTGGGAATTGGTAATGTGTCCTGCCACCATGCTCAACTAATTTACTCGATGCAATAGTGACTTCAGTGGATTTCCACAAAGGGTCTTCTACATACCAGGTACTGTTATGTGCAAATAGAGATGTTACTGTATCTCTTACTTCAACCGAGTTGCCTCTTATTTGTTTATCTGTTTCACTTGCCTGCTTTTCCTGGCTAGACCTCCAGTGTAATTTGGCATAGAAGCCATTGGAGCAGACTGTCCTGTGCCTGACCGGGGGAGCACAGGGCCTCCCCATCACTGAATGTGGTGCTAGCAGGGGTGCCTGGGGGAGGTCCTTTGCAGTCCTTGGTTCTGGAGTTTTAATGGTGAAAGGGCAGTGTGAGTCATCAGAAGCTGCCTCATCTGAAGGGAGGATCATGCAGGGACTTACAGAATGACTTTTACAAAGCTCACTATCTGGTGCCTACAAGAGACAGATGATCTGTTTTCTTCCCTATTTTTTTCCTGGTAGGTTTTATTGTGATCATTTATTTGGAGATGCTAAACCAACCTGGTGATCTTGACTTCTTCTCAGTCATGGTTCTTAATCCACCTTACTTGTTTCTGGACTTTAGTTTTATGATCCTGTGGCCTCGTTGCGAGAGTCAGGAAGTGCCCTGTCCTCCCCTATTTGAGGGAGAACTTGTGAGGGTCTGGCTTGAATCGTCCTGTAAGTGCTTGGGAGAATCCACCATGGCCATCTGGCTACGTGTCTTTGTTTTTGATAACCATCTCATACTCTTTAACTTGTTAGGGGTTTATTTGGATTTTGGATTTACTCTTGGCCTAGTGTCAGTAGTTTGTGTCCTGAGAACATAACCACTTGATCAGGGTCATCTAACTAACTGATGTACAATTGTTTGTGGTGTTACTTCATGTCCTTATGCAAAGCATCTGTGAGGCCAGCGGTGTGCCTTCCCTCTACTCATCTCTGTGGTTTCAGGTGCTTGTTTTTGTTTTGCTTTTAGTTAATCTAGCTAAAAGTTCTTTCATATTACTGACCTTTTCAAAGAACCAATTTTGATTTTATTGAATTTCTCTGTAAATTTTCAACATACTATCTTTTAATTGCATTGAGTCTTTATCATTTTCTTTCTTCTTCTTCTTCTGGGCTCAGTGTGTTCTTCCTTTCATGGCTTCTTATGGTGGAAGTTTAAGATCTGGATTTTGTATTCTATTTGTTATTCTGCATAGGCATTTATGAATATAAATTCCCTTACGTACTGTTTTCACTACCTCCCGGAGGTTTAAGCATATTTTGTTTCATTTTTATTCATTATAAAGCATTCATAATAATTTTCCTTGTGATTTATTAATTTATGCATTACTTAATAAGCACTATATTGCTCAATAGCTACATATTTGTGATTTCCTCAAATTTCTTTCTATGATTGATTTTTAATTATATTTCATTATAGTCATGAACATACGTGTAACCTCACTCCTGAATTTGGTGAGCTGATGCTTAGACTTAGTTTACGGTCCATCTGGAGAAAGTCTCTCGTGTGTCCTTGAGGGGAACGTGTATTCTGCTGTGGTGGTGGACGCTTCTGCCTGTCTCTTTAGTTGTTTGGTAGAGCGCTTTGCGTGCTCCGTTGGATCTTCTGCCTCCACGTCTACTCACTATCGATAGTGGAGAGGTGAAGTCTCCCCATACCATTGCAAACCTGCCGACACTTCACTCACTTCTCCTGGTGTTGCTGTCTGCACTGGACAGCTGTTTCAATGTACAAGCATTTATAAGATCTTCCTAATGAATTCAGCCTGTTATCATTATATAATGCCATCATTTGTCTCTGATAACATTTTTGCATTAAAATCTTCTTTGCTTGACATTTGTGTGGTCACTTCTCTTCTGGGTACTGTTTACTTGGTGTGAGTTTCCCCACTTCTCTTCTGGGTACTGTTTACTTGGTGTATCTTTGTCCATTCTTATTAGTCTATTTTAAGTAAAATCATGTCTGTAGTAAAATGGGTCCTCTTTTCTGAACAGTTTTAAGCTCAGTGAACTGACAGGAAGACACAGAGGCTTCTGAAGGCCTGCACCCGGCAGGTGCTCAGCCTCCCTCTTGCCGGCATGTGCTGTTGGAGAGAGGTGCTTGTTCTGACTGACGGAGTGTCCTGGCCCCCCAGCAGTACCCAGACTCCACAGTGCTCTTGACACTGTGCATCCTGGGGATGTGGCAGGAGTGTCATGGAGTGTCCACTCTTGCGTCATCTCGCAGGGTTTCACTGCCCTCGAGGTCCTGTGCTCTGCTTATTCATCCCCCCCTCCCCTCACCTCTGAGGACCACTGATCGTCCGTCTCCACCGTCCTCAGTTTGTGGGACTCCCTCCATCCTCCTGACCCTGCCTTTTCAGAGCAGAAATTTTTAATTCTAGTGAAATTGAGATGATGAATTCTTTCCATAGAGGGTCACGTCTTTGGTGCTGCATTAAAGTCATCTCCAAATGCAAGGCCACTTGGTTTTATTGGTATCTTCTAGGAGTTGTCGAGGTGTTAATTTTACATATATATATTTGGGAATGATTTGGGGTTAATTTTTGTGATGAGGTCTATGTCTTGTTTGTTTTGTGCATGTGAGTGTCTGGTTTGTCAGTGCTACTTGTTCAATAGACTACCTCTTCCCCACTGTATTGTCCCCACTGCTTATCAGAAGGCAGGTGGGTGACACTCTTTTGGGTCTGTCTCTGGTCCATGTTCCACTCCCTTCACCTGTTTGTTTACCCCTCTTGCCACCTCCTGATCCTCCTGATCACTGTACCTCGGCAATAAGGCTTGGGTCAGGCAGTGTCGGTTCCCCAAGTCTGTTTTCTTCCCCAGTGCTGTGCTGGCCCTTCTGGGCCTTTCGACTCTCCAGATGAACTTCAGAATCGGTTTGTCGATGTCCACGGCATCACTCGCTGGGCATTGCGCTAGGTGTATGGTGTATGGGTCAATTTGGGAAGAACTGACACCTCATTAACGTTGCATCCTTCCACTCATGGACAGAGGACGTCTCTCCTTTGCACAGTTCTTATTGGAGTTCCTTTTTCTTCTCTTTTCATTTTTGTGCCTCGTGCATGCCAGGCAAGCCCTCTGCCACTGAGCTACCCTCCAGCTTCTTTGACCTCTTCATCAGAGTTTGGAGCTCTGATCACATAAATCCTAGACCATTTTTTCCCCAGATCTATGCCTAAATGTCCCAGTATTTATTGTCCTAATGTTGACGATACAGTGTATTTTTATTTTCAATGCCTTTTACTCTGGCATATAAAAATGTGAGCGATTTTTTTGAAATGGGGTCTAAGTCCCTAGGTTGGCCTTGAACTCTCCATCCTCCCACCTCATCCTCCCAAGCTTCTAGGATTTTTTTTTCCAATGCAATCACACAAGAGTCCTTATTGCAAGCTTGAGCCTGGACTCACAACCATTCTGGAGCCAGTGGTCCCAGGGAGTGAGCCCCCATCCTCTGTCCAGTGAGATTTTATAGGTTTGGGGGGTTACTCTATGATCACAGCTTCACACAGCAGATCATTCCACACCACGGGAAAGTCAGACAGCAGCTCTTAACATTGATTAGCCCATTCAATGGCGGAAACAAGTTGGGTAGGGTGATTGGTTAGTACAAGAGGGGGATTCCTGAACTGATTGGTTTAGGCCACGAGGGGTGTACACATGTTATCAACCACCATAAACTACTTGGGATTATAAGCATGAGCCAGCACACCCAGCTAGGGATGGGCTTGACCTTTAAGCTTTACCTTATATCCTAGAACTGCTTACAAGTCCCAGAAGCAGTTTTGTCTATTTTTATTTTTTACAGGGATGATCACATCATTGGTGAGTTTCACTCTGTCATTCCCAATCTGCGCCCCTTTTCCCCCATTTCTTGTGTTATCCGATTAGCCAGGGCTTCGGAACGATGTAAAGACCACTGGTGAGAGGGGAAATTCTTACTATTTGTAATCGTAAGGGAAGGTTTAGGGTTTTCACCACTAGGCACAGTGTTAACTGTGGGTTTTATTGGTAGATTTGCTACATGAAGTTGAGGATACTCTATTTGTAGTTGATTGAGTATTTTTACCACAAATATATAGGTGATAGATATTCTGCACCCCTTCAGATGCTGATGTGACTTTTCTTCTTTGGTCAGTTGATTTGGGTCACACCCATTGATCATCAGATGTGGAACCAACTTTGTGTGACAGGGTAAGTCCCACCCGACTGCGGAGAGCAATTCGTTTACACACAGTTGGATTTGATCTGCTGTTTTAAAAACGATCTGCATCTCTACTCATGGGAAGTGTTGGGCTTTGGCTTTCCCTCTGCACAGTGTCCCTGAATGAGGGTGACACTGGCCTCTTAGGATGACTTTGGAAGTCCTGCCTCTGCCGCTCTATCCAGAGGAGTGGAGAACTGTGCGACCTTTCTTCCCTGCGTGTTTGGTAGGATCAGTGAGCCCACTGGGTCTGGTGTTCTGTTTGGAGATCACCAATCACTGATTTGAGTCCCTTCACGGGGACAAGCCTATGCAGATGTCATCTGCGTGTTCGTCAATTCAGCAGATGGCCTCTTCCAGGGGACTGTCCCACTCATCTAAGTGCTCCGCTTTGTGAGTGGGAGCTGTTTCTGTGTTTCCTTGTCACCCCTTGGGGTCCTTGGGAGCTGAAAGTGATGGCCTTCTTTCAATTCTTATATTAATGATTCGTGACCCCTCTTTTATCTTACTTGACCTGGAAAGGAATCCATTAAATTTTTAAATATTTTTTTAAACTAAGTTTTTTATTTCATTGATTATGTTCCCATTTTTAATTTAGTTGATTTCTTTTTTTTTTAAAGAGAGAGTGAGAAAGGACAGAGAGAGAGAGAGAGAGAGAGAGAGAGAGAATTTTTTAATATTTATTTTTTAGTTCTTGGCGGACACAACATCTTTGTTGGTATGTGGAGCTGAGGATTGAACCCGGGCCGCACGCATGCCAGGCGAGGGTGCTACCACTTGAGCCGCATCTCCAGCCCTGTTTTCTCTATTTTTTATCATTCTATTTTTCCTAAGTCCCTGTGGTGAGGCTGAGGTGGTTTTCAGATCTCTCTGTACTAACACATGCATGCAATGCCATGAATTTCCCTTTGGATGTGGTTTCATTTCAAACAAAAATTGTTTTGTGTTTTAATTAATCCATTTTTTTTTGTACTGGGGACAAAACCCAGGGCCCTTAACCACTGAGCCACGTCCCCAGTCCTTGTTATTTCTCTATTGAGAGACAGATTTTTGCTAAGTCGCTTAGGGCCTTGCTAAGTTGCTGAGGCTGGCTTTGAACTTGCCTGATGCTGGGATTACAGGCATGTGCTTCCAGACCTGGCTCATCTGATTAAAAAAAAAAATTCATGAGGTTTTTCTCTCGGAGCCATATGTTATTTAGAAATCTGTTGTTTACTCTCCGAGCATTTTGTAATTTTCCAGCTCTACTTTGCAGCTGAGTTCTGACTGAGTTCCCCTGTGGTGCGAGAGCAGGTACCGCAAGCTCTCTGTTCTTCCAGATTGGCTGGGGCATCCCGTGGCCGGGACGTGGCCGGGACGTGGTGGGCCTGGTGGGCGTCTCAGGGAGCCTGAGGAGAGGACTGCTTTGCTGCCTGCGGTGGCGTCCGGTTGGCTGGGGCGCTGTTGAGCTCAGCTGAGTCCTGGCCGAGCTTTGCCTGCCCACCTGCTGCGCACAGTCCCTTGTGTATGCCAGGCCAGCACAGGTTGGACTGGGCTGTGAATGGCCTCAGTGGACGAGGGTGGAATGCAGAGTCCACCGAGGGCAGGGCTCTGGAGAACAGGACTCTGCTGCACAGGGAGCATGTGCTCTGTCTCTCGCTGGGCCGAGGATGCACCCCGTGAGAGCCTGCCTGGGCTCTGCCCCGAGAGCTCCCGGGAGTGTGGACCTGCCAGTGGCTGCCTGGGGCCAGCCTCTTCAGTCTCTCCGTCTTGTCCTTGCTGGACCCCGAGGAATCTGTCGGTTTCCATTCGGGTTTCCTTGCTCAGGCTTAGGATTCCTGGCGTGTCCACTCTGTCTCTCTGCTTCTGTCTGTTGCCCTCTTCAAATCTGGGGAAGGGTCTACTCTGGGACCCCCTTCAGACATGTTGGGAAGAACGTTGATGGTTCTGGGTTTGCCTGGTGTCAGCGTGAGCCGTGGCCTCCAGTGTCCTGCAGGTTGGACCGGAACCCAGAACCATGTTCACTTTTAAAACCCATTTGCCAACCTCTGTCTTGATTGAAGTGCTTTGCTCATCTCAATCTAGTGGGATCAGTGCTGGGGGAGGCCTTAATTTGATTTTATTCTCTGTGTCTATTGTGTCCTTCCCTATAGTCTTCACTTGTGTTCAACGTGTACCTTCTGGTATATTATTTTAATTTTCTTGCTGCTTCTTTTACGACATATTTTGAGTTTTTCTTGGGATTTTCCTGGGGATTGCAATCAATCTTTTAATCTAAAACCAGATAGTTCAGATTAACAGCACAGTGATTTCAACAGCAGATGAGACTTGGCTTTAATAGAGCACCATTTCCTCCTTTCTCTGTTCTCTAGCATCATACAAATTACATCTTTAACAGCAGATCAACACAGTTCTGTAACCACTGCTTTATTCAGTTGTCTTTTAATCTGACAAGAGAAGAAAAGAGTAACAAATAAAAATCTACTTATCTCCTCTTTTACGATGAGCTATTTAGTTACCTTTGGTGGTGCTTTTTATTCCTTTGTGTTCATTTGAGTTACGTCTAGTGTCCTTTCATTTCTGCCTGAAAGGCTCTTTTGAGCAGTTTTTGGTACAGAAAGCAGGCCAGTGATGGGCTTTCTGGTTCTGTTGTATCTATTTTTGAAGGACAGTTTGGAGGATTATGGACACTTGATTGGCCACGTTTTATTTTTGGCCACTTGAGTATCTCTTCCTAGTGTTTTGGACTCCACCGTCTGGTAGGAGAAGTCTACTGTTCACCTTACCGAGAAACTTGCTATGTTTACATATCACCAAGGACATACACCAGCAGTCGGATTTTTCATAACTTGTTCTTTCTATTTTATACAATCAACGTTTGTGTTTTCGCTAATCAGAAGACAATGTGAACAGGATTTCGGGAAGCACATATAAAGACAGAACTATTGCATTGAAGAGATGATAATTTTACCATCCTTTAATTTTACTATAAGTTCCAAGTTTTCTATAATAAATATAAGGCTTTTGTGAGATAAGAGACTTTAAGATCTCAATTGTGTGTGTGCAGACTCAACACAGAAATCATCTTCCAATAAATACACCCCGTGCCTTTGGAGTCTTGTGAGTGGGGAGGTTTCTGGCGGCTTTACTTTTCCTTTGTACTTTCTGAAAGCTTCCATTTCTGTACCAAGAGTCTGTGGAATAGTGAGGAAAGTAAAGGGTTAGGGTGGACTTTGCTTCCCAGTAGCAAGGATGCCGTGGGAAGCGCAGAGTGTCCTGGTCAGGAGGAGGGCTCAAGTGTCTGGGGTGTTGGCCAGGTGGCCCCTCCACCCACCGGCACCTCTAGCTGGAGCCGGGGCTTCGAGGCTCAAGGTGAAACGGAGACTGGTCACGCCTGCAGTGAGTCAGGGGTCACAGTGACACGGGCCCCGCTCCACCTGCGTCCGCTCTGCTGCATCTTCTGGGGCTCAGGAGTGGGAGAGGCAGAGCAGGAGGGTCACCGAGTTACACCTGGCGTAACTCTTCAGTGAGGGGACCTGTCCTGGCTGCAGACACCAGAACGCTCTCAGGACCCGGGGAGCAGAAGCGATGGAGGTCAAGTGACGCAGCTCGGGGCTTCCCTAACCCTCTGTGGCCGTTGCTGTGGTGGAACATGCAACAGAAAGCCCTCCGCCTGCGGCCACTGACGCCAAAGTCTTTCCTCTCCCCAGACGGAAACTGAGCTCCAAAGCTGCAGTTCCTCGCCTCCCTGCCCCTGCTCCGGGGGCGCTCACAGGGGCCCACCTCTGCGGACCTGCAGTCCAGGTGTGAGTGAGTGGAGACCCACTGTGTCCAGCTCCTGTTCCTGGCTCAGCCCCTCGGCCTTGCGCTTCCAGGTCCGTCCAGGACACAGATCCCCTCAGGACTCCTTCCCTCTTTGTGGCTGAATAGTATTTCACTGTAGGCGCGTGCCACTAGGTTCAGTCCTCTGTAGTGTGTGTAGGATGCACATATATGTACATATCACATGGTATGTTATACGGACACTGTGGATAGTATGCATTTATTCGTATCACATATTGTACAGAAACCTATGGATATATATACAGTATCTATTTCTATAGATCATATGTGAATATGTGAAATTTCTTCTCATTAAAAAGAAGGCAAGGGGAACTCTAGATAGGGCAGAGGGAGGGAGGGGAGGGGAGGGGGCTGGGGGTTAGAAATGACGGTGGAACGTGATGAACATCATTATCCAAAGTGCATGTACGAGGACACAAATTGGTGTGAATATACTTTGTATACAACCTGAGATATGAAAAATTGTGCTCTATTTGTGTAATATGAATTTTAATGCATTCCGCTGTCATATATAAATAAAAAACGAATACAAAATAATAAATAAAAATAGAAGGCAAGGGGGCTGGATTGTGGCTCAGTGGTAGAGTGCTTGCCTAGCACATACGAGGCACTGGGTTCCATCCCCAGCACCACATAAAACCAAATAAACAAAATACAGGTATGTGTCCATCTACAACTAAAAATATTTTTAAAAAGCACAAAAAAAGAAGGCAAGCTGAGTTGACAAGCTGACTGACCGTCCACTGGATGCTCCCTGTGCCATGGGCAGCTGGATCGCAGACTCTGAGGGCTTACAGGAGTTCAGCTACCAGCGGGGAAGTGTGAGGTGCCCCTTTAAGACAGCGGGTCCAGCCAGGCCAGTGGCTTTCCTGGACACCTGTGGACAGGAGTGCTTCTGGGAGGCTGACCATCGGGTGGTGACAGGCACCTGGAAGCAGGGAAGTTCAGAGGACAGGGGACCTCATAGCGGTTTCTAATGACCCTGGGAGTCGGGCATTTTACCAGGCAGAACAGCTGGCCTCGCGGGCCATGTTCTCTTTCATATTCCATGGGGTAATACAGGATCACACGTCTCATTTCCATTTTTCAGCTTTTGCTGTAAAAGCTTCAAGCTACGAGGCAGGTATGCAGGGCCCTGCCTGGCTGCAGGGGCTCGGAGGGCCCAGGCCGCTGCTCCCGAGGCCTCGGCCTCCCCGGCTCCAGCCTCCAGTGCAGAGGCAGCCTCTTCTCCCCACGGCTGAGTGCATCTGAAGGGTTTTACCACTCAGGGAATTGGGGAAGGGAATGCCTTAAGGTTTTTCTGAGTTACCTTGGGAAGTTTTAGGTTTTTCCTAGCATTATCTGATGGAAGACACATGGACTTTGAGTTTTCACTTGGGGCCGACTTGGACGGCAGCGTTGGGAGGATTTGCAGGGTTCAACCCCACACTCTCCCTGGGACTCCAGGGTCTCCTCACAGCCTTTCTGCAAGCATGTCCTCTTCCTGTTCTAGGAAAACTGACAAATGGAAAGCCTGAATCTCTGCCTCTTGTCCTGTGGCTTTCCTAGAACACTCACAGACGCCTGGAAGACGAGGGCGTCAACGTCCACGTCTGAGAATTTACAGTGCGGCTGCTTGGGTTTTGTGATAATATAGGAATGATGTGGGAGTTGGTGGCATAAAAGAAATTATGGAGTCGTAGTTGAGGATTTATGAAAACCCTGGCCTTGCGTGGAAAGATCACATTTCTCAGAAAGTAGGTGTCAGTTTCTGAATGAAACCTCCTGGGACATAAAAAAGAAAGCGGTCGGCGAGGCCTGAAGGGCCCAGGTGAGTAGGTTGATGAGGAATGCGGCCGTGCTCCGTGGTGGGGGATGTTTATTAAGTGGGTTTAAAGTATCTTGCTGGGGTCCTGAGTGAGCCTCAGAGTAGGAGACCAGGCACATTTTCAGTAGAGAAATAGTCAGCTGAGTGATTGCAGAGCTGGGGACCCCGTGCTGCACCTGCATCAGCTGACCACACCCAGGGGGATCCCAGAAGTGACTTTACATGGCAGGTCACTCCAGCCTCTTAACGTCTGGGCGTGAGTGTTTGCAAACACAAACATACACTTACAGGGTAACACATGAGCAGAGCGTGTGGAAAACAGAGGGCACACCCACGCCAGCTCTGGACTGCAGAGCGGTCACTTGGAAAGTCTGTCCTGCACACTTCTGGGCTGATGCATGCAGACAGGGACTCCCAGGTGCAGGTCACGCCATGCAGCCTGCACCCAGCTGGGGAAGACTACTCAGGCCTCGTCTTTCCCACAGGCAGAAAACACGTCTGAACTTGGGTGGGATTGGGTCCCGTGGACCGGGCACTCTGCTGGGCTGACTGTCCAGGTTGCCAAGTTGGGCTTCTAGTGTGGCTCAGCTCTCAACAAGTGCAGCCACACACTTTCTCTCAAGCATTTGTAACTAGAAACAAAAGTAAAGGCAGTAAGTGTGGGGCCAGAAGATGAAGAGACGTCGAGAGAAGATGTGAGGTCAAGTCAGGAATGAAGCACATTTAAAATAGGACGGAGTGCAGCCAGGAGGCCAGAGTCAGCTGAAGAGCCAGGCGGCAAGCGGGGGAGGGAACAGCAGGCCCCTGGGCAGAGAGAAGAGGCACCGCCAGGCAAGAGGCCCTGGCTCCTGCAAAGGCTGCCCTTGCCCAAGCTTTCCACCTCCTGCGTGCCTCCCCGGAGGCAGCAAGGCTGGCCTTGGACTCCCGTGAGTCCCTGTGATTTGCATAAAAAGCAAAACAGCCCAAACCAATAATTCTGGGGGCCTCTTGGGTGGGCCTCTATTTCTTGCAACTTGACTGAACCTTGCTGTCAGTGAGCCCAAGTCAACCGCAGCGCAGGGTGTGGGCAGTGCAGGCCACGCGCAGTGTCTGTCCTACCCAGAGCTGGGCGCATGCATGCTCAGGCACGCTGCCCCACGTGCTGCTGGCTGAGTCTCGCTGTGGGTCATGGACAAGGGTCACAGGAGGTCCACAGAGGAGCCTCTTCCCCAATGCAGCCCCCGGCAGAGCGGTCACTTGGAAAAGTCTGTCCTGCACACTTCTGGGCTGATGCATGCAGACAGGGACTCCCAGGTGAAGGTCACACCCATGCAGCCTGCACCCAGCTGGGGAAGAGCCTTTGTGTGAAGGGGGCCGTGGGGACACCAGGGGGCTGTGGTGAAGTCTAGAGCTTTTTGAGGTCGTTGGAATGTGAAGCAGACTGTTCTTGGGCTACGGAACCTCAGCGTTCCCGAGACCTTAGTGAGCACCTTAGCAGCCTTCTGGTTTCATAGAGTGAGGCCCAGAGGCTGAGGTCCCAGAGGACCTCTGACAGGAGGCACGCAGTGGGACCCTGCCTCCCCCTCAGGTCTTCCTCCTCACCTGAGGCCCACTGCTCTCCTGCGGCCTCTCTGGACAGTTAGCCCAGTCGCTCACCAACAGGCCGGGAGACGCACTGCCCGGAGCTTGGGATTCATTAAAGAAGCAGGTGCACGTTCCCTTGACACCCGGGGACCTGCCATGCTGGAGAGGGGTGCAGACACACTGCCCAGATCTGAGGCGAAGCCTCAATGTCTCTGGAATGGGTGCACATCAGCTTTCAGGGTGCAGCTGCCAGTCTAGCCTTCTCACAAAATAAAAGTCTGTTGTGCTCATAAACATGAATTTATTTCATAAAAGCTGACAAAGACGCGTTCAAGGTGGAAGCCGTGGCCTGGGAACACGTCAGGCTTCACATTTCACCTCTCGTGCTGCGCGTGCCTCGAGCTGGCTCTCGGAGACGGCTGGGTCTGATTGAGTGGTCACTGTAGGGTCTTTTCCCATTGAGCAAAAGCCTGCAAACTGGGCGTGGAGGGTCTGCCCCAGGCAAGGTGGTGTCCTACGTGCTCACAGACCACACTTGTGCCCAGTCTACACCACCTTTGCCCCCCACGAGCCTGTGCCACTGGAGGGAGAAACAGGGCCGTGAACCCTGTGGCGTGGCGGCAGACACACGGCGCTGTGCCCAGAGAGAGGCCTCTGCACGTGGAGGACAGGGAGCGCAGCACCAGAGGCCGGTGCTGGGGACGTCCGGGTGAGTGTGTCCTCGCTGTTACCCGTGGGCCATGCCTAGGCATCAGGGAGGTGCAGGTGTGTATCGGGGAGGGGGCAGATCTGAAATTTAAATTCGGGGTGTGTTTTCAAGTCCATGATGTCTTCTTTTGTTTGAGGGACTCTGCAGGCCCAGCACTTGGAATTCCACTGATCCCCGGGGACAGGACAGACAGATGACTCAGCACGCAGCTGTGGTGGCTCTTGGATGAAGAAGTCCCCACTGGGGGACAGTGGGAGGGGGCTCTGCCCTCAGGACTGTGGGTAGCTTGGGCAGGGAGATGAGCTCACCAGGGTCATGGGCCACTGGGCTCATGTGACAATAGGTGACAAGGAATTCCCCCAGGGCAAGAAAGAACAGCTCCTTGTGAGGTCACTCCTTCCCCGGGGAGACGGCAACTGCAGAACAGGCCATGCCAGAGAGATCTTCAGGAAATCAGCTAATTTCATCTGAGCTGGAGATCGTTCTGGGCTGCGGGCTGCTGACCCGTTCTGGCTCCTGTCATCAGTGAGACCACGGGACACACCGCGTGGTCCCCATCACAGAGTCCTGGTGACCAGCAGCCTGGAGGTCTCCACTGTGACCTAGACAGACCATTTTGGGGACCAAGATGAGCAGCAAATACTCCAAAGGGGAGTGTTTCGGATGAAAGAAAGGAAAGTATGGAGTGCTTTTTCAGTTCCCCACTCCAGGAGGACGCATTCTGAAATCAAGGGCCGCCACTGGGGCTTCCTGTCCCTCTCCTCCGTGGGTGGTCCCCGTGAGTTGGTTAAATGGCATTTAAACCCAGCCGTCGTAAACCACTGGCAGCCAGTCTGGAGGCCTGTAATCTTGGTCTAACATCTCCTCGTGAAGCGGCCACTGAGAAGCGGGCCACCATGGTGGAGGGCTGGCCCTCTGCTTCCCCTCTTTGTGTCCTAAATCTGTCACCTCACATGCCAGGATGACGTGCCGTGGCCCCAGTCTCTTGTTCCTAGAAGGCACCCGGCCCTTGTTTTACATGCTCCGCGTTGTCTTCCCGTGTCTGGTGTGCACAGCGAGGCCATCAATCAATGCCAACCCCGTCAGCACCGTGTTTACCTCCGTCTCAGATGTGACCAGTGTGGCTGGAGGGAGCTCCAGAACGTGGGGAGCTGAGCGGCCAGGCCGTGGGAGCCAGCTCCTCCCCAGGCTGACTGCCCAGGTGGCCGTCCTCAGCCGTGTCTGGCCGTCGTTTCTAGGCAGAGCTCAGGTGAGAATCCCCCACTCCTCTCGGGCCCCCACGTGGTCATGAGAAGACTTAGAGATCTGAACCAGGCCACACTGAGGTCACAGCAGACTCAGCCCCTGAGAAGTTGGGGCAAGGCTGGATCTCTCAGCCTCAGGAGGCGGAGCTGGGTAACACGCAGGGAGGTAAGATGAAGCTGGATTAGGATCCGGGTCTCCCTAAGTGCACAGACCCCGAGGCTGTTCCTGGCTTCCTGTCTGAACAATGGCGCTAAAGCATGCTGGGTTTGCTACCTGCCAAGGTCCCACTCCACCTTTCTACCTGCAGGTGGCTGGGAGCTCAGTGACTTAGAGGAAGTGTTTGTCCACCATCTTGAGTTCTTTCTAAAGCCCTGGAAGAGAGAAGGGATTTCCTTCTTTTCATTGTTCACAAAATGTCTACAGAGGAGCTGGCCTGAGCTCCAGTGGGGAATCCCGAGTCCACCACGCGTCAGATGCAGGCCTTCCTTACAGATGGGCTACCTGTGGAGCCCCCTGGGGCTTGGCTCAGGTCCTTTAGGCAGGGTCCTGCACAGTGATGTCACACATCCCCTTCTCAATCCCACCCCCACCCTATCTTCTGCCTTCAGACTTACGTCCCAGAGACGGGTCCCTCATCACAGCGCCAGCTCTGATCTGGCGGGTGCCTCGCTACCTGGAGTCTTCTCACCAGGTAGAGCAGGGAGAATGTGGGGCTGTTCCTCGGTCCTCTCCGGAGCTTCCTCTGGCCTTCCTGACGGGCCAGGGCTGGGCTCCCATTCCTTCACCTTGGCTGTGAAGCATCCTTGTTCTTGAACTGAACACAGCCAGAAATTCATGGCAGAGCCAGAGGGAGAGCTCAGTGCAAGTTGCCAGCTGCTAAGGAAGGCAAGCGGAGAGGGCTCTGGGGTCACCCAGGATTCCCCTCCAGTGCACTCTGCAGAGCCGGGAGGACCCGGCGTCCAGGGAGCCGTGCAGGTCAGCAGGGGTATCCACGCAGAGTGCCCAGCAACCAGGCCTCAGTTTGAATTGGTGCTCTGGTTGGTTCAGCCTCAAAGCCCAGACGTGGACCTCTGTTCTGGGCACCGAAACCGGGTGAGTAGATGACGGAGCAGACTGCAGGTCTGGAGGATGCGTCTGGAAGGTCATCGTCCTGGGAACAATCCAGACAGGAAACGTCCCGGGGATGAATGTCAGAGCAGGATGAGAGCTTCCTTCTCCAGGTCGCGTTACAGATCTAAAGAGAAGGTGAGGTGGGGGACCGGGCACCTTCCCCTGAGGCAGGAGGTGCGTCCTCCTGAAGGTGAGAGAAAGAGGGGGTGCCCTGGCCCCCCGGCAGCGCTCCTCCGCTGAGGATCCACTGAGCGCTGTTCCAGAATGGCGGGGGCGCCGTAGGGTAATAAAGGAAGCGTAAAGTAGAACCCTGCCCTCAAAGAACTCATGCGTTAATTGGAGGGAGAAGGAATAATAGG